>NC_142315.1:1695000-2295000 GCF_054855325.1 Carica papaya | reverse complement strand
ACAGCCTGACTAGATATCCTGGGAGATGGTGGACGGACCAGATCCGTAGGGAACCCTACCGGGAACGTGGTCTCTCATATTGGACGGGGTATGGAGACTTATGTGTTTTGGTGCCCATACCGGACGGGGTATGGGGACGGCTCGTTTCACCCTTATATCGGACGGGGTATTGAGGTTTATGGTTTTGACGCCCATACTGGACGGGGTATGGGGACGGTCCTGGAATCAGGTTATTAATGTTAATAGTTCACGTGTAGCGGAGACCCCGTATGGATCCCCATGGATACTAGTAGGCTGGTAAAAGATGAAATTTGTTGTCTGATTATTGAAGTGCAAAAGTATAACATGTGTTATGTTACAAAGTGTATATGATTTTATAATGGTTATAATGTTATTGTTTTCATATGTTATTTTCACGAATCTCACCGAGGTAAGTGGACAGTAAAAGTTTTTATTATTAATAAATGAGTTTGTTATAAATTATGCTTCATTGGTCATTTTTTTTTTCTACGAACCTTTACTTCTGTGGCAGTGAGATAGTGTGATGTCTTTACTGGGCTAGTGTAGTTCATTCCTTAACCATTTCAAATCAGGAAGACGTGGTTCCCGAGCCCGTTCCGCAGGAAGACGGTGAGTTAGACGCCTAAAGATTTTATAGTGCTATTTATAGTTTTTATTTCGAGTATTTCTTTTAATTAGCTTATTCTTTCATACGTTGAATATGTTTATGGTTATTGTGTAAGGGATGTTAATTAGAAAAATTTATTTCGCTTTCGCATTTAAAATTTTTAATACATACATCTTCATTTAAATTTTCGAGGTTGTTACAGTTTATCTAGTTATTTTAATTATATACCATCGGCATGAATGTAGTTTAATTGATCTATAAATGTAATATGAGGATTGGTATGCATTTATTGCTTGTTTGTTAATGAAAATATGTATGTAAAATACTTATTGGGTGCCCAGGAAAAGGGCGGACGTGCCCGGTACATAAGGAACCCTACTATAAAGGTTAACTTATTCGGACGGAATTAGAAAGTCCCTTACCAGAAAAGTTTGGGAGATATAGTTTACTCTCATACCGGATGAGGTATTGAGACGATGGAATATTTGACACCCATTACCAGATGGAGTATGGGGATAGCCGGTTAATCGTAAAATTGGATACTAGGTTTACGAGTAGGGGGAGACATCTATATGGACCTCCAGGAGTACCAATAAATAGGCAAGAAATGAAAGTTATTATTTTTTGTTCTCTTATGTGTTAAAGTAAAAAGTAGTATGGATATGGGTCTTTATAGGTTATTTTTGAAAAATTTATTACGATAAGTATCAAACAAACGTGTTCAAGTTTAAAGGTATTTAAATAAAGTAAGGGCTCCATTAGTTGTTTTTCTGATTTTTACTAATATTCAGTTTTTCGTATATATGATTTTTACTGCACTAGTGTAGCTCACGATTTTATTAACTATTTCAGATCAAAAAAACCAAGATCTAAATCCCAATCAGGAAGAGGTTTGTGAGTAGTTCACCACCTGTACTCCCTTTAAGTGGTAGTGAAGGTTGTCATAAGATACTTTTATATTCGCTTTTTTTTTTATTTCTTTAATTACCGTTTGTCTTTTAGAATGGACATTTCGGTAACTCTATTGGTCATTCTAAATTATTATGTAAAAAATGTAAATCCTAATTCTATTAATCGCTTCCGCATTTAATTTTATAAATTTATTTTTCTTTAAGATTTTGAAACTTTACATCTACTTTAAAATACAACCACTTATTACCTTTTAATGTAATACATCTATACATAAATTCATAAACAACAATAAAGAAGACTCTAGGGTAAATTTAATATAATAAGTTATTTTTAATTGAATATCAACCTTAGTCAACTAATAAAAACTTGAGTGTTTACTTAAAGTATGCTTATAAATTTAAATAATTAATAATAATAAAAAAGTACAACCAAACAAAAGTTTAAATATTTATAATGTTAATAATTTTAGTTAAAATATAAGAAAAAACATGAGTGGATTTTTTATGGCAGCTTATAAATCAAGGGAAAACAAAATTATATTATAATAATCATTTTATTTTAACTTATAGATCATTAACTATATTTTTACTTTTAACTTATAAATCATTTATTTATAAGACAAAAAATTTTGTATTTTTTAAAAGTTGAATCATTTTTTAAAGGAAAAAAAAAACCGAGTACCACTAGATCCCATAATTTTAATGGAATATTGTTGAGATTTTTTTTTTCATGATTTAAAAAAGTTTAAATTTTTATTAATTTCACTTTTTTAAAATTAATAATTTAAAATATTTTTAAATAAATTTATATTTTTAAAAAATAATCTATTATCGAAAGAGATAAATATAAATCTAATATTTTAAAAGATAAATTTTCATTAATATTATAATTTTTTAAAAAATAAATATATTTTAAATTTAATTAAAAATAAATTCTATTTATCCTCAACAAATATATTTATAAATATATTAATTTTAATTTAATATATATTTCATAATTTTTATTGAGTAAAAATAATTAATTTTTTTGATAAATTAATTTAAAAAAATATATAATACAATCATGAGAAAAGATAAACCCATCAGCTTTTTCTCTGTCATCCCATTCACCTTCTCTACCTGGTTTTTTGTTTTAAAATGGAGTTTCCAACTTCCAACAAGAGGAATTGGAGATGACCTTTTCACCTTCAACATTAAAGCAATCCTCTTGTCACCACCCTCCTTGACCAGTCACTGTTAACCCACTCCCAACTGGACCCGAAAACCCTACTCCTGTAATTGCTCATACAACCCGTTTTATTAACCTGCCATGGAAACAGATGGTTCTTACAGAGTTTTTCTTCTTTTTATCTGTCTTGATAAGATCACCACTTCTTAGATTCGTTGTCTTGTAAAGGAAATTAACATGGGTCTTCGTTGATACGACAAAATGGGAGAAGAAGATAGACCGGGAGAAGATCAAAACTCGCCGGAATCATTCACCGGAAAATCCAGTCTCAGGAAAGTCACGGAGGTTATTTCTTCTTTGATCTCTCTTTCTCATTTAGTCAAAGTATTTGCTGTCAAGTGGCAACTCATAAGAAACAGGTTAGAAGAGCTAAACTCTGGTTTAGTCGCCATTGAGAACTGTGATTGCCTCGAGAATCCGGCTGTTTCCGGCCTCGTTCCTGACATTTTGGTCACAGTAAATGAGTGCTACGATCTTGCGAGAAGATGCGTGGATCTTTCTTACAGTGGGAAGCTGTTGATGCAGAGTGATTTAGATGTGGTGTCAGCTAAATTTGACCGCCATGTAAAGAATCTCTCTGGGATTTACACGGCTGGGATTTTGACTCATGGGTTTGCCATTGTTGTTTCTAGGCCTGGTCTTGGTGCCTGCAAAGATGACATGAGGTTTTATGTAAGAGATTTATTGACAAGAATGAAGATTGGGGATACTGAAATGAAGAGGCAAGCACTGGTTAATTTGCACGAAGTTGTGGTAGAAGATGACAAGTATGTAAAAATGATTGTTGAGATTGGTGACATAGTGAATTTATTGGTCAGTTTTCTTGATTCAACAGAGGTGGAAATTCAACAAGAGGCTGCCAAAGTGCTGTCTTTGATTTCTGGGTTTGATTTGTATAAGGGTGTTTTAGTTGGAGCGGGGATTATTGGGCCTCTGGTTAGGATTTTAGAGGGCGGAAGTGAACTGGGTAGGGAAGGAGCAGCCAGGTGTTTGCAGAAACTCACTTTGAATTCAGACAATGCGTGGTCTCTCTCTGCTCATGGTGGGGTAACTGCTTTGTTGAAGATATGCTCTAATGGTGAATCTAGTGGAGAATTGCTTGTGTCTGCTTGTGGGGTACTGAAAAATCTTGTGGGTGTTGAAGAAATCAAGAGATTTATGGTTGAAGAAGGTGCAATCTCAACCTTTATCAAGCTTGCAAGATCAAAAGATGAAACTGTCCAGGTCAATTCAATAGAATTCCTTCAAAATATTGCTTCTGGTGATGACACAATTCGTCAAATGGTGGTTAAAGATGGAGGTTGCAGAGCATTAGTCCGTACTTTGGATCCAAAATCAATCTTATCTTCCAAAACCAGGGAGACAGCATTGAGAGCTATCGAGAACTTGTGTTTCTCTTCAACCTCTAGCATAAATCTTTTGATGAGTTATGGTTTTATGGATCAGCTGCTTTTCTTGCTACGCAATGGAGATGTTTCAGTTCAAGAACTGGCATTGAAGGTGGCATCTAGGCTATGTGGCACATCTGAGGAGGTCAAAAAAACCATGGGAGATTCTGGTTTTATGCATGAATTTGTTAGATTTCTTGATGCAAAATCTTTTGAGGTGCGTGAAATGGCAAGTGAGGCACTTTATGGCATGGTTTCGATTCCAAAGAATCGAAAAAGATTTGCTCAAGATGATCGAAACATTAGCTATCTCCTCCAGTTTCTGGATCAAGAAGAGGGAAACTCAGGTAACAAAAAGCTCCTAATCTCTATATTAATGTCATTAACAAGCTGCAATAGTGCAAGAAGAAAGATTGCAACCTCTGGTTATCTTAAAAGCATAGAAAAACTTGCAGAAGCTGAAGTTTCTGATGCTAAGAGACTTGTCAGGAAGTTGTCTAAAAACAAATTCCGTAGTATGTTCAGTGGAATCTGGCATTGATGAATCTTCTTTTTTTTGTTATTTACTGTATATTTACAGATTAATTGTTTTACTAGTCTCCTTTGCTTCTAAATATCATATATTTTCCCCTTTTCCCCTCTTGTTCTCTCTTGGTTTCCCTTTACCAAAAACAGCTTTAGAGCAACTACTCCCTATTTTGTAACCAGAAGTAGAGATATCTAATAAAAGCTGTTATTTAAAGATTGATGTTCTGGCATTCTTGGCTTCTTATTAAGTTGGATATGATACACTCAAGGGCAATAAAATATAAAAGAAAATACCCAATTAGAGTTACATTATAAATTAGATGGAGATAAAAGTGATCCTCTAAAAGCTATTAATATTTTGGATGGATCTGTGAGGAAGCACATGGAGAAGAAGCCATGAAAACCCAGTTGGGCATACGTGTAGTGACAATCAAGTTTTTATCTTTATACCATTATAAGGACAGAGAGAAGACAGTGATAGACAAACCATCTGTATTTCATTTGTCTTTTAGTCATTACTTGTTGTGTCAGTATTATTATATAAAACCATTATAATACCCTTCCAAAACCCAAATAGAAAATGCTTATTACTTCAATCTTTTGATGTTATATGTTTGAATTATCAATTCAAGTTTGCTTCTTAAACATCTCACAGGTTAAAAATGGTTTGTACTTGTGGGTTCCGGTTGGGTTTTACATTTCCGTATTGTGTTATAATTGATGTATATGTCGTCTGATGAATGAAATGTATATATTTTCACTCAAAAAAATCTCACATATTACCCCCAACCTTAAAAACTGAAAGTAAGATTAGGCATTCATGATGTGGAGGTTGTGATTTCGATTAGATTTGCCTGTGTTGATCATCAACTAGACAAGATCATAAAATACACTGGAAGATGAGATGCTCTAACATTACAGACCTAACCATCTCATAGAATAATTATATCTTTTAGTTGGCAAGCCAGCAATGAGATATGGTGTTTTGTACCATAAATGATGACTACTACACTTTGATTCTTGACAGGTTGTGGGTGTTGTAAACCAGACATATCTATACATACATACATACAACCCAATGCAGTCTAACATTCTTTTCAGAAATCTGATTCCTTATTTGTGATTCTAAAAATATCCAACCGTTGAATTCTATTTCAGAATTAGATCAAACAGAGTACATGTTTTATGTGAAATTTGTTGTTGGTTATATTATTTTATGATTAAATTATATATAAATTTACAACCAAATTTCCTAAAATTTTTAAATTTATTCTACCACATAACCTTAATCCTCCTAAATTCAATAGAAACACTTGTTAAATACACTATTGAAATAATATAAAATCAGTATTTTATGTTGATTTGGATAAGTCCTAATTTTCTTCTGCTTTATAATTCTTTTAAAAAGTATAGATAAATAAGAAATGGTAGAATTTATTTATTTATTTATTTTTCTTTAATTTCAAAATAAATTTTATATTTTCTTTCTATGTAATTAATTAATCAAATTATCACTAATGGGTTAGTAATTAAGATTTATAGTGCTTAATTTAAAAGTTATAAATTCTAACTTCACTAATAATATAGAACTCGTTATTTTATAAGTATATAATAAGCGGAATGTACGACTTACCTTATATTAAATTAGAATATATTAGTAATAGTAATCAGTTAAATTTCTTTAATTAGAATATGATAGTATTCTTTTATTAAATTATAATTAAAGTACATAATCAATTAAGTTTTTTTTAGTCACCTAAAAACGAAATAATATTTTTAAAATTATATATATTATCAAATTAATATTATTTTAAAATATAATTTAATATTCAATTTAACCCTAAGTAATCAATTTTGAATCTATGGGACTCTGTATGTGGCCTTTTGGACCGATAAAAAATGAGGCCCAAATTTTCTTCTCTTCAAATTCCAGTTGGGCCTTACTTTTCAAACAAATATATATATATATATATATATATATAAATATATTAGATGAATTAAACTTATTATTTAAAATAAAATTGAAATTGAATTATACCAAAATAACTATAAATACGTTAAAATTAAATTTTTGCATCAATATTTTTATATATTTTAATTTTGATTTTTTTAAAGTAAAAAATTTATGCTTGGACTAGTCAGTATTGATAATTATATATACATATATATACAATTATATTTTTATTACAAATATATATTTGAGTATAGTGCAATAATTTTATTATACAATTGATAATTCGAATTTAATTTTAATTTATTAAAAAAGGAAAAAAGTGGAATACAAAAGTCAGTTTTATGTCGAATGTCAAGGGGACGTTTGGTTGGTTCGTCCATCACGAACTTTTTGGAGGCTCATCAACTGTCTTATTCACCACTTTCAAGTCTATATTGTATTTAATTTTATAGGTTTTTATTTATTTATTTTTTCATAAATGTGCTATTAATTTTTATTAATTTTCATAATTTTTTAATCTTAATTTAGACCCAAATAAAAAAAATTTAGATAAAGAAAATAATGTAATCGGATCCAAAATTTGATACCAGATTAATTTTAAAATTAAAAATATATATATAAATATAATTTATAAATTTATAAATTTTTATTTAATATAAAATTAGGAAAAAAATAAGTGGATAATGAAATTGAAAATAATTTTAGAAAAAAAGAGTGAAAATTTGTGTTCGATAGGTATTTTTGAAAGAAAAATCGAAAACTCGGACCAAAACGCAATTAAAAAAAAAACATGCCACGTAAGACCGCCCAGTCAGTAGTTTCGACGAACCGAAGCGCGTTACGTGGCAAGGCACGCTGACTCGGTGCCACGCTGGCAATTCGCGTGCCGCTATCAAACGACTCGGATACGTTCCCGCGCGCGTGGACGGTTTGGATCTGTTCCCTCATCAGGTGCGATCAGACGGTCGCGATTAAATACGATAAACAGTTCATATTCATTCTTTCTTTAAATGCGACCGTATGGTCGAGATCAAATTACAATGAACAGTCCAAATTCATTTTCTCTTTAAACATGATTGGATGAATTTGATGAACAGAATTTTTAGATAATTCCTGAATTAGTTCGTCATTGTATTTATCGATGATATGTTGATTTATTCAAAAAGCAGAAAGGAACACACTCACCATCTAACTCAGGTTTTATAGGTTATTAGAGAAAAGAAGTTGTATGCAAAGTTGAGTAAGTATGGGTTTTGCTTCGAGTAAACTACCTTCCTATGGCATAATATATCAAGGGATGGAGTGTTAGTGAATCTCGAAAAAGTTAAGGCAGTGCTTGGTTGGGAAAAATTGACATCGGTCAAAGAAATTCGTAACTTTCTGGGGATGGCAGGTTATTACCATATGTTTGTGGAAGGATTTTCTAACCTAGCTGCTCCTTTAACTCGACTCACAAAAAAGAACGTCAAGTTTAAGTGGAACGAGAACTGTGAAATGATCTTTTCATAACTAAAGAAGTAGTTGACTACTGTACCTGTGTTGGCCTTGCCGAGTGGGACAGGTGGATATACAGTTTATAGTGATGTCTCCTACCTGGGGTTGGGTTGTGTTATGATGCAGCATGGGAAGGTCATAGCCTATGGGTTTAAGTAGTTGAAGAGTTATGAGAAAAACTACCTCACCCATTTTGTGCGATTTTTTCACCATTGTGTTCACCGTTCTATTTTCTACAAGTTGACCGAAGAAAAACGTTCAGTCATGAAGGTGAGCCAGCGGAGCCGCCGCACCGAAAAATCCCGCTGCCGGTAAGTTTTTATTTTTTTTTTAATTTTTTTTGGACCAATCGAGACTCCCTAATGTGTTTTCTCACAGGGATGGATATAAAACTGACCAAAGTCGGCTAAAACTGGTCGAAAATGGCCAGACCAAGGCAAACTGCCGCGGGTGGCGATGACGCCGCATTAGAATTCTGAAATTGGTCGAACAAGATTTTTAACACCGATTTTGAGTTTTTTGAGATATTTTTAGATACGTAAAACATGTTTTAACCTCCACAGAAAAATTTAGAAAACTTATGGACCGCCAGTAAGCACAGTTGAAAGTTCAGTATTTCGAACACGGATTCGGGTAAGAATCTCTCACCTTATTCTATATTATGGAATTGAAGTTTAATTATCAATAATACGGTATTTTGCATAATTTAAAAAATTTTGAGACTTAATTATAGGTTACTAATGGAGCTAGAACCAGTTATTTATTATTGTTTGTCATGTTTAACCGATTGTTTGATTTTACAGTTTTAAATATTTGATAACATATTGGAATTGATAAAATAATTCAGTTGTGTTTTTTTAATGCATGTATTGTTTGTCTTGTGTTGATTTACGGTTAAATTGTGAAACTGAAAATTAAATATAAACGGAAAATTTATTGGTTAAGTGAATGAATGAATGATAGTCTTAATGGATATCCTGAGAGATGGTGGACAGATCAAATACATAAGGAAACCTACCGTGAATGTCGCCTCATACCGAACATGGTATCGAGAATTTGTATTTTTGGCGCTAATAGCAGACGTAGTATGGGGACGACCCGTTTCATCATCATATCGGATAGAATATTGAGGAATGATATTCTTGACACTCATACCGGACGGGGTATGGGGATGATCCGTCAGTTGACAATGTTCACGCGTAGTGGGACATCCCTATAAACCCTCATAGATACCAGTACGCAAATAAAAAGGGAAGTTTATTATTCTTACTTACTTGAAAATGAGATTGGAATGCTATTTGAATTATTATCTCTATAGATCGATTTTGGAAATCTCGCAACGGTAAATATGTAATAAATAGTTTTACTTATGATAAATGAATTTACTTAAATTAAGAGGCTTATTGGTTGTCTTCATGATTTTTAACAACCTTTATTTTCTGTATCGTTAAGTTGTGTGATATTCTTATTGGGGTAGTGTAGCTCACCCCTTCATTAACTATTTCATATCAAAATGATTAAAACCCAGATTTCGATCAACAAAAGGGTTGTGAATAGTTCACTACTCACACTTCTTCAAAAGCTAGTGAATGTCATCATAGGATGCTCAATTATTTATTTTTTTTTTATTTTCGTTTGTTTTTTTATAAGAGACATTCATGTAAACCTGTTTGGTATTTTAAACTATTGTGTAAGGAATGTAAATTCTAACTCTATTATTCTGCTTCCGCATTCAATTTATGATTTTATTTCTGTTCAAGTTTCGAGCCGTTACAAAAAAAATAAGATTTTATAATTTCAAAATTAATGGTATTTGTATTTATTTATAAGAAAATTAAATGAAAACATGGGGTTTGATAGTCTTTTAATGGGTCAATGTGGCAGCAAGCAATTGATTTTGGGATTTCAAATGTGTTGACTACCAAGATGGACCGTTGTTTTGATTTAGTCATAGTTTTATTATAAAACATAAAATTTAATGGGTAAATATATATATATATATGTATGTATGAACCAATAAATTTTTAAAATATCCTTATTGAAAAATAAATAAATAAATAAATAAATAAAAGGTGGTCCTCTTCCTCCACTTAAATAAATGGGTCAAGTTTAATGCAGTGTTTGGGCTACACATTAATTGCATTGCTGAATTATGCTCTCTGTATTGTCTATTTTCGTATGCGTCAACGATTGAACAGAAATAACCTTAGCACTTGTACTATTTCTTAATTTATTTTTCTTTATTTTTTCTCTATTTCATTATTTCTATTTCAATAGTTAATTTTTTTTTTATTTTTTTTTTTTAAAAATTGATTTTTATTTGTATGGTATTAAATTGATGTATGTATATTATATAATTAATAAATATACACATCTTTTATTAAAAAAATAAAATAAAATAAAATAATAAATCAAAATATCTATTTCACGAGATGTGAGATTGTTGTTAACATATTTTAACGCAAATATGTGAAAGTAATTAAATATCCAAACAAATTTATTTTTATCGGACAAACTAGCTCGAGCCACCCTTTAATCAAATATCAAAGTCCTTAACTAGACCATATATACAAATAATAATATTTTAAAGGAGATTGATTTTTTATTCTAATCAAAATAATAGTACTAAGATTTTTAAAGACAATCAAATAATTTTATTTTAAAAATTTGAGATTCTGATCGGCAAATGACCTAGACGAATAAGAAAGAAAAATAGATAATTATATTTTTCAACTATTAATTTTTTTAAAAATATGAGAGACTTTATATTGAAGCTTCGAGATTATTAAATAAATCTTTTTTAATGTGAGATAATACTGATTTCGATAGTAAAATAAATTTTATAAAATTTTAAATAAGTTTAATTAAATATAAAATTAATTAATAAAAACATAAACCACCTTAATTTTTCTATACGGAGCTGAGTACAGATTTCAAATGGTGAAAAATTAATAAACTCTTGTCTCAACTCTCAACAATCAATACAACAAGTGGGTTGACAACTGCCCACTTGATTCTTGTCCGTCCTCATAAAAGCTAATTAAAACTACATAGAAAGTTAGGCCCTGTCTTTTCTGAATGCAATTTATATATATATATACACACACACACACACATACATATATAGATACACATATGTGTAATGACCCATTTCCTGTTTTTCTAATATGTGTGTGTGTGTATACGTATATATATCTAAACAAGAGAAAGCTTTCAACTTCATTAGTCTTCACCAAATAAAATTAGTCACAGAATGGGCTACAAATCATTTTCAATATTACGTATTTGAAAATGATAATCATGCAAATGTTGCTTTTCAAGTTCATTAATTTTTAAATTTTGATTATATTGAATAATATTATATTATATTATATTATATTATATCATTCACATGCATGTTGTTTTTGCATTTGGACAAAATACACGCACGATCACTATCCAACCCAATAATTTAATTGTGTTTAATGGTTAATAATTAAGGAGTAATTAATTATAATTGTTAATTAACAAATCAAATTGACAACAAACAATCATATCGTTCCTTAATTAGTTTTTAAATATAAGTTCATACATTTTAAATATACCAATATTGGTATTTTGCTTATGCATTAATATATCATTTGTTCATGGAGCTTTGTAATCAACAACTATATTAAGGAATTTGACTTGAACATCCTTTAAGATACACATACATATATTTATATAAGATTATATTTCTCAATTTACGAAGACCCAATTGGCCAAGTAACACAACTTGATGTATGGTGTCATCAATTCATGTATATTTTTTTTATGGGTATTTCTACATTTATGTGCATGCATGGTCATATATCACTTGTAAATTTCACAATACAAATCACGTGAATTATTTTTAAAGACAGATTACCCTTGGAAAATATTGAGTAAAAATTTGAGAAAAGCCAAGAAAACCATGAAACACCGCAAGTCATGACGGGCGTCTGAGATCATGTGAAGAACCAGGAAAAGCTCCAAGCAACGGCTATAAGTCTTTCTTGTAGGATGATCCCTTTTGGTGTCTTTGTGGATATGTACGTATTGTGTGTGCATACATATATGTATATACGGATATGTATGTGTCATGTATAAATGTTGGGTAGACGAACCAAACAATTGACTTTGTGGGTTTTGTATTAATTGGATAAAAAGGGTTATTTATGCACTTGTTTCCCATTATAATCCAGATATACATAAATATAATATGTATAATTAGCTTAATTTATATCTCACCTAAGCTTGAAGTGAATGAATTATTGGAGAATATGCATGGAGGCAATGCTGATAAGTTTGCGTAGACTTTGAATTTTGAATTAGGGTTTTGTCTTATTAAACAATGGGCCAGTCAACGCATTCCCATGATGCTCCCATTCCTTCAATAGAACATAACACTTTCTGACTTTTATTTTTCTAATATATATATATATGTATACACACACACATACACTGGATGTTTGATAATTTGAAAATTATGTTACAAAATTATATTTTACAGTTATTTGAAAATTAAGTATACTCTCTCTCTCTCTCTCTCTATATATATATATATATATATCTTTTTTTTATGGGACAAAAGGACAATAAGAAGTACTTAAAAAAGAAATGAAAAATAATCGATATTAATTACTATATACAAAAATATATATGTACTTAAAAGAATATAAACTGTATATGCACATATAATTTAATAATCTTTTAGAATATTAATACTGATCAATCTTTTATGTTAAGAGCAATAAATTAAAATGATTTTCAAAAAAGAAAATAGATGTAAAAGTAATTAATTATTTGAAAAGTAAATATGTTTTCATAGCCCTACATACATGAAGATCATCGATATATGTATAAATAAATATGGTCTTAGTGTGAACTATATCATTCTTTTAATTAATTACGTTTGACTTAGAAAATTTTTAAATCATAAAATTATTTAATCAAAAAATACATAGATTTCTATTATCCTGACCTAATAGAGACAGTTTACTTACTAATCTATCGTAATTTATCCCGAATATAATAAATAAAAATTCATAATGAATAAGATATAGAGTAAGTGTGAGTAAAAATTATAAACTTAAAATATGTATAGAATAAATACGAGTTTGACGACACATATATCATATAATCACTTCGTTCTGTCCCGTTATTTGTATGATTATTAAAAATATTATTTTATATTTATTATTAATTGAGTTATGTTTATTTTCTTATACTTCAAAATTTTAGTTAAGTCTTAGTTGTTCTATAAAATTATTTAAAATAAAAACGGATTAATTAAAGCAGGTAAATAATTTTTTACCTACTTATGATATGAATTCATATATTTAATTATTATATAAGTGAGTATAAATATAGATAGACATAGTCGGCTTATACTCGTTACGTACACTTCTCTTTTCTCAACAATTTTTGGTCAACAATATTATATTCTTCTTTGTAGGGACAATTACTTTGGACTTATCCAATAAAATAATTAGTTTTTGAATTAAGAGAGATTTAACTTGTTGGAAAGTTGACTTTTCTTGGGGGAGTAGATTACAATTTTTATCTTGTAATTATAGGATCGGAAACTTATCAATTCACACGCTATGGCAGATCGGTGGGTGGTAGTAAATGTAATGCCATATATATATATATAATGGTAATTAATATAATAATACAATATTACTATATATGTGGGAGTGTAAATTAGAAGATAATTTGATTTGGGTTTGACCATTTTGTTGAATACGTACATTTAAATTAAATTATATTCTATGAATGCTCAATTTTTTATAATTATTATTATTTTTAGTATTCTAGAGATGTATTCGACCGCCCATAGATGTATGAAAAATATGGGCATTTCCTTTGATTTTTTTTAGGTTTAATTACTTAATTACAGTTGAATATAATATATATATATATATTTTTTTAATTTGTAATAATGTTTATACCAACATGCATTAATAACCTTTACCTTCAATCTAGTAAACAATAGTTATGTTTTGTTTCGTGTTCATACATATTATTATATTTTAATTATTTAATACGTACAATAAATAAATTTACTTATTTAACATATAATTAAGTTAATTAATATATAATTCAATTATTTGATATTTATAATTTAATTATTGAATATACAAAATAAATTAAAAGACCAAAACACTTCTTGACTTCTAATTAGTGATTTTTTTTTTTTATAATGTATATACACACACACACACACACACACGTAGAAGATTAGTTTACCCTTTTAATTTAATTATTTGCTTCAAATAAAAATACATTTAATTTTATCTCTTAACATTTCGTGGACCGACCAAAATCAATGAGTCGGTGAAGTTAATTTGACCAATTGGAATTCATGTTTGGTTTAGCTAATCTCATGTCGGTGATTTATGGTATATCCACCGAGCTTTATTTTCCTTTTCTACTATCTTTACTAGTACAAGGAATAATTAACCGACGTGGTTACCAAATCCAATTGGATTAACATATGAGAAAGACAAAGTCAAATTACTCAAGAAATCATATTTTTGGTAAATTGATATCAAAATATAATGAACAGAATCTTCAGAGAGTTCTTGGATAAATTTGTCATCGTGTTCATCGATGATATCTTAATCTACTCAAAAAGTAGAGAAGAACATGTTCATCATCTTGCCCAAGTCCTCCAGGTACTCAGAGAAAAGAAGTTGTATGCAAAGTTGAGCAAGTGTGGATTTTGGCTCGAGCAAACCGCCTTCCTAGGACATGTTATATCGAAGGAAGGGGTGTCGGTGAACCCCGAAAAGGTTGAAGCGGTACTTGGTTGGAAAAGGCTGACAACAGTTAAGGAAATTCGCAGTTTCCTAGGGATGGCGGGTTATTACCGCCGGTTTGTCGAAGGGTTCTCCAGTCTAGCGGCCCCTCTAACCCGACTCACAAAGAAGAATGCAAAGTTTGATTGGAATGAGAACTGCGAAAGGAGTTTTTCGGAATTGAAGAAGCGACTGACTACTGCACCCGTGCTGGCTCTACCGAGCGGATCAGGAGGGTATACAGTTTATAGTGATGCCTCCTATCTGGGCCTGGGTTGTGTCCTGATGCAGCATGGAAAGGTTATAGCATATGGGTCTAGACAGCTAAAGAATCATGAGAAGAACTATCCTACCCATGACTTGGAGCTTGCCGCAATCATACACGCCTTGAAAATCTGGCGCCATTATTTGTATGGAGAGACCTTTCAGATCTACACCGATCATAAGAGTTTGAAGCACATCTTCACTCAGAAGGATCTCAACATGCGTCAGAGAAGGTGGATGGAACTCCTCAAGGACTATGATTGTGACATCCTATACCATCCAGGTAAGGGCAACGTAGTAGCCGATGCCCTCAGCAGGAAGAGTGCAGGCACCCTAGCCCATCTGATGGTTTCGGAATGCAGGTCCATTGGGGCTACGCAGCAGGTTCGACTGCAAGATCTGAAAAGGGCCACATGTTTGAGCCACCTAGCAGTCCAACCCGAGTTAATCCAAAAAATAAAGGAAGCCCAGTCAATCGACCCCGCCCTAGTAAACCGCAAGAAGGATGCAGAACAAGGAGTGAACTCAGACTTTCAGATCTCCGCCGACGGATTAATTCGTTTCAAGGACAGAATGTGTGTCCCAGACGACAATGAATTAAAAAGAGACATCATGACAGAGTCCCATAGTTCAAGGTTCGCCATGCATCCAGGAAGTACAAAAATGTATCAAACTATGCGACCCCGATTCTGGTGGAATGGGATGAAGAGAGATATAGCCGACTTTGTATCTAAGTGCTTGGTATGTCAGCAGGTCAAAGCAGAACATCAACGCCCAGGGGGGTTGCTTCAGCCTTTACCGATTCCAGAATGGAAGTGGGAACACATCACCATGGACTTCGTATCGGGACTACCCAAGGCACGATCGGGACACGATGCCATATGGGTAATTGTTGATCGACTCACTAAGTCTTCCCACTTCCTGGCCATCAGAATGACTGATTCGTTGGACAAGTTGGCAAGAATGTATGTCCGGGAAATAGTCAGACTGCATGGGGTCCCAGTAACAGTGGTATCCGACAGGGATCCCAGATTCACTTCTCGGTTTTGGAATAGTTTCCAGCAAGCTATGGGAACAAAGCTGTCCCTCAGTACTGCCTTCCACCCCCAAACCGATGGACAATCAGAGAGGACAATCCGTACGCTGGAGGATATGCTCCGAGCTTGTGTCCTTGACTCCGGAGGCCATTGGGACGACCACCTACCCCTGATAGAGTTTGCCTACAACAACAGTTACCAAGCAAGCATCGGCATGGCCCCATACGAGGCGCTATACGGTCGTCCGTGCAGGTCACCGATTTGTTGGGAGGAAGTGGGCGATAGAAGATTGTTTGGCCCGGAATTGGTGGAAGAAACCACGTCCAAGATAGTTAAGATCAAGAAGAACATCCAGACGGCTCAGAGTAGGCAAAAGAGTTATGCTGATACCCGGAGGAGAGACCTGGCCTTTGAGAAAGGTGACCGGGTGTTTCTTAAAGTCACCCCCTTCAAGGGAATTAGTAGGTTCGGCAGAAGGGGAAAATTAAACCCCAGATACATTGGACCCTTTGAAATCTTAGACAAGATTGGTACCACTGCCTACAGACTTGCACTGCCCCCCTGAGCTCTCCCGGGTTCACAATGTGTTTCATGTATCTATGCTGCGCAAGTACAATCCGGACCCTTCTCATGTCGTGGCTCATGAACCGCTTTCACTCCGAGAGGACTTGTCTTATGAAGAAGTACCGGTCAGTATCACAGACCGAGAAAGCAGAATACTCCGTAACCGGGAAATATCATTTGTAAAAGTCTTGTGGCAGAACCACACGCCTAGGGAGGCGACTTGGGAGCTGGAATCAGAATTTAGGGCCCAATATCCTCATCTGTTTGATCAAGAGTAATGAGGCAAATTTGGGGACCAAATTTCTTTATGGGGGGGAGAGTTGTAGCACCCGGAAAGGAGGAGAAAAAAAAAAAAAAAAAAAAAAAAAAAAAAAAGAGGGCGGCCACGTCAGCAGCCACGTCAGCAGGCCCAGTCAGCAGTCCCGGCCAACCAGGGCCTGCCACGTGGCAAGACCGCGTCACTCCAAAAGGAGCCACGTTGGCGATCCGCGTGGGTGCGATCCGACGGCCCAGATCAATCACGCGATCGGACGGCCCAGATTCAATCGCACGGACGGCCCAGATTCAATCAAAAACGAACGGCCCAGATTAAAACAAAATGAACGGCTGTGATCAAAAGGCAAGGGGTTATAAATAGAACCCCCACACCAGACCACAAACCCTAGCCGCCAGCCGCTCGCCGGAGAAGACGAACCAGAGGCCGACCGCCGCCACCCGCCGCCACTCGCCGCCGCACCGGGGAAATTTCCGACCGCCGATCGAGGTAAATTTCATACCCCCGACTCGTTTTTCCCCACTGATTCCTCCTATGGCCAAATCGAAACCGAAATCCCGGCCAAACGGCCGGAATACGCGGCCGAAGCCCAGCGGCGCCGCCGCGCCCCCTCTCGGTTTTTGCCTCCGACGAGGCCCTTCCCGGCCTCCGTTCGATGCAATTTTTATATCACCGTGATCACCATTCTTTTCTCTACAGGTTGACCGGAGCCGAATCACCAAAACACGAACCTCGCCGGAGAGCCGCTGCACCCGAGAGCGCCGCCGCCGGTAAGCTCCGTTTTTCCGTGATTTTTTGGCCCCCCGAGGGCCCTAGGGCTGTTTTCTGACAAGGACCAATGCGAGTGTGGCCGAATTCGGCCGAAAACGGCCGAAAACAGTCAACCCGAGGCGACTCGCCGCCGCCAGCGGCGGCGCCGTCGCCGGAGCACGGCGGAGCCGCCGTGCCGGAGTTGCGATTTGGTCCGAAAGGGGCCCTGGGCCTAATTTGGATTTTTTTTGGAACACGTGCAGGTACTGTTAGTGTGTTTCAGTTCCCCGGGAAAAATTCAGGGAAAATTAGGGAAGGCCTGCAGGCGCACTGTGAATCGTATTCGGATCTCGAAAACAAGTAAGGACCCCTCACCCTATTTCCTATCACGGTATTAAAGTTCAAAATGATAAAACGGTATTTCTTGAATTAACGCATGTGTGAAATTGCTTAAGGTTGCTAATGGAGCCTGAGTCTAGTGTGATTGATGATGTACAGTTATTTGGCCTGTTTACAGCTTTAAATGCAAAGTGAGGTTTGATGTGTTCATTTTACAGATTTGTGTGCATGTACTACGTTTTTATTAATTATGGGTTGAATGACTGAAAAACTGATATTGTATGTTGTCTGTTGGTATGAATTACGATTTGCTTGTTTAAATGTGAATTGATGATGTTGATTGAGGAAAAGGAAAATGAAAGATTGTATAGACTGATAATTGTATTATGGGGGTCAGCCTGACTAGATATCCTGGGAGATGGTGGACGGACCGGGTCCGTAGGGAACCCTACCGGGATTGTGGTCTCACATGCCGGACGGGGTATGGAGATCTTATGGTTTTGGCGCCCATACCGGACGGGGTATGGGGACGGCCCGTTTCACCCTCATACCGGACGGGGTATTGAGGTTTATGGTTTTGGCGCCCATACCGGACGGGGTATGGGGACGGCCCGTTTCACCCTCATACCGGACGGGGTATTGAGGTTCATGGTTTTGGCGCCCATACCGGACGGGGTATGGGGACGGCCCTGGAAACTGATTATGAATGTTAAAGGTTAACGGGTAGCGGAACCCCTATGGACCCCCACGGATACTAGTAGGCTGGTAAATGAGAAAAAAGGATGTGTTGTACAATGATTGAATTACAAGAGGCGTGATAAGTGTTATGTTTTACAGCTTAGATTATTCAATGATTATGATGATGTTATTGTTTTTCTCATATTGTTTTCATAAATTCCACCAAGGTAAGTGGATGGTAAAAGTTTTATTATTGATAAAAGGTTTTATTGTAAATTATGCTCCATTGGTCTTTTGTGTTTTTTCTACCCACCTTTACCTCCGTGACGGTGAGATATCGTGATGTTCTTACTGGGCTAGTGTAGCTCACTCCTTATTTAACCATTTCAGATCAGGAAGACATGGTTCCCGAGCCCGTTCCGCAGGAGGACGACGAAGGGGATACCTAGAGACTCTGTAGTCATACTCATAGTTTTATTTTCGAGTTTCTCTCTTAGTTAGTTTAATCTTTTATATTTTAAGTACGTTTCTGGTTTTTCGTGTAAGGGATGTTAACTGAAATTTTGATCTCGCTTCCGCATTTGATATATTTAAATACTCATTTCATTTTAATATTTCCGGGGCGTTACAAAATAATTTTGTGGGTAATAAATCCCGTCATCAATTGAATATAATTTAATATTTTCACACTACCCTAAATTTCATTTTCAAGTTAATTTCTTTTATATGTAGAAATTAGAGTATCTATCAAGTTGGGAACATGAACAAAATGTATTTTTATATATTTATATATTGACTCTTTTTTTTAAAAAAAAAATAAGATCAACACATACTATAACGTATTAGAAAAAAATTATTTATAAACTCACTCTTAAATTTAAATTTATTTACTAAAAATGATAATAAAAAGATAAAGCTTGTTTTAATTTTTTTAAAAAAATTATTTTTCCAACATAAATAAAATAGAAATAATTATTAGATTAAATTCCAATAATTTTAAAAGATAAAATTAGAAAAAATATATAACTCGTGCTTTCTAATTAATATTACCATGATATTTTTGGACCGACTTACTTTATTGTTCTACTTAATAAAGAAGCTAAGTAAACTAAAATTTTAGAGTAATTAAAATAATATTTTTTACACACTATTTATTTAATATATTTATTATTTTTTTAAAAAATAAAATGACGTATAAACTTCATGCATTAAATTTATAATAGAGAAAGTCAGAAACGTAAGGGTGACGTAAAGAAGAAGTCCCAAAACGGCAGCAGTACAAAACAAGATACGACACCGAACAAAATGTGAATAGGAGTCGGACGATAAGAGTGATGTTGAAGGCACGCGGGTGCGAACAAGGGAAAGAGAGTAGTGGGGCCCACGGAATCTCCAAAGAACTTGAAGATTAACGGCCGAAACCTTAAGAATTTGGATAATGACTAGACGCCCACATTAATGTAATTCATTCACTTTGACTTTTTGGACAAAACAGTCAAACAATACACTTTTTAAATAAATAAAATTAATTGTATTTTTTTATTTTATTTATATATTTATTCGATTTGTAAATTACAAAATGGAGGCCAACTTTTCATTTTCATTCATTTAATTTATAAATAAATAATATAAAAATAAATTTAAAAATTCCTAATAAAAACTTCGCAAAACAATGCTACACGTAGAAAATCTAATTCGTTAAAAAATTAACATAACAGTTCTCTTCACGATAAATATATTGTATTTTAACATATTAATTTTTTAATAATTAAATTTTGATAGTTAGAATTAAATTGGAGTTAAGGAGTAACAAAAATTAGGCATACCGGGATTCTAGGCCAGCTGCTCAATATATATATATATATATATACATATATTTGTGCTCTGTGTGTGTGTATATATATATATATATATGTATACAAGCGGTGTGGTGAAATGTATGGGCATTTTCATGAATTTAATGGGTTTGTTTGGTAATCACTCGAATAATTACATGACAACAAAACATTTTTCGTGTGAATTTGGACCAAAAGAAAAACACCTGATGAAGAAATTTGTTCGTATAAAATCTCTTTCACAATCCAAGAAAATTTTAGTCTAACCGATTGTTGATGGTAGAATATATATATATATATATATATATGAGGAATCATGTTTCTTTTTTTTCTTTTTGTTTTTTGTTTTCAGGCTTTTCTTCTTTTCGTGTTCCTTTTTTTTACAATTTAGGGAATTTTCTTTTCCTTTATCACTTTTATTTATAATATATATATATATATATATGTGTGTGTGTGTGTATATATATATAAAGTTGTACCAAAGGGTCTTATTATATTATTTCATGACCTTTCATTGTAGATTCGTCCTTATGTATTTGGTAGTGGAAATGTTAAATAGTTGAATACTGTTGTTAGTCACCAAGTGAAAGGAGAGAGCCTCCATTTTTTTTTCAACAAAAACATTGAGTGTATTTTAGTTGATTTTTTATTTATTTTTACTTTTAAATAAAAAAATACGAACGAAAAAATATACTTACAATGTTGAATAAGACGATACTATATTATATCAACAATCAAATTTATTATTTTAAAAAATTAACTTCGTTTATAAATAAGTTCACGAAACAAATATAAATTCATTACTAAAAATGAGTACTACGTAAATTATATCATTTATCATCATACTAAATAGAATTAGAGTACATCAAATAGATATAGTTAATTAATTATGTCACTATGATTATATGTTTGTATAAAAAATACTTAATACTTATTTAATATATTGTAATAACATTTGAGATCAATTTTTTTAATGCAAATTTTAATAACTACATAAATTTTTTATGATAAATTTCCATAAAATAAGGTTAAATTCTTTACATAATCATAAAAAAAAAAATTATTTTATTATCTTATTACTTTATGCTATTATTTTATGAATCTAATGTTGAAAATTTTGATAATTTACAACTATTTAATAATTATCTAACATAAGAAACAATATAACAGTCGTAAATATATATAATTATGAAATTATCAAAATCATAAAAGCTAGTTAATACATTTATAACTGAAAAATAAATTATAATGAAATAAATAAGAAAACATAAGGTCATTATTTTCGTAAATTTTTTTTTACTGCATTAGTAAATTTCGGAGGTAAAAATAAAAGGTAAAAAAAATTGACTCCGGCTAAACTCAGTTTGGGAATCCAAATCACACCTCACTGTATCCCGCGACTTCAGGAGTCAGACAACTCAAAGTGACAAACGCTGTATTTAACTACCATAACGTCATCCATCTTATCTCAAAAAAGCCCATCTATTTCCTCATATTTACAATTCCACCCCCGTTAATTACATTATTTATTCAATTTCACTTTTTTTTTTTTAATAAAAAAAAAAGTATTTTTATTTTTTTGTGGGTTAAATTAAAAAGGGTGGTTCCTTTTCTTTTCTTTTTTTTTTTTAAAAAAAATTTATTTAATTTTTATGGATAATGTAAGATGCATTAATTAAAAGTTTTGTATACTATGTATCTTTTTTTTAGTTGGAATTTATACCATGTATCTTTGTATCACATGTTATAATAAAACTTTTGCTGTAAAGACCAAAACGGTCACGTTTTCCTCCTACTTTTCTGTACCGGTTAATCCAACATTATCCAAAAACCGATAAGGGCAAAAAAAAAAAATTAATTAAAAAATTCAAATTAAGCAAGAAAATTATGATCTACTCAGCATGAGTAATATCCTACGTGTAATTTCACTTTTCCCCGTCTGTTATCTTCCACAGCAATTTTCGTTGTAATATATTATTAATAATTAATAATTATTTCCATTTATTCCTGATTTTCTGATTTTCCTTCGACTGTTTGGGAAATGAAGAAAACGAAATAGGAAAAGAAAGATTAACTGCATTTTAAATTCCATTGAGTTCGCTCTCCTTAGTTTTTTTGGTGGGGTACCTGTGTCCCTACCGTCTGATGGGTATACTGAATTTCCGGTGATTAATTCAAACACCATCTAACGGTTGAAACTTGAGATTGTCCTATTACTTTTTTATTCATTTATTATTTTATATTTGAAATATTATCCGTATAAAATTATTAAAAATATATATATAATTTAAAGAAAATCAGCTGTTCTTGATTCGCAATTAAGATATTACTTTTTGACAGCTCAACAGTTGATGATCCCAGTTGAGAAATGGGTAATGGGTACAGTACACCAATCTCCTTCTATATATACACTTGCCATGCCTGTGCTAACCTCTATCTTCTGCATTAAACTCTCGTCTTCTTCATTTCCTCCCTCTGCATTATATATATACATATAATATATCTTCCATTTTGCCACATATAGTTGTTTTCTGCTAGCCTTCCTTTTTGATTTTCCCACTGCCCAAAGAGAAGAAAGAAAGAAAGAAAGAAAAAAAAAAATGCCTGCACCAGGAGGAATTGCGCCGGCTGAGCCCGGCAGGGAATACCCCGGTAATCTTACCCCATTCGTCACTGTAACATGTATCGTCGCCGCCATGGGTGGACTGATCTTTGGCTACGATATTGGGATCTCAGGTATATACATATATGAACATATTGTTATATATCGCTTGCTATATTTCATGCATTTTTTGTTGATGAAAATGGTTTTGATGGTTGTTGACCGTTGACTAAACCAGGGGGAGTGACGTCAATGAACTCGTTTCTGAAGGAATTTTTCCCGGCGGTTTTCCGGAAAAAGGAAGAGGTATCGTCGACTAACCAGTACTGTCAGTACGACAGTCCGACACTTACGTTGTTTACATCATCGCTGTATCTGGCGGCGCTTGTGGCGTCGCTGGTTGCGGCGACGGTGACAAGAAAGTTCGGTCGGAAACTGTCGATGCTGTTTGGCGGCGTCCTGTTCTGCGCCGGTGCCATCATTAATGGCTTCGCTAAAGCTGTTTGGATGTTGATTCTCGGCAGAATTTTGTTGGGTTTTGGCATCGGTTTTGCCAATCAGGTATTCTTTGTTTTAATTCTAGTAATTTGCAAAATTTTGTTAACACAAGTTTTTTTATTTTTGGTTTTTTTTGGGTTCGGAGAATAAAACATTACATATGAATTTTGGTGTCAGATTTTTGTCTGTTTGGTGTTTTTGTTCTCTGAGAAACTCCTTTTTCCTCAGATCTGGTTTCTGTAACGCCTTTTTTTTTTTTAACTTTACAAAGTGACAACTTGATACTTTTTGTCCTACCTTTTTGATTTTCTCTTCTGATTATGATATGGGTTCCCTGTTCATTTGCAAGTTTTGAAAAGATTAGTCTTTGATTTATGCTTTTGGAGATCTGAAAGTTAAGGATAATGATGATAATATTGTTATAATAATGTTTTGTTTGGCTAGCGAGAAAAGGGAGGAAAGGAAAGGAAAGGAAAGAAAATCCATCAAGTTTTTTTTCTTTAAAAAAAAAAAAAAAAACTCCATTTTCTCAACAGCCAAACAAATGGGTGTTAAAACTTAATTCCTTTTTTTAATTTCCAAGTTGGAGAAATGGAAATTTTGTGTCTCTCTGCAATTATATAATTGCATAGAAACAAAAAGAGGCAAAGAATAATTTGAGATGGAGAACATGATAGAGTTCTTGGTTTATTATATTACGTATATTACATATACACACATGTATATGTATATATATTTATTTACAAGTAATATATGGCCTGTTTTTCTATCCATGTGAAGATCCTTTTTGTTTTCTTCTGACTTTTTACTCCCTTGATGAAATTCTCCGTTGAATAAAGAATAGAAAACTCTGATACCAGCTTTGAATAATTCAAAGATGATGAAACTAAAAAACCAGTCCTTATATTATTGAATCTTTTTTTTATATATATAATAATTTTCAAAGCTTGATTCTTTCATTAAAAACCCAGTTTTTTTTTCTTCTTCCTCTTGTTTTTCACTGATGAACCCAGGTTAGTACTGACTACTTGACAACAACATGTTGTGGTCCCTGAGGAAGACATTTTTTTCTATATTTAGTTTATCCTAATCTTGGGTAATTTTTTTTTTTTTTTTACAGTCTGTACCACTCTACCTCTCTGAGATGGCTCCTTACAGATATAGAGGAGCATTAAACATTGGATTCCAATTGTCCATCACAATTGGTATTCTTGTTGCCAATGTATTGAATTTCTTCTTTGCAAAAATCAAAGGAGGTTGGGGATGGAGACTGAGCTTAGGAGGTGCAGTAGTTCCAGCTCTAATCATCGCCATTGGATCGTTAATCCTCCCCGATACACCCAACTCCATGATCGAACGAGGCCAGGTAGAAGCAGCTAAAGAGAAATTAAGGAGAATTCGGGGTGTCAACAACGTGGACGAAGAGTTAAAAGACTTAGTTGCAGCAAGTGAAGCTTCGAAATTGGTAGAACATCCATGGAGAAACTTGTTACAAAGAAAATACAGGCCTCATCTCACCATGGCTATCATGATCCCATTCTTCCAGCAGCTAACTGGAATTAATGTCATCATGTTTTATGCTCCTGTTTTATTCAACACAATTGGGTTTGGCAGTGACGCCTCTCTCATGTCTGCTGTAATTACCGGAATTGTAAATGTCGGTGCAACTTTGGTTTCAATCTATGGAGTCGATAAATGGGGAAGACGATTCCTTTTCCTCGAGGGAGGAGTTCAAATGTTAATATGTCAGGTTTGAATTACTCAAATTCGTATCTTTTTAATCCTATCTTTTTTCTATTGATGAGTATCGAGTAAAGTCTTGTGCAAAATTCGGTATGCAGATTGTGGTAGCAGCCTCCATTGGAGCTAAATTTGGGATCAATGGCAACCCTGGAGATTTACCAAAATGGTATGCAATTGTAGTGGTGCTATTCATCTGTATTTACGTGGCCGGATTTGCGTGGTCTTGGGGGCCTCTCGGGTGGCTCGTGCCGAGTGAAATCTTCCCTCTTGAAATCAGATCAGCAGCTCAGAGTATCAATGTGTCGGTGAATATGTTCTTCACATTTATAGTGGCACAAATATTTTTGACAATGCTTTGTCATTTGAAGTTTGGACTGTTCATTTTCTTTGCCTTCTTTGTGGTTATCATGTCAATCTTCATCTACTATTTCTTGCCGGAGACAAAGGGAATCCCCATTGAAGAAATGAGTAAGGTCTGGAAGTCTCACTGGTTCTGGTCCAGGTTTGTGGAAGATGATGGTTATGGCCATCATGGAAATCTTGAGATGGGAAAAGGCAACCTGGGACCAAAGAATGTGTGATTCATTTTTCTTTTTTTTGTTTTTTTCTGGGTTTTAAAGAATCGGAAGCAGTAAATAGACTTTTTAGTTTGTTTGTATTACGGAATTACGAAAAACTCTCGATAATACAGATCAATTCTATTCAATAATCATAGTAAGTTATGTTCTTATTATCTCTTAAATTTCGATTTTCGTTATCGGTTTATTAAAAGATTATATATTATAATAGATGTGTGTATGTATAAACTAATTTCATCACTGAACTTCAAAAATCAAACTATAGAGAAATAGAGGGTCATTTGTGGAATTATATCTAAGATGAATTTGGTTCATGCACCTACAAAAAAACAAAAATTAATTAAATGGTTAAATTAATAAGACATCCGAACGTGGGTTTCCTGTTTGGTAGGGGCTTGTATGAGAAGAAAGGGCTGTTGGGCATCATATAGAAATCCGAATAGGAAACCAAAAAAAAAAAAAAATGCAAAAGAGGAAACATGAATTTTGAAGGATATGAAATGACCGAAGAAATAATATGATTAATTATGTATTACTTTCACTTTTCGCTTTTTATTTTCCTCAAACACTTTGGAATTTTAAAATAATAATAATATTTTTTTTAAAAGGTTTTTAAACTCAAAAAAAAAATATATATATATATATATATTAAGTGTTTTTTAATTAGAAAAAAAGACATAATTTTGTGGTAAAGTGACAATCTTAACGAACTTGATTACCCTACATTCGCATAAAAATAAATAAAAAACTAATAAAATTAATATTAGAGAGTAGATGTGACATTATTTATGATAATAAACTTTAAACGAATATAAAATATATAAATTCTGATAATAAAAAATAATTTTAAATTAATTTTACTTACCAATAATAAAGTTATAATAATAAAAAGAATTATTATATTATCTTACAACTCATTTAATAATAATAATAATTTTTTAAATAATACTATAAAATAGTTAAGAAAATATATCAAATACTGACATATAATAATAACTATAATAATTTACTTGTTTAATATTTATTTATTTAATTATTTCACAAAAAAAATATATGATGTCTACATAGTTTAAATTTTAAATAATTTCCAAAATTTTAAAACATTTTAAATTAAAAACAACATGGATGCATACTTTTTATTAATCGGTCTACTTTCTAACTCAGAAACTTGCATTACCAACTTAAACAAATTTAATTTACATAAATTCACAAGAACAGAAATATGATTTATTATTAAAAATTCATTAAATAATCAAAATTCTTTATTAGGATATTGTAAAATTGAAGAAGCATTTTCATTTCGGACAAAAATAAAAAATATGATAATGATATATATATATATATATATATATATATGTAGGGGTCACGTTGGGTTAATGAAAATTTTCATTGTTTAGGTTGGTTAATTATAAGATAATATTAATTAATCATATCTAACCCATTGTTAATTTCTTAATTAGCAGATTACTTGCTAACCTTTAATTTTCTTGTTTTGATTAATGGGAGGATCAGTTGAGAGATTTTTTTAACTTTATAAAAAAGAACATTTTATTTTTCTCAATTAATCTTAAATCTTAATAATTTAATTTGCAGACGTATAATTTTATGTATTCGATGTATAATTAAGTTAAATTAACTTATACTTTCATCCATACAATGAGATATGAAATTATATTTTCATATATTAATAATAAAAAAAATTACATAATGTCAATTTATTTAAAATTAAAAATAAAATATTATAATTTATTTAATATTATCTTTTTGTGATTCTAAAGTAATTATTAATTTGTATCACTTACGCTATTCTGAATTTTCTTTTACTAGAATATGCTTCTTCTTTTTTTTTAATTTCTTTTTTTTTTCTGAATTCTCAAGAACATGAATGGAACCGAACCCATCAATTATTCAACCAAAAGTAGATGTGAAAATTTATAATAATGAAAATAAAATAAAAAAAATCAAACTCCAAATATGATTAATTAACAGATGATATATTTTGATTTTCAAAACTAAATTAGTCAATAATAATTATATATATAGCTTTTATTATAGAGTAATTATATATATTTTGCATGTAAAGTTTGAAGCCATGATGTTTATCCATGTAAGAATGACTCAGCAAATGAAATTAAAACGTGTTATAACTCAGAATTTTGATACAAAATACAATAATTATATGGCTCATAATTTTGCATAACATAATTGATTTCATTTCATTGTTGATTATATACATGCATATACACATATGCATACATACCCACAATAACTCATACTAGGCTCTAGAGATATACATATTATATAATAATTACCCTTTATTTCGAATATGCTAAAAGCATCGTGTGTGTGTGTGTGTGTCTATACATATATATATACAGAAACATGAGGTTTGTAAATTACCCATAAACGAGAAAGGGGAAACAAAAAGGAGAAATTAATGTGTGGATAAAAGGTGTGGAAAATCACATGACTTTATATATATATATATATATAAAAGTTGTAGAAGAGAATTAATCCACGTATTATACACCAATTTATGTAATAATTAAGAACTAGAAGCTTTCGGTGGACTCAAATTAAACCTCACATTATTCATATTTCCTTAAAGATAAGAATTGTATATATATATATATATACATGTGTACACGTATGTGTATACATATAGTGGAAATATATAAAGAGTTTGGTCACGGTGTTAGAACGAAGAAAAGGAAAGGAGAATCGCATGAGCCGTGGTTTATGATTATGGGCCACATTAATTCACTACACCATGCATTCTTTCTATATATATATATATATTGTTGTTATGTTATCATATATATATATATAAGTATGTATGTGATAGGTGTGTGGAATTTATTTGTTGGGTTACTTGTCCCACATATCTTGATTTTATTTTATTTTATATCTTTTGGATTGGAAAAAGGATAATATAAAAATAATAAAAACAATTTAATTGGTATCATATAATATATGCTTTTGATATTTTATCTTCTTTCAACTTTTTGTTACGAACCACATCATGTTTCATGCACCTTCTCCCCCACTTTCCTCACTCTCTGGATCTTCTTCTTTTTTTTTTTTTTTTTTTTTAATTTGAAAAAGTTATAGTTTATATATAAATATAAATACACATATATATACACATCTATATTACTAAAATAAATAAAATTCTAACAGTAATATATTTTTACCCATTAAATTAATTATAAATTTGGTTTAATTTTTATAATAAAATATAAATTAGAGTAATTAAATTAATATCCCTTTAAATTCTTGTAAGAAAAAAGTGAGACAAATAGCATTTGATAAATAATGAAGCTTTTTTCCCCCTCAGAATGACAAAATATATATAGTAAATTAGCTTTTATATATACATACATAGATATATAAGGTAAATTGATGCTTTGCTTTAAATACTAGCTTTCATATTATGTGTGTGTGTATATATATATATATGTACACAAGATTTTATTCTGAAAATAATACCAACAAGGTTGGATCGGAATTGCCATTGCTAGAAACCATGTAGGCACACACACACACACACACACATATATATATATATCTTTATTGACTTTCATTATCGCAGGAACAAAGTTAAGTTGAAACATCCAGTAAGAAAAAAATTACAATTAAGATGTGGGTCACAATTGAATTTTTATTTGTGTCAATATAATTGGAGATAATTATTAATTATCTCAAATTATTTTGTAATATGTATTTGTATGTATGTATGTATATATATAATATCAGTTTGTAGAGCCAGAAACACAGATCCATTGACCCACAAAGAGAGCAGTGCAATTGAGATTAGGGTTGATTGAATCAAAAGTCTGAGTGGTGAGATTGAACTGCTGGGAAATTCCAATGTTGGCTGGGCTTTGCCTTTAAAACCTCAACTGCATTCATTGACCCATAATTAATTACTTAATTACATAATTAATTAATGTTAATTACCCTCATATAACAACTAATCTTTTTTAACTGAACCATTCAAATCATGGGTGTGCATACAATGATGATAATTAAATAAGGAAATCAACAATAATCAAAACCAAATCTGTCCATCTACATTGTTCCACATGTGTTCTTATACGTACATATCTATATATATATATGTGTGTGTGTGTGTGTGTGTGTGTGTATTCACTTTTTTTTTTACTGTTGAATTTTACCCTCAAGAGTAGTATGAACATTTATGATTCATTTCAAATGAAAAATAAATTTTTAATTAGGAATTAAAATAATACAGCTTAAATCTTATCAAAAGTAGTAAAATTGAAATTGAAATTAAAATTAAATTGGGTATTTAAAAAAAAAATAATTTGGTTAATTTTAAAATTTTTATTTTTATTTTTTTAAAAGTAAAATAATGATATAATTAAGAACCTAAAGCAAAAGATAATTATATCAAATAAAAAACGCGGCAAAAAATTTAACATGCAATGATGGATGCACAAAGCAATAATAAACTCAAATATTTAAACCTAATTATTAATATTGTACAGGAAATGAATAATTAATTACTCATAAAATTATTTAATAAATTTAATGATAAAGCACGTGAAATTTTTTTGACTATAATATAATATATTATATATATATATATATATAACTATACACGATAAGAATTAAATAATTTTTTTTAATACAAAAAATGAATAGACTCGAGCCTCTTGGTTAAGCATGTAGAAAGTTGATACGTTGGGAATTCTATGTTTTGATGATAATTGTAAAAACGTACAAATTTTCAGGTAAAATATAAACTTTTGTCTCTTATAAAAAAAACATTTCTTAAATTATATATGTATATATATGTCTATTTATATCAATGAAATATGTAAAAAAAAAAAAAGAAAAACAGAGAGGAGGAAACGGGGGAAGAGAAGGTTCGAGAGAAAAGAGGAAAAACAAAGAGGAGGAGACGGGGAAGAGAAGGTTAAAGAGAGAGAGAAGCCGGAGTGGGAAGGAACGAGAAGAGAGAGCAAGAGAAGGAAGACGATGACGATGCGAGCTACTGAAGTGCAGAAAGAAAAGGTGGAGACTGGAGATACGGTAAAATTTAAGTTTCAAGTGTAGGATGAGAATGAATGTGGAGTTGTGACTGTAGGTTTTGAGGAAATATATGAACCGTTTAGGAAATGGAGTAGAAAACTAGGATAGATGGAATAGGAGAGTGGAAAGAGACGGTGAATTCGTTGAAATGAGGATTTGAGGTGTGAGTAGAGGTAAATGGAGGAAGTTGTGGGAGGAGAGATTGAGGAGTTCAGTGAGTGAGTGAGTTACCGTTAGAGGGAGGAATATGGTGATTAAAAAGGTGCAAGGGAGTTCATAGGGAGGTGTATTTGGAGTGACTGGGGACGGGCATAACGCGCACGGATTGAAGCTGAAGTAAACGAATGGGAGGTAAGAGAGGTATAGAGAGAGGAACGGTTATGGGCAGAATGAGTATAGGAGGATAGTAGGGGAGGAGCTGGAAGAGGAAGATAGGGAGAGGTAATGTGCTGTGAGAGATTGATACCGTTAGGAGGAAAATGACCGGAAGCCGAGACAAACGAGGAGAAGGGAAGGAAGGGATGGAGAATGAATTAGGTAATAACAAGGAGTGTAGGCATGTAGGGGTAGAGTGCGAGTATTTTGAAAATTAGGGAGCAGGAAAGGTAGACCAGTAGTGGTTGTGTGTGTGGGATTGGAATAGATGTGTATTGGTATAAATGTGTTGTGTGTGGGTGTGCGTTGCATGTGAATGTATGTTGGTGTAGTTGCTATAAATTTAAGAATTGTATAGGTGAGCACTAGGTGTAGGGGTGTAGTGGTGTATATGTGCTAAGTGTGAGTGTGTGTTGTATGGGGAGGTGTCTGTAGGTTCTGTACATATGTTAAAGAATTGGAGAGTTTCAATACAATGTTGTTGGTGTAGGAACAGTTTAGATTAGAATATCCGTAGTGGGGATTAAGTATGCGAGTTTACTGGGCATCTTGAGTAGGAACGGGTTGAAATTATCTTTGAGGTGGTTGAGTTAGGGAACGCCGATATTGGTTGTCATTATCTAGAAAAAGTAAGTCGATCGCCAATAGTGGTAATATTTGGGGGTCTCCGACGGGTAAGGTGTTGAGTCACCGATGTTGGTGACAGAAGAAAACAGTACTGGTGTGTGTGAGTGGCCAACTAAGAGTCGAGTGATAGAAGGGTAATTGATGGTCGCCAGTACTGGTGACGGATAAGAATAACTGTGTGGTTGAGTGGCCTAGTTAGGGCCGAGGGGGCGATATCGGAGGACGATCATACCTAGTATAAGTAACGATTAAATACTGGGATACGTATTAATATTGTAGAGTTAAAGAGTAGTAAGAAAGTATGACTTAGACAATGGAAAGGGAAAACATTTAAAAATGGAGTTTTAATTTGGTTTGTATGTTATACTTGTGACTTAATTTTTACTGTACTGAGTTATATGTACTCACTCTTTATTATTTATAGATAAAGTAGGAATGGAGTCTGAATCGGAGTTGTCGATTTCCGAACCTAGCATATAGATGAAACAGAGCAGAGATTTCTACCGGTAAAATTGAGAGTTTAAATAATTAGTAGTAATGTAGATTGTGTGTCCACTGAGAATGTATGAATTTGTGCATCACTGAAATGATGTATTTATGATTGAAGATTTATATTTAACATTGAATAATAAATTGTGGTAGTTTCTTTTCTGTGTGTGCGACATATTTTAATATTCGGCCCATTAAATTATTTGAGACTATGCCACTAGAAAAAAAAAAAAAAAACATTATAGGTCAATCGATTTGCATGTGCAACAGCTCAAACCGAGAGAAGATACAACCTTGTTGTGAGCAATGAAAGTTAAATTTAATGATATGAAACTCAATCCCCTATTCATCAAGCCAAGCCTCCCAATAAGATTCATGTTCAATACATAATCCTTATTTTAGTGAGGATTTTATGAAGTATTTTTACCTTTTAACATTTTTTTCCTTTAAAATGAAGTTAGTGTATAAAGAGTAATCCAATAACAAAATCAAAAGAAATAATTGCAGTAACATTCTCGAGTTCTATAATCGTTTATTGAAGGCACTAGGCCATAAGTTGTGACCCTTCACCCTCCAACATAAAAGAGTGGAGACCCAACCATTCAAAACAAGAACCGCTGTCTATGGACACAATGATTTGAGTAGTTAGGTTAATCAAATTTGTATGTGTAGTTGGTCAAACTAAGAGGATATACAACCTTGTTGCGAGCGATGAAAGTTAGCTTGAGATATGAAACTCAATCACCTATCCACCAAAGCAAGCCTCCCTGTAAAAATGGTGCTTTATAAGGTGGAAAAAGAAGAAGACAGCAGGATGAAGTTGTGGAATAAAAACCTATCCACCCATGAAATAAGAAAATATACACCGTCATCATGCATTTAAGACAAAAACAAAAACAAAAAAAAAAAGAGACAGGGACTATAAACCCTAAAAAAACAAAATTGAATAGAAGAAATTTTCTCTTCAATATTACGTTTCAAATTATACCGACTATTTATCTGCCAAGTTGTTCCTCAAGAACTGTGTCTTCCATTGGGAAAATGGAAGGAGGCATCCGATGATATAATCCTTTGTCCCTACCACAACAAAACTTGGCAGCTAGTTTCTGTTCTAAACGGTTCAGTGCAAAACCAAGTTAAGTACGTGCCCAACAATTCAGGTACATCACTTTCTGGATAGACTCTTCTGCTTGTTTTCTCTTACGTTCATCGACAAGGCGGTGACGATCTGCGGATGAATTACCATCAGAAAAGTTCTTCCTTTCACATGCTTTAAATTCTCGATGATGGCTGTTCCATCTCAAGCTGAACCCTCCATGACTTTCCACCGCAGGTGCGACAGCTGCCATGCAAACTCCGCTCAAGTAACCCATTTTTTTTCCCCAACTAGCTAGCTTTTCTATCAATGAAACAGTGGTTCTAGAATAAGGTCTAGGGTGGGTAGTGGGTGGGTATAAATAGACGCAAGGAGACAATATAATCAGTTGGCAAGGAAGAGCGGTTTGAGAAACCAGACAACTACCAAAACCAGCTGTAGAAACTCATGGTGTCTGGTTTTTTCCGGTGGCAGTGTTGGTGTCGTTTTGTAAAGGAATGAATCGGATGGAGGGAGTTTGGTTGTCAAGTTTTCAGAAATTTGTCCACAAAATACGTGGCATATTATTCATACAACACCTAAGATGCCACATGCAAATCTTTTTGCTTTTGGCGGTTCAATTCTTCTCTCCAATACAAAAACCAAGCAAGAAATCCTCAAAACCCAACTTAGTGTTTGAACTAAACCTAATTGAAAATCTGATATAGGCTATCAATCATGATAACAACCATATTTATTAGTTAGCTTTATACAATACATATATTCTATAGCTTTATACAATACATAAATCACTACGGATATACCATACTTGCTTTTGCTAACATCACAGAAACGGCCAAATATGATTCACTAAAAGACGGCACAAGAACACAGAATGCAGAGTAGAAAGTTTTTGGCATTTACAATGAAGAAGGTAAAAAATAGGTGTGGTGATGTAAGAAACCATAAGTAACTGCCAAAGAAGAAAGTAAAGGATGCTGAAGTCCTCACCTTGGCCTGATCTTTTGGTCACATACGGATGACACCAAAAGGAGCGCCAACAGGTTTGTCTCTCTGCTCCGTGTCCGTGTGGGCGTGTAGAAAATCCCAGGCGCTATATGCAACAAGCTGCGCCGGGGTTTTCCATAAGACGTCCTAATCACAGGACCATCATGTCATGAATAGACGAAAATTACACAGGCTGAGACTACTACTAACAATATAAGAATAAGAGATGACACTCATTACACAGCCTGAAACTACTACTAACAATAAAAGAATAAGAGATATACAATTACTCATCACAATGCTAGTCAAACCGGTATCCATTTGGTAAAAACTTGCATACAAAAAACCAAGTTTATTGTTGATAACAGATTAAACAAAATTACATTATCTACAGAAACAGTACCTATGCAAAGGGATTTTAGTCTCAAATCACAGATTCACATTCCTTTTATGTCAAAATGTTGGGAGATTCCTACATGATTCCTTGAAGAAATAATTTTATGTTACACGAAACGATTGGAAAGGTTCAGTTAATAACGGATTGTTTAAACTATCAATCACGCTGAAGAACTGGCATCCTATGCTGAGTCAACACCTTCAACCTGGAGTCGAGCAAGGTATCTTTCCCTCCGCTCTTTCTACACACCAAAAGAAAAACAAATAGGTGACTAAACATGGTATATGAGAAAATACTTCAAAAAGAAATGTTCTTTACTTTTCTCTCTTGATGAATCTCAATTCTCAAGAAGATTTCCCTTTTTTGTGAATCAAGAGGATTTCTTTTCTATTTTTATATGGTCGCTTGATCCAAGACAAACTCACCCATTCATCAATTACAAGTCCTTCCCCAATTATCTTTGGACCCACATCTTCTGGAGGTTTCTTGCGTGCCTCAAGTGCAGCATCAGCATCAGCTAATTGGCGCTTGAGTTTTTCTAGAGCCTTCAAAATTAATTTGGAAAGAAAAATAAAAGAGACAGCCATAAGTCGTCATTCAGACACATGTGCTTTCATCTCCTTTCTTTGGAGGGTGTATACTTGGGAGAAGGGCAGTGTCATTTCTAATTATGCATTCCATTATGTGAAAGTATCAACTATGAGAACCATGAAAGATGAAAAGAAATAAAAAGGTAAAAAAAAAAGCATAAACAAGAAAATACCACAAGATAAATGGCTGTCATACAAATTGCAAGTAACAACATATAGAAAGTATTAAGAAGAAGAAAAAACTTACTGGATGAGGACGCTCGGGATCGAGAAAAACAACACGCAATATCTGCTCCATTGCTACTTGATCTTTTTGTTCATCAAACTATAACAATATGTTCAAGATTAGATGGCACTAATATAACACTTAGCCCCTATCTCCCCCCCCCCCCCCACACCACCCAACCAAAAGGAAAACTAAAAAAGAGAAGTCATTTCAACACTAATAGAGCATCAAAAAAGCAAATAATCAAAATGGCAGAACAAGTTATAAATGCTATACATTCAACAAAAGCAATAAAAACTTTTTTACTCTAATTTAAACTGAACCTAGCTATCGTATGCCCTTACATGAGAGAATGAACATTAGAGTTTCTCTGCAATAACAAGACTGAAAACAAGAGAATAATCAAGAATTGAATAAGCAAAGAATGAAAATCAGACTAAGTTACAAAAGATATTCATCCAACAAAGATAATAAAATTCTTGACTCTAATTTAAACTGAACCTAGCTATCATCCATGCCCTTGTCTGAGAGAAAAAGTTCTAGACTTCTGTGCAATCACAAGATTTAACATGGCAGGCAACCACCTTGCAACATGAGGAGCACAAAGCATTGGGTCTCAAGTCCTGAGCAGCTGGGCAAAGTGCATACTACATCCAAAAAAGCCCAACAGAATATTTGACATAGACAAGCCTCAACACTACAGCTTGAAGATAGCTGGCAGAGGCATCCAGAATGCTGAATGCAGCACCCTCCGTCCACTAATTACTTCAAAAAATTTACTACTAAATTTGAGAAAAACAATTAATAACAAGTAGATTTTCTACTTTCTCCTAAAAATGCTCATTGATTTGTTGAAAAACTGTAGTTGCCATGCATTTACATCTGAAGATGGTTTCAAATATTTTATAAATTTATAGGTTAGTGAAGAATAAGAGAGAAATGCAGCAATATAAGTCAACCAGAATATTCATAACTTGTTCACCAGCAGGCAATTAAATTAAGACACAGTAGACCTGATCGAAACAAATTAACTCACCAGCTCAGGTACATAATCCATCGGCCCTTTCACCTTCAGACTCATTATTTTGAACTTAACATTGCTCTTCTGGTCCATTGGTTTTTCATTGTTCTCAGGATGTTCAACAAACTTGAAAACTAGAAATTCATCCCCCAAAAAAAAAAATCAAAACCCTCTTTTGATAATCTATCCTCAGATTAAAAAAATTAATAAAACTATGAACTACATACCAGTTGCAATGATACTCTCACCAGGAGCAAGAATAGCACCTGGAGGGCGCATGAAACAACTTTTTGGTGCAGTAGTTTGAAACTAAATTGAAAAGATTAAGCAACTCATTAGAAGCAGAAGACAGGTTTTAACAAGACAAAACTTTCCTTCAACATATTACAAAAACTGTCGGAACTCCCAAAAGTTTCATCGAAAGTTATGTTTGGGACAAAGTAGAATCATTTGCAAATTCACCTTTCCTTTATTTAGTAGAAATGCAAATTCTATTAGAGTACAATAAAAATTGAGGCCATGTGGAGTTCTAGGAGGAATTAGATCAATGCATTCCAAATTCTATCAAGTTGATGGAATTTGAAAAGTATTTTTTAATTTCACATAGAATTTTGTATGAATTTAATTTTCATTTACTTTTTTGTAGTTGAGATAAATCTAAATTGTAAATAAACTCCATAGAAATTTTAAATTTGTTCAAGGACTTTCGAACAAATAATTTGACACAAGCCCAAGACAGTCAAAGAGACAACCAGTACCCAACCCACGCTAAAATAACCACCTCGCATGATCTCCATGATTCATCAAACAGTTAACAACCGCCTCCCATGATCTCCATGATTCATCAAACAGTTAACAACCGCCTCCCCTGATCTCTATGTCATCCAACAATTTCTTTTAACCACATGGATAGGGCCCTAATTAGCAGGGAACAATTGCGTTGTGTTTCTATATAAAGCATGTACGAAAAGCATTTGAGATCATTTTGAGTATTAATAAAAATTGAATACTTTCTCACCAAAGAGAAAAGTGTGTTAGTGTGTTTTGATTAGGACCTAATAATTGGTATCATAACAGACAATGACAACGAACAAAGAACAGATCGAAAGTTTGGAAGCCAACGTTAGCAGCTTGCAAGAAAATTTCGGTCGAATGGAGACCGAATTGGTGGGCAAGATGCAATCGATGGAAGAAACCTTTAGACGCTTGATAGAAGCGTTGAATCTTAACAAAGAAGGGTCCAACAGTAACTCCATTGGCCAAATCAGTCCAGAATGGCCGAACAAAGGACAATCACTCCGAACAGATAGACGGATTGCAACCCACCTTCGAATCCAGAATAGCTCGCGTCGATTTTCCATCTTACAATGGTTCTGACCGAACGGAATAGCTCAATAGAGTTGAATAATTTTTTGAGTTTCAGGATAACCCGCAAAAGCATCGAGTGTCACTAGCTGCCTGCCATCTGGAGGAGGAGGTGAATCAGTGGTGGCAATGGTTGAAGAAGACTCACAGGGAAGAAGGAAAGAACTGGGCTAAACTGAATTCGTGGATGAACTTTGGGCTCGGTTTGGGCCAACAGAATGCAAGGACTTTGACGAGGCCTTATACAGAGTGAAGCAAAATAGGCCACTTAGGGAATATCAGAAAGAGTTTGAACGCTTGGGCAACCGGGGTCGGGGCTGGACCTAGAAAGCTATGGTGGGTACCTTCATAGGCGGGCTTAAGCCCGAAATTGCAGATAGCATTATGCTCTTTTGGCCCAAAACGTTGAAGGAGGCCATCGGCTTGGCCCGGATGAGGGAGGACCAGTTGGACCAACAGAGTCGGTCAGGCCGGGCCGGTTAGTTTGTGCCAGCTTCTCAAGTAAAAACCGTATCTTTTGCAACTTCTTCCTCCGAGACGAGCCCTACAGTCACCCCAAAGCGACTTCCATGGGAAGAAATGCAAAAAAGACGCGCACAAGGGCTTTGTTTCAGTTGCAATGCGAAGTTTTCTTCGGGACATCGTTGTCAGCGACCATAGTTGTTGCTGCTAGAAACAGAAGAAAAAGGTGACAAGGCAGTCGCGACAAGGGAACCAGAGATATCCCTACATGCTCTGACGAGGTGGCTGTCCGCCTGGAGTATGAAGTTTGCTACGACAATCGAGAAACAGAGAGTCGTGATCCTTGTAAATAGCGGGTCGACTCACAATTTTCCCAGTGAGTGACTCGCGGCATCCATGAGCTTACCAGTGATGCCGACCAAACCCTTCTCTGTCAGAGTAGTAGATGGGCGACGGATGAAATGTCAAGGACTATTTGAACAAGCTCCGATTAAGGTGCAAAGTATCACATTTAATCTTAATTTTTATGTACTGCCTTTGATCGGTTTGGATGCAGTTTTAAGTGTTTAGTGGCTGTCGAAATTAGGAGCAGTCACGTGTAATTGGACGAAAATGACGATGGAGTTTGTTTGGGAAGGCTGACCACGGTGACTCTGCAGTCTGAAACAACAACCTATTCTGCCAGCATCAAAGAAAAAGATAAATTGTGAGTTACAACAACGATATTCCTTGCTTGCAGTCTGTATGGCAGAAACACCTACACCAGCAACCTCATCGGTACATCCGGATATATAGAAATTATTAACAGTATTTGGAGAATTTTTCGATGAGCCAGAAGGGTTGCCACTGATAAGGGAGATTGAACACCAGATTACTCTTCGGGAAGGCACTGAGCCCATCAATGTAAGACCCTACAGTTATGCTCATTTTCAAAAATCCAAGATTGAGAGGCAAGTCAACAAAATGTTGGACTCAGGATTGATCAGGCCTAGCACCAGCCCATTCTCATCTCCTGTATTACTAGTCTGTAAGAAGGGTGAAGCTTAGCGATTTTGTACGAATTATCGGGCTCTCAACTCTGTAACAATCAAATATAGGTTTTCTATTCCCACTGTCGATGACAAGTTAATTGAACTCCACGGAGCTCATTATTTAATAAAACTTGATTTGACTGTAGGATATCACCAAGTACAAGTTCATCCACCAGATGTGCATAAGAATGTTTTTCGAACACATAATGGGCATTATGAATATTTGGTTATGTCGTTCGGCCTATGCAATGCTCCTTCTACTTTTCAGTCTATCATAAACTCAATCTTTCAACTTTATCTACATAAGTTTGTATTAATCTTCTTCGACGACATTCTTATCTATAGCAGCAGTTGACACTCACATCTTGATCATCTCAAACAAGCATTTGAAATATTAAAGCAACATTATTTCTTCATCAAGTTAAAAAAATGTGTATTTAGAGCACAAGAGCTCAAATACATGGGGCATATCATCACAAGGAGTCAAAGTTGATCAAAATAAAATTAAGACAATGGAGTCTTGGCCTCGACAGACTACTATCACTGAACTTAGGGGATTTCTAGGTCTCACAGGGTATTATAGAAAGTTTGTCCGACACTATGGAATGATAGCAAAACCATTGATGATCTTTTAAAGAAAGGACAATTTGAGTGGTCTGAAACAGCTACACGTGCCTTTCAACAACTAAAACAAGCTCTCTCCACCACATCTACTTTGACTTTACCTAATTTCAATGCTCCCTTTGTTATCCAGACTGATGTTTCAGGAGAAGAAATTCAAAATGGACAACCGATGGCCTATATGAGTCGTGCCCTGGGAATCTCTAAACAAGCATGGTCTACATATACTAAAAAAATGTTAGCTATCATTGTTGCCATCGAATTATGGAGACCTCATCTATTAGGTCAAAAATTCTATATAGAAACAGATCAAAGAAGCCTGAAGTACTTGTTGGACAAACGTATTTCAACTCCAGAACAGGAAAAATGGGTTTCTAAATTTGTTTGGGTATGATTATGAGATTATTTACAAACCTAGCAAAGAAAATTCAGTAGCAAATGCCTTATCCAAAAGAGACGATTCCCCAACTCTGCATGTTTATCTATGTCTCATACTTAGTTATGGGAAGATATCTGCCTCACTATTCTAACCGATCCCTACATGCAACAAATTGATATAAAGGCTACATAGAATCCAAGCCAACCTTACAGTAAAAAGGGAGGACTATTATATTTCAAGCACCGCATTGTTATTCCACCTCAATCAACCATTATGAATCAACTTCTCCAAGAATTTCATAACAGCCACAATGCAAGTTATTCAGGCGTGCAAAGGACCTTCAAAAGACTATCCCAGCAATTCTATTGGCCATCCATGCACAACACTGTTAGTGATTATGTCTCTTCTTGTGACACTTGTTAGAAGGTAAAATCAGATACCCTTACTCCAGTCAGACTTTTACAACTATTGTCAGTGCCGTCACAGATTTGGGAATATATTACTATGGATTTCATAGAAGGATTGCCCACTTCTCATGGCAAGAATATAATTCTAGTGGTAGTCGATCAACTCAGCAAATCAACTCATTTTACAGCCTTAAGTCATCCGTATACAGCTAAAATTGTTGCAGAACTCTTTGTCAACACTATTGCCAAACTGCACGGCATGCCATGGTCCAATGTTAGTAATCAGAATCCCATCTTTATAAGTCATTTCTGGCAGAAATTCTTCAAAATGTCCAAAACTAAACTCAAAATAAATTCCTTTTATCATCCTCAAACGGATGGACAATCCGAAGTTACTAACCAAAGTCTAGAACAATATTTGCATTGTCCTTGCCATCAGCAACCTCGCATTTGGAGTACTTTATTACCATGGGCAGAATATTGATACAACACAATCTATCACTCTTCAATCAAAATGACACCTTTTCAAGCTGTGTACGGCCAGCTACTGCGCCAAATTCCTATGTATCATATCGGTACCTCTCCAGTAAATGAAGTTGATCTCCAATTAACCAGTCGTGATGAACTATTACGCCAGCTCAAAATGAACTTACAAGCTGTTAATAACCGAATGCAACAAATTGTCAACTCTAAAAGAAGAGACATAAAATTCAATAAAGGTGAGTGGGTTTTTCTTAAACTACAACCCTATCGACAACATATAATCTTCAAACATGCATATCAAAAGCTAGCATGTCGCTTATGCAGGCCCTTCTAGATTATTCAACCATCGGACCATTGGCTTATAAACTTCAACAACCAGTGGAATCTAGAGTTCACCTAGTCTTCCATGTTTCAATGCTACGAAAGAAGCTTGGTATTGTCATGCCCTGCACTAATAGCTTACCAGACACTATTGATCAAGGAGACCTCATACTACAACCAACTTCAATTCTTGATACTAGATGAATACAACGAGGGTCTAAAATTGTCGAAGAAAATCTCATCCAATGGCACCACCTACCCCTAGAAGATGCCACATGGGAACCAACGTCTACACCGCAAGAACAGTTTCCTACTCTGAACCTTGAGGACAAGGTCCCCCAACAAGGGGGGAGTAATGATACAAGCCCAAGACAGTCAAAGAGACAATCAATACCCAACCCACGCTACAATAACCACCTCCCATGATCTCCATGATTCATCAAACAGTTAAAAACCGCCTCCCATGATCTCCATGATTCATCAAACAGTTAACAACCGCCTCCCATGATCTCCATGTCATCCGACAATTTCCTTCAAAGTATTTTCTTTTAACCACCTAGATAGGGCCCTGATTAGCAGGGAACAATTGCATTGTGTTTCTATATAAAGCATGTACGAAGAAGCATTTGAGTATTAATGAAAATTGGGTACTTTCTCATCCGAAGAGAAAAGTGTGTGTTAGTGTGTTTTGATTGGGACCTAATATTATTCCAGCAAAAAAAAAATGAAAATCATTTGAAATTCCACGTCATGCCAAATCCTAAACTTAAAAATTTGGGCTTGTTAAATGGTTCCGACATTTTTATGGAATTCATATGCCCCAAAGATTCTGTGAATTATTCATTGAAAGGAAGTGCTTAACTTCAAATTTAACAGCATAATAATGAAAATAGTTGGATCCAAAAAAAAGGGCTTATAACCGTCTAAAGCTCAAAAGGAATAGCAACAGAAAAAGGGGAGCATATAGAATAGAAACTGTACCTTGAAAGCTACATGTGACTTGCTTGTATTTTTTATCTTAATGGCACTCCTTACCTGCTTGCCTGGTTCATCTTCAGAAGAGGGAGAAAAAAAAATATAAAATTAAAACACGAATACTAAATAAATTATCAGGCAAGATAATACAAATGTATCAATCAAATTTTCTTGTAATCTTCCACGAAGTGGTTAAATTCATATACTGTAGTCTGTAGATGCTACAAGGGCATTGATCAAAGTCAACTCTGTCATTTACAGAAAACTCCAAAGGATTAAGCTATTTTTAGCAAAATTTCTTTTAAACAGTCCGTAATCAGTCCATTATTAATCAAATATCATATAGAAAATGCCGATCGCACACATTTCGCAAACTAAAACCCTATAAAAATACACACAAACACTTCAAAAGTAAAAAAAAAAAAAAAGATAATGATAAAATTGGGGAGAGAGAGATTGAGAGAGGTAAGCTTACAGGGAAAATAAAGCTTATTTTTTGGATCAAGCTTAAGTCTGCGCCTAGTCGGGAGCAAAGATTTAGCTACGGAAGAGACAGAAGTAGAGGCGGGATGGTGATTAGGTTGACTTGAAGAATCAAAGTGAGAGTTATGGTGGCTGTGAGAATGCGAGGAGGCAGGGGCAGAGGAAGAAGACGGAATCATATTAGCGTGGGAGCCGGACTGTCGGAACGGCAGTTTAAAGAAGTTCCAGAGTTTGCCATCGGACGGCGACTTCCGTTCAGCTATAGCCATCTGCTCAGCGAAGCATGCACGAAAACAGAGTGGATTCTCCGGAACTCCTGTCAAAAACAACACGGATTGAGGTTTCGGTGATCGACTGAGGAAAACAGAAGATGAAGATGGAGATGAAGAGTCGGATTTCAGGAGAAGATTGAACGAGATTTGATTGGATCGGCTGGAATCCGTCGGCTTTTCACCTTTTGAATTTTTCTCCTTGAAAAAAGTTGTATTTGGTACTTGATTAGCGGGAGTAGTGGGGCAGGGAGGTTTCCAAGATGCTGCAGTCCGATTACGAAGAACAACGACGACGTTTTGACTGAGTTAGTTTGAAAATAGAATTTTCTTCCGTTCAATTTTTTTTTTATTTTTTTTTTTTTTTTTTTTTTTGGGCAACGACTTCCACTGACAAATGTGTGGTTGACTTGGGGGGCACGTCGTTGACTTGGGAAAGGTTTTGAAATAATTTTAATTATTTAATCATAATGAAATTATTTAACACGTCAATTATTTGATAAAGTATATAAATTTTTATTTTAAAAAATTAATTATTTTTTAATAAGGACCCATAAATAATTATCTTGATTGTAATATAATTATAATTAGTTTGAATTTTAAGTTATATTTTGAATAAATTTATTTATTATTTACACATAAATTTTGTTTTGAATTTAAATAATGTATTTTAAATTTTGTTAAAATTTATAAAACTTAAGAATTAACAAATTAATTTTGTTAAATTTTTAAATTTGTTCAAAATATAAACTTAATTCAGTAATAAGATAATGTAAATTTATTAAAATATTCATTAGACTTGACTTCCTATGAGATTTCAAAAATAATTTAATTAGACATTAAAATCCACTCAAATATGATGAAATTAAATACATATATTTTTTTAGTTCTATTACATGAATTCAATTTTTATTATGTTAAAAATGATTTTTGTCATTTTAAATTAACTAAAGTATATATTAAAAATAAATAATAAATTTTTAGGCTGATTCTATATATATATCTCTAATTATTTTTTAATTATAGCTTCTTATTTCTTGATAAATACTCCTACTGTCCGAATTATACATTTATATAAGATTAATATCTTCTAATTTTTTTTTATGTAGCATATAAACTTTGTTATAAATATAAGTTTTATTTTTTAAAAAGCCAACTTTTTGATCGGCTATCATTGATTTCTATTGCAATTAATGATTTAATAATGTGAATAACATTGGTGACATCATATAAGTTTGTCAATTAAAAATTAATAAACGTAGTTAAATATTTGTACCCTTTAAATAATATATAATTTTTTATTTTAGTTATTTATCTAAAAAATAGTTGATAGAGGATTAAAAAATTTTAACAACTCTCACATTCATCAAAAAGTTGACTCACATAAACAAAAGTGCGATTAGGTGGGCAGTTAAGTTTGAAATTTCTTATGGTTGCGATCCATGGATCATTCCATATATAGATATCTTTTTCATCACCCATAAGTTCATATGTAACCCCCCGTTTTTTTTTTCTTAACGACCCAATCTAAACAATTTCATGACCAAATACGAAAGTTTCATTCTCATCAGTTACATACATAGAAACACTAATACGACTATTTTTCAAAGTCAAAGATAAACCTGCAACCATACATGTAACATGATAATGAAATACAACTTCATACATTCCCAGCAGACACACTATCTACACTACCACTAATTTTTACACACTCAATACCGCCAATAAAAATTCTTGCACTGTTGCTCTATTCATTAGGCTCGGAAACCAGCAACTCCGATCCCAACTCCATCCCTACTTCATTTGTGAATAATAAAGAGCGAGTATATATAACTCAGTACAGTAAAAATTAAGTTACAAGTATCATATGCAACAATATGAAACCCAGTATTTATATATGTATTATATCTCCGTAACCTAAGTCATACCTTCTCACCACATTGGAACTACTCAAGATTAATACTTACCCCCCGGTATTTTAAATATTATGCATATTAAGGGTGACCGTCCCTTGACGTCACCCCCAACCGTACAAATGTTATCACCTGTCACCAGTATCGGCGACCATCAATGAACCTTCTATCTTTCAACCCCTAACAGGCCACATACACATACAGATACCATTTTCTCCCGTCACTAATATCGACGACCTAACCCATTGCCCGTCGGAGTCTCCTTACTATCACCACTATCGGCGATCAACTTACTCCTTCTAGGTAACGACGACCAATATCGGCGTCCCCCCAATGCTACCAACTCAAGAATAATATCACTCCATTCTTACTCCACAACATTGTCCTGAGGCCCTCCTATACTTTTAACTTGTATACAGAACCTACACACGTCTCCCCATATGACGCACACTAACACTTAACACACACACACTAGTAATGTTCACTTACCAACTATTAAATTTACAGCAGCTATACCAATCTATATACAACTCACACCCGCACATCACACATCTACACCAATACTCCTCTATCCCGATCCCTCACACCCCCGCTCTACAGGCCTCCATTTCCTACTTCCTAATTTCCAGCATACACATACTCCACCCTTCCATGCCTACCTCCACTCACAACCACACAACATTTCTTATCTCACACGAATCACACTCACTCATCGAACTCCTCATTCTCTCTCCTCCTGCGGCCTACTCTACGTACCCCCACTCACAATCACAAAATTTTCTCTCTCTCACGGACCTCACTCACTCACCGAATTCCTCCTTCTCTCTCCTCCCGCAGCCCCCTCCATATACTTCCACTCATATTCACACAAAATCTCCTCTCTCTCACGGACCTCACTCACTCACGGAACTCCTCATTCACTCTCTCCTCCCGCGACCTCCTCCATGTACCTCCACTCATACTAACACAGAACTTCCTCTATCTCACAGACCTCCCTCGCTCACCGACTTTCTCATTCTCTCTCCTCCCGCGGCCTCATCCGTGTACATCCTTCACACCTCCACGCTTCCACCTACTATCTCCAATATTCCCTGAATCATGGTGTTTTGCTTCCTATCCCAACCGAAACCTAGATTCCTCAACCTACTGTCACAATTTTAAATCTACGCCAAACCTACACATGAATTTAAGATTTACCATACCTCCCATCTCCATCTTTCTTCTTCCCGTGGCTCACACCGTCACCATTCTCTTTCTCCTTCTCTCTCTCTTCTCGTTCCTCCCCCCCTCCGGCTCCTCTCTCTTTCTCTCGAACCTTCTTTTCCCCCGACCTCTCTTCTTTGTTTTATTTATTTTCTTTCCTCTTACTTTTTCTTTTTTCCTTTTTTTTCTTTCCCTTCTCCTATTTATACCCCACCTGCCTCTCATCCTGCCTGTCCATCTCACCTCATCCCAACCGTCCACTCCCTCTTCTCCAAACGACGTCGTTTCCTCCTCCTTTTTCTCCAAACAACGTCGTTTCCTCCTCCTTTTCTCCAAACGACGCCATTTCCTCCTCTTATTCACCAAACAGCATCGTTTCCTCCAAACGATGTTGTTTCCTCCTCTTATTCTCCAAATGACGCTGTTTTCTCCAAACAATGTTGTTTCCTCTTCATCTTCTCCAAACGACGTCGTTTCCTCCTCATATTCTCCAAACGGCACCGTTTCCTCCTCCTCTCCACAACTACACCCTTTCCAATCTATAATTATTACTATATACACATATATACATACATACAATTTTATTTTATTTTTTCAACATCCAATTACTACAGTGAATAACATTGGTGACATCATATAAGTTTATCAATTAAAAATTAACAAACTAGTTAAATATTTGTACACTTCAAATAATATATGATCTTTTATTTTGGTTATTTATCTAAAAAAATAGTTGATAAAGGATTAAAGAATTTCAATAACTCTCACATTCATCAAAAAGTTGACTCACATAAACAAAAATGCGATTAGGTGGGCAGTTAAGTTTAAATTTTTTTATGGTTGGGATCCATGGATCATTCCATATGTAGATATTTTTTTCATCACCCATAAGTTCACAACACTCCAATTCACAAAATCTCCCGTTTTGAGCAATCTTTTCCAAAAAGTGGAGTAACTGGTTTTATGACCAGTAGAGCCAAAAGGAAAGCCCTTGAGATAGTTTGTTTTTATCAAATATATTCAAGACTTGTTTAGGTCAAATTTTACTTATCAACTTAGCTTAGTTAAAATGGCAAGCCTAAAATCTTCGAGCCATAAAAAAACTAAGCTTTCATAGTGCTTTTGGCTTATAAATAGTATCCCATGTCATTGATATGAATCCATGTCTTTCGCTCTTTTTAATTTCCAAACGTTCTAGTCAGCTTATCCATTTCATGATAATATTTTTTAGGATTAAATAAATGGACATAACATAACATGAGATTGAATTCAACATTGACCTAACGAGTGTAGGGCATCCAGCATAAGATAAGAATTGACTTTTCTGTCTAGCTAGCTTTACTCTCATTTTGTCAAAGAAGTATGAGAAATTTTTGGAAGTTATTATTTGTCATGACATAGTAGATTTAGATACTTTTTCTTTTTTAAACTTTACGTTTACTCGCAGTTAAAATTCTCATTTTCAGATCGAGTTTTATGTTCTTACTAAATAAGATAGATGATTTATCTTTACTCAATGATTAGCCAGACATTAAACAATATATTTTTAGACAATCATATTGGTAGAAAATTGGGAGATCATTAGCGAGGAGTAAATGAGTAACATAAGGTGCATTAAGCCTTAGCTTAATACATGTGATTATCCTCTCATTTTTAGCTTTTAAGAATATTTTTTATATGACTTCTATACATAGGATAAATATGTATAAAAATAATATATTTTCTTGCCAAACCCTCTTTTAGGTCATTCTCATTTGCAAAGGGTGTCATTTGCAATAATTTGATAGGATGTTGTAATAAAATATTGAGAAAACAATTGAATTACCTTACTCAAAAAGACCAAGTTTTTGTGAGGATGCATTACAAAAAGCTCCATTTCCCATAGTTAAATGCCTTATATATATAATATTTGGTTGTCATCCATCCTTTTACTATTTTATTCAGCTTTATAGAATACATAATTTTATGAAAAATAACGATATTTTTTTAGATCACACGACGTTTAACAGATATTGTTTAATAAGAATAGATGATTTTATCCATCATAGGTTTTAAACTCATCGACAAAATCTTTAAAATAATCTATAAATTGCATTACATGATGATATAAGGTGAAACTGTCTAGTTTCATAAGCCCCTTAATCTTCAGAATCAACACAGTATTAATTTAACTGATTTCTTTGAGTATATATCCCAAATAGAAGAAAGCTCGAACGAAGACAATGATATTATTTTTCATAATCAGTCAAAAGTAATGATAAAATATTGTTGATATTCCATCCAAGCTGAGATAATATAAGTACTTGTAAGCTTGAAAGTAACATATTTTCTGTTCATTTGAGATCTCTGTAATATTTTTGTTTTTATTATTTGTGATTTGAGAGAGAAAAATTTATTTAGATATAAATTAATATAACTAGTATGTAATGATTAATTACCTTCATAATAGTGTTAGCAGAAATGCAATGTGCTAAATCATTTTTTCAAAGTTTAAATTTCAAGTTTAAATAAATTTATATTTATTAATTCATTATTTAAATATTAAATGTATTATAACTCCACATTTTTTAAATAAAATTAATTAAGTACATAAATAATTTCGATGGTTACATAAAATAAAAATAATATGGATAGTTTAAGTATTTTAAGAAAAATAATTAATTAATTACTTTTTCAATTGAATCGACTTAATATATACATATATACATATATTAATATTTTATGTAGAACTAAATTTTTGAACTTAAGACATTTTTTTTAGTACATCTAAAACAATGTATGATATACATATTTAACCTCATAATTATATAATAATTTTGTTTGATAAAATTAATCTTTATTTATAGTGCTAGGTTGGTTTTATGAAGATGGTAAAAGTGCAAAATAACATATTCATAAATCATAATAGTGGTTTTTTATTACCCATATGTCAATTTCCAAACATGGTTTAGAACATGATGTCTTTATAGATTATTTCTAAGGAAATAATAAATTATTATTAATTTAATTTAATTATTTAAAATTAATTTTTAGATATTAGATGAAACATTCATGAAGAGGATTCCTTTCATTCTAAAAATTATTAAAATTTTATGGCAATGTCGGATAATTTAGCCATAGTCAAAATATGTTATCAGAGCTTATTTTATATTTAAAAAAAAATACTCTAACAAGGTCCAATTTCAAAGTTAGTCAGAAAAAATTATTTAAAAAAATGTGCATTATTATGTAATAAAAACTATATGTTATATTTAGTTGTGGATAATTGTTTAATCATGAATATAACTTTTATTGAAGAATTGACTATTGGGGTTTTGGGTTTTATGGTCATTTTACAAAAAGGAAATCGTTTTTGTGGTAGAAAATGATAAGATTGAATGTTGAAATTTTTTATTTCCAAAGAAGAAAATTACTATTTAACATGATAGTAAAGCAATATCTTTTAACTGATATTTTCATCCGTCCAGTTCACCAAACAAGGATTTTGAAATGGATAATTTGCTTGTCATCTGATATACTGAAACTGAAAAAGATTGTAATTTATAAGCTCTTCATTGGAGAAACACTGCTCATGATAGATCTATACATGCAGACATATAACATATGTACAAATATCAGTAGATTTATACAGAAGATGTGATTAATAGGATTAACAATTTCTTCGATTAACTTATCTCATCAACGATCCATCTGCAATCGCACTAATTAGGACCCCAGCAGCTCAAGTACATGACAGTCCTGAAAGACTCCTCCCTCTGCTTCGCCTTATCGTAATTCTTTGCAGCTCTGAAACCGCCGGAATCAACTGCGCCAGAGAATCGCCTTCCCTGCTTCGAAGAGGATGAAGAAGAAGAAGCAGATGATACAGATTCCTTGATAGATCTGAGAGTTGAATCGCCTTTTGATGCCTGCTCCTTCATTCCCTGCACCAATCTTCCTCCTACCTGGCAAATGGACCTGCTCATATACCTCAAGCTCATAAAACAGAAAACTCAATTAGATTATTTGGAAAAAAATTCATCTGAAACGAGATGAATCACGGAAGATTTGAAGTATCGAGTGAAATCGCTTATAGTTTCTGCGATTTGAGAGAAATGAGTGTGAACTTCTAGGGTTTATAATGGAGATTTGGAGAAGAAGAAGCCACAGTTTGGGAAAACAATGAGCTGTGATGGGGACTTGACGGTCTTTTAATAGCGGAGACTGCGAAGATAAAGGGCAAAACTGGGGGCCGTGGCTGTCTAATCCCGTGGGTGACTGCCACGTGTCGGTTTCGACCGGGAAGATTCCCGATATCACAAAACGACAGCTTATGTGTAGTTTCAGACACGTATTTTATCGGATAAATAACAATCTGTTTTTTTTGTAGATATTTTTTTTTTTCTTTTAATGGAGGTTGACTTGTAAACATTTTCGAGGTGACGAAGCTAATTAGATGTTAATTTAACATTAACGTTAATTAATTATGATTATGTAGGTGATTTATTACAATCTAATTACTTGTGGAGCACTCAAAATTTGTATTAATTATGGAAGGTAGCAAAGATTAATTTGTTGTTTGGCACTCAAAATTTTATTATTAACATTATTCTCATTAATACAAAGATACCCCCTACCGAAAATATAATTACAAAGCCAAAAATATTATTTTAATTAGCTATTAATTCATTAATTAACAATTAAAAATTTAACCGCGACCCATATGATAATAAAATAATATAACATGAAATTTTTTGTATTTATTGATGTTTATCAATATAAAAATGAATTATTTCGGAATTAAATGAGATTAATAATTAAATAAAAATAGAGGTTTACATTAAAAATTAAATTAAATTAGAATAATTTTTATTTTTTTAAAAAAATTTATTATTTAAATTTTAATATAATTTTTTAATTTTTTTAAAAAAATAAATTAAAATTTAGTTATTAAATTTTATCTAAATAAAAAACAGAACCGATAAAATTTTCGATCGGATTGAGGATCAAACCGAATATTTTAGTTGTTTTGAAATTTCGATAAACATATGTTAGTTAGATGGTTAATATTAAGAGATTGACTATGTTATTATTGGTGTATAAGTGTAACTAAATTAACTAAATACATAAATTTATATTTTTAAAAATATTTTTTTTATTGGGCTTCATGATAACATATATATCATGTTGGGCCACAAGGCCCATTAACATCGTCGGCGAAAATGACCGTTGAGGAAACACCAAACCACACCATAGGTGACTCCCAGTGCACAATCTGCTACTTCTGCTCCGTTCTTTTCCTTTCCCGTCTGATCTCTCCGTCGCCAGCTCCGCCGCTAATTTCTACTTTCTCAGCTTTGGGATTCACGTCATGGATCTTCTCCGCTCAGTCTCCTACTTCTCCAGTGTTCGATTTTTTAGATGTCATTCTTCCCCGGCACCTCTCCGAAGGCGATGCTTCGCCGTAAGGTCTCTTCAACTTCAATCAATTCGTTTCTTCTTTTATTCTCAATCTTCATGATTTTTATGTTTATTTTTGGATTTTTATTTTCTTTTTTCCGGCGGATGGATTTTCAGGTCGAGTCTTCCATTTCAGAAACACGAAGCTAAGTATTATAAAGAGCTCGGAGCTGCCATTGATGCAGTGCAGAAAGCATGCCGTCTCTGCGTCGATGTAATTTATTTATTCTTCTTCTCCGTGCGTGTTTTTATGCATATGTATATATATGATAAATTGGTTATTTTGCTTTCTAGAAATTGATATTTGTTTGTTTTTTTTTTGTTCCTGATGTTTCAGGTTAAGAGATCGTTAGTTTCGAGTGAAGGGAGGATAATAGAAAAGAATGATCAAACGCCGGTTACGGTGGCAGATTTTGGAGTGCAGGCTTTAGTCAGCTTAGGTGATTTGATTAAAAGTTATCATGTTTATTTTCTTTTCTTATTTTTTTTAATTATTGCCTATGTTAAATTTGTCTCATTTTGCAAATCCTTTTAGTTTTTTCATTGTTGATACAATAGTTTTTGAAGCAACCGAGATTTTCATGTGAATTTGGGTGCTGGAATCAAATATGAAAAAAACTAAATTCTTGTGATAATTCATTCCATAGTTAAAACCTGTGACAGAATTTAACTGTAGCATTAAAGAAATTAGAAGATAATCAACAATTTCTGTGGCCGACAAATGGGAGAAATAGAAGGCCACACTAATTAAAACAAGGATAGAATAATCTGATAGAATCCACCTGAGTGATAAAAAGGCTGGGAAAGGAAGGAATCCAAATTTAATGAAAGACCAAAAGCTCCCTTCTTTATTAAGCTAATCACCATGAAACTGAATTTCATTAGTAAATAACAGATATTAATAGGCATGGAACACCCCTCCTAAAATAGGATTTTTAGAAGACAATTCTAGTTGCTTAAAATAAATATTGATGCTGACATATATGGAAATGTAACTAATGTGAAAAGGACATTAGGAACATAGATTTTTCACAGGCTGATCCGTAGAATGCATATGAGCGTTAAAAAAGTGAATTCTTGGTAAACAGGTGTTCAGCTCTGTCTCGCTGTGGTATTTTGGCCATATACTCGTCACAGAAAACTCCAAATTTTAAATGGCTTGAAGCATCAGAATCTAGAAACGCATAGCTTTCCGAGGATATCAGATCATAGTTTTCAGATACGATTTGACCCTTCAATCTGTAAAGCAAGTCATGCATCATTTTTTAGCTTCTTAACATTCAGTATTATCTATTATTACTGGCTGATTAGAACTTGACTCGGATGCCATACTAGTCTTGCGTGGTTGAAGAAAAGAATTGCCACCAAGTCATTCTTAATGTTTGGAGAAAGAGTAGACAGAAAGACTGCTGCAAAAAACCACAAATACCTGCCAACTTGACCCCATAAACATTTTCTCCAGTTCATTTCAGAAGCCGAAGGAGTTTATCTGCCTTTGCTTGAGCTTCTCATATCTGATATTCCCAAGGAGGAAAGTTCCCCTTTTGAATATTAATCAACACAAGATCAACCTCTTTAAGTTGCAGGCTTGTGAAATTTATCAGCTTACTTGTTAAACTTATCAGTGTCTTTGGTAATTCTTTGTCATATCTGGTTATGAGGGTTGCACAATGGATTTATTTCTGTAAAAAGAATGTAGAATTTTCTCATCACCTTCTTTCTTGGTGCCCTTTCTCTTCTTGCCTTTGCTATGTTGCTATTAAATTTTTGGGTCTATATTAGGTGATGGCAAGGTCTCTTGTGGTTGAGAGTTAAGCTTGGTAGGGTATCATCAGAGAGGGAGTTCCCTCATCCCCTTGGCTACCTTGTGGTTGGTTTTGAAAGAGAAGAATAGAAGGCTTTTGGAGATGTCTTGTCTTCTTTCAGTATAGTTATAGATTGATAGTTAACACCCTGGATCCTTGTTTGAAGGCAGTCCTCTTATTTAAGAGGAAGAAAAATATGACCTTATTTCCTTGTTTTACATGGTTGTACTTCTTGATGCCTTGCTTACATATTCTCTTTTTTCCTTCAAAAAATCTCTCATACTTTCTCATAGAATTTCTTTACTCACTTGACCTTCTCTCCTCAGCATCTCCAATATGAGAATGCTACTATGATTAGTACCATGTATAATGACCATTGCTAGTCATCTTGCTAGGAGATTAATTTAGTGCAAATTTAGCTTGAGCTAGCTGAAGATCCCATTGCCAATATTTCCCTCTAATCAAGCTCCTTAGAATTTTCCCAAACTCCTGTTGACAACCTTGGTTCACCTTCCTATTTGTGGGTGATAAGAATAACTGAATTAAAGAGTAGTTCCAAGCTTCCTCCAAAGACTATGCCAAAAAGGGACTCTTGTTTCTTCAGTTGCAATTTGATGTAATGGTTCTTGAAATGCCATGTAGTCTTTCAATTCCCCAAAAATAAAGCTTGTGCCTTGCATCTAAGGTCCTTAGAGGGAGGGCCCATATTGAGCTTTTAATGCCGATGATCAACAGGCATGATTTATTCATTTGGCCGATCCTTTTGAGGGTCACAAGGAGAACGAAATTGAAGAGTAGTTCTAAATTTTCTCTAAAGACTTTGCCAAAAGTGATCCATAATATATATATATATATATATATATATATATATATATTAATGTCGATCAAAAGTAATGGTTCTTGTGATGCCATGTAATCTTACAAATTCCTGAAATAGCTCAGCTGCACGTATATTGTCTAAGTCCTTGCCATCGAACACCAAGTGAGTTAAATTAGAGTAGCGATCAACGACCACCACTGTTGAGCCCTTGCTTTTTTGAGTTTTGGATCTTAAGCAGAAGGTATATATAGAAAAAATCTCTATTTAGCACTAAACCCTAGAATTTTTTTCATTTAGTTTCATCTGAAGTGTGCATGAATTAGTACTCTTTCTCATGTTTTCTTTCTACTTTTAATTACAGAGCTTAGCAGATTGTTTCCCTCTATTCCTTTGGTGGCTGAAGAGGATTCTGCCTTTGTACGTTCAAATAATCTGGTAGATTCTGTGGTAAGTGCTGTAAGTGATAAAGCAAGCTTTGGTGATGAACCTTTGACTGATGCTGATGTACTAGAAGCAATTGACAGAGGAGGGAAGGATGCTTTTACCTTCTGCACAAAGCCGGCCACATATTGGGTACGACTGTGTTACCATTCCGAAAACTTGAAGTTAAAGAGTCTGTTTGCCTTCTGCAATAATGTCAGCCCATGTTGTGGATTTTGCATGCAGTTCTTGTAAAATAAGCAGGGATGTTCTTGCTTCTGGAGTGGGAGATATAGATGTAATCAATTGCCTGTTTGCTTTCGTGGTTTGAGTTTTTATTTGTGGTTGAATTTTTTCGCTTCTTTACTTTGACCAAAACCATAATATGCAGGTGTTGGATCCAATTGATGGGACACGAGGGTTTCTAAGAGGAAGTGAAGCCTTATACGTGGTATGTACTCTGTATTATGTGGATTGAATTGTCAATTTGCCTTCATATTAATATAGTAACAGTTTATTTTTTAAAAAAGATATTATTATATTAACAGTATCATATCAGTTGACTCTAGGGACGTTTACCTGGTTGTATTTTTCTTCTGATAAATATCATGGTATAATTATGTTATAATTATGTTGCATCTCTCATCAAGGATGAAGCTTTTTTTTGCTCCCTAAAGCTAGACTAGGATTATGAATGAAGCAGCTATTAGTGTTAAACTAGGGATATTCAGACATACCCAATTGGCGAGCTCAAGCTTCTAACTTCAAAGAGAGATTCAACAACTAAAAGAAAGATCGATTCTTTAGGATCCTTCCTTTCTTCAAACGGAACGAACAGAGATAGAATCAGACCAATTCCCTAAATGCCTTTCTGGATATTCCTCAATGCCCCGGCTATTCACGGAACGTGAGAAGCGGATGAATAATCATCTGCTTCCGGAAGAAATCGAAGAATTTCTTGGGAATCCTACAAGACCCATTGTAGTTTAACGGGGACATTGATCTTTAGTGGTTCAAAAGTAAACTGAAACAAAGAAGAGGATAACATCTAAGGTTGTTTTTTTTTTTTGGTAAAGACATACCATGGTTCTCGTATGCTTATATCTTTTCAGTGTCTAGATTTTAAAGAAAGAAGAAAATGATTTTTCCTCAACAAAATTAGAAGATTTAAGTACCCACTCTTTACCTTTTCGAGAGAGTTGAAAAGTCAAGCTCAAAAAAGTTAGTCTTTTTGTTGATATATCTAATCTGGTAGCATCCAGGGTTAATATTAGATAACCAAATATACTTCAAAGAACATGCTTCCTGTTTCTTGCATGGTAAAAAAGCAATCAATTCAATTGCCAGAAGTAACATATCATAGTTATTTAAAAAATATATATATTTCATATGATGTGTTTCCAAGTTCAAATTTCAAGGAGTAATTTGGTGTTTTCTGGTCTATTTTCGGTTTTCTGAAGGCAGAACTCAAAACTTTCAGGTTGGTTTGGCTCTCGTAGTTGAAGGAGAGATTGTACTAGGTGTCATGGGCTGTCCGAACTGGAAGGATGATATTCTGTATAGATCTGTCACTGAAGTACAGAGTTCTGAAAACAGAACATTTGGCTCAGGGATTATTATGGTTTCTCATGTTGGCCGCGGAACGTGGACAAAGAGGCTACCAAATATGCTTGGTAGCTCTGTTGAAATACCTGATGGTTGGAACAGATGCTTTGTTGATGGATCCTGCTTGGTACAGAAAGCACGGTTTTGTATTCCAGATAGTCAAACATGGGAGTCATTGCCACTATCAGCTTTATACACTGCAAGAACTGACCGTGACAATATTGGGAATAAAGAAATTTCTCTCTTGCCCACATGTTGCGGCAGGTTTAGTATCTTTTCATCAAGTATAAATATACATTCCAGTTTATGCATTTCTAAGCACGTGGATATGAAGTAAAAGCTTACATTTAAGATGTTTATTTTCACAAGCTGACTTATTTTTAAGGTCTTTTAAACTCAGAAAATTCGTTCTTCTAAGTTCATAGTTTGGCTCCAGTGTTTAAATTTCAATTGTGTAATAACAATAATAGAAATATAATATAAAAATGATAGAAAATTACGTTAATATTTTAAGTCAACTCCATGTTTAGTTCAAATTATACGTCATCTCCATGTTTCTGTAGTTCCTTCTTTTATAAGTGAAAATACAAATTCATGAATTTAGAAATGAGGATATGAATAAAGTTCACTTAATTATGTATTAAATGTGTAAATTATAATTAATTTTATATCTCAAATAATGTAAAATTTAGAAATTAAATGAAAATAAAATAAGTTCGAACCAAACACAATGTAGGGACTTGGTTGGTGCTTTGTCACGTGCTCTTTCTTTCAGTAACAGCAGCATCTTGATTCCAATTCCATGTCTTCAATGCATATACAAATTAGAATCGGCACTATCCCCTTAGGCCTGATAAAGTGCTAGGACTGTCCTTTTTTTTTTTTATGTGATCCATCTGTTTTACATTTCGTTTTCAGATACTGTCTCAAAGATCAGTGTTTTTATATAGAACTATATACAATAGGAATTGCCTGGAAAATAAATATCTGAAAGTTGGCAAATCTGTAATTATTCATTGGAACCAAGATATCAGTTGAAGAAACAAGGGTTCTGGTTCCTGTTAGAATGAGTTGCATCTTTTCCCTGATTGGTTGATTTTCATGGCACGTGCATGATCCATTTTTCTGCTTATATGCAGTTTGTGCAAATATATGATGGTGGCCTCTGGTAGGGCATCAGTCTTCATTCTTCGAACAAAAGTGCAAAATAGTATAAAGGTATTTTATTAAATTTATTTTAAATTCTCAGTAACATTTCACTTGCAATCAATTAAAATTTTATTCAATTATCGTCTTGTAGGCTTGGGATCACGCAGTTGGCATAGTATGTGTGCATGAAGCAGGAGGGAAGGTACGTGATAATTCATTGCACTCTCTACACGAGATGCCTTTTTCTTTTAGTAATTTCCAAGTGCATCTTTAGAGTGTGTGCTTATCTTCTTTTGTTTTTTGAAATTCTAAGAATTATTTAATAAAATGGGTATGTGGATGTGCTTATAAAGGGTTGAAGGCCACAGTTTGATTGCATGAGGATAGTTTTGCTTTATTTGGCTCTTGTGGGGGTGAAGGAGATCTGTTAATGGTTTTGAGAAGTCCTAAATCTTGAATTGAATTGCAGTCATGCTTTTTAGTGCATCCGTCATGGCATTTGCTGAAAAATTATGCGGTAATCAACCTCCTGTGGGGATGGTTATGGTTTTGGTTAGGATCAATCATCCGACCTTAGCAAAATAAGTGACGTAGCACCTGTAAGGTTGATGGCAGATGGATCTATCATTATTCTAGATTACTGCTTTATAGAGAATCATATAGGTTTCATTCTCTGTTCTTGGCTTTCTGAATTGTTATTGGTTGATTTTAAGACTCTAGCTTAGTACTAACTGCATCCCGTTGTTTTCAGTACATTAAATTTTGATGATTAGAGTTTTTGTTTCTTCCAAGTAAATAACATACTGTATATATATATATATTATAACCTCAGCGTTTCAGTTTCTGCATTGGTCCTGCATTTCCAAGATATATAATTTTATAGAAAGATTCCAACTTCCCTTCCCCCCATCAATCATAAGGAAATAAAAGTATAATTGGCTAACAATATCTCCGAATCAGGTAACCGACTGGGATGGGAATCAACTTGATTTTGAGGCAGATCAAGCTGAAAGGAGGGTCATATTCCCCGAAGGCGGTATTCTGGTGAGTAATGGCAACTTACACAATCAGATCCTAGAGCTAGAGGTGATCTCTTCTAATTCATCCATCTTTTAGTATAGCTGCAATCATATATACAATACTGGTCATTTTTTTAAAAAAGAATTCTTTTAGGGTCTCTCACATGTTATATAATCTGTAAAACGAGATTTAGTTCCGCTCTAATTGCGTATTTTGGAAATCGAAATTAATACATTGTAGTTATTATGTTGCCTAAGAGAACCCCCTTATGATGAATTTCAGATTATCATGATGGTGAGAATTAGAAGCTTTTGTTCCGAGTACGATTCAGTAATATGATTTACATTTTAATTTTAATTCAAAATCCATAACTTATTTTTAAATACGGTGTATATGTAATAATATAAATTTATATATATAATTTGGGTTAAACTTAACTGATAATTTGGTTGGATAAAAAATAAAATAAATTTAATTAACCCAACAGTAAAATTTTTTTAAATTTATTCCAAAAATAGCCTGAAGAAATCGATGTATAATAATTAGTATATAAAATAAAAAATTTAATTTATTATTATATTTATGTGATTGTAGTGATAAATTAGATTAATTTTAGTAAATTTATTAATTTTTAAATGAGAATAATAATAATATGTTGAAATTTTAACCTAATATTTTTTATTAAAAAATTAAAAATTAACGTGTGTTTGGGGCTAATCAAACAGCTCAACAGCGGACAACATTTATGGGAATATGAACACTACTCAGCTATCGCCACGTATATAGCCTCTCTATCTCCTTTGAGTAATCTAGGCAAGAAAGATTATGTTTTATACATTAATTTCAAGATACATACACAAACTAATAAACTAATCTGTCTTAATCTCAATTTAATAAATTAATCTCCATTAGCAGTCCATAATTCCACTTAATTATATATATATAAATATATATAAAATTCTTATCAGTGTTTGATTTGTGGTTTGACGTTTTGGGTGTCGCGTGATGGCGAGCAAGGAATCACTACTCCAAAGGCTATGGTGTCTGTGCGTGTGTGTGTGTATATATATATATATTATAATAATAATTGCTTGTATTTGAATCAAGAGCCTGTGCATATTGGATTGGTAGATTCTAGTGCATATACTATACATATATATATGTATATATCGCAGACTCTTAATCAAATACTATACTAATCGTACTAATTAAAAAAACTAATGTACTTAAAATGGTATACTGTAAAATATTGTGTATACATACACATATTATATATCCTCTTAATGATATACTGTACTTAATTAAGCATATATCTAACATTTCTATATATATATATAGTATCTAAACCATATATATGTATATATAAAATTATACAATTTATCTATTCAAATTAATTAATTATTTTTTGACTGAATAATGAATTTTTTATTATTGTCTATAAGAGCCATGAATTGTGTTATTAATTAATGATATACATAGTATAATAATAATAAAAAAAATTAATTAGGGTTAAAAAAACCACTTCATATATGTTGGATGGATATATGTTACGATACATATCACGTATATGTATAGATTTGAATATAAATATAAGATATTCGGCAATATATGTTTATTATAAAAATGATGAGTGTCATTCCCTCGTGTTCACTTAAGTGAGTGATTAAATATATAATAATATATATGATGGTATATTATCGTTTATATTATATATTATTCAAAAAGAAAGACGTGCAAGCAAGCTAAGAAAAGTAATTTCCATGATGTAGTTGGCCAATATAAAAACATAATATATACATACATATATTATTTGAAGAGTAAAAAAATATTTTATTTTTTGTTCGGTAAAATTTTGCATGTGTGAAAATCTTAGTATATGAATAAAATAATGTTTGACCATAAACAGTACATTTTATAGTGAACTTGTTAGACAAAGGTAGGTACGAACAAATATTAAAATTTTAATGTTTTAACGTTAACATATGATATTTTATATCACATTTTTATTTTAAATTAACATTTATTTATTAAGAAACAAAATCTTTTTATACCTAATATTTCAATATCGATAACTATTTTTCACAAATCTAAATGTCAAAAAGATGGTATAAATTTTTTTAAAAAATATTTTTACTAAAAATTTATTTTAACAATATTTTTACTATTACGAATATAAAGTCGTAGCCGACACGACTTCGGTAATTGATAGTAACGTGCCGAAAATATTGATTCATCGATTAGAAAGTAACAAAATTTTAGTGACAAACTTTGCAACTTATTAATCAAAAAGGACAAAAATCAAAGGGGGAAATTTTTTACTTTTATATAAAAAAAAAAAAAAGTAGCCGCAATTTACAATTTCTTGACACTTTAATTTAATTTCACGAACAAAACAAATTTGACCGAGCAAAATAATTTGAAATTTATATATATATATATATAAAAGAGTGTGGGACCCATTTACAATACATCAACTGTTATTGCTTTGACTGCCTCTTTCAAATTTTAATCATGCATTAAACTTTTCTACAACACTTTTTTTTTTTCTTTCTTTCTTTCTTGCGAATTTCCTTTTTGTTTTCTCAATCTTTATTTTTCAGTCGCTCTCAAAAAGTTATAATTTGTTGTATTTAAAAAATCTATAATTATTTTAATTTTATTGAAATTAAATTTCAATTCGAATAAATAAGTAACGTATATATAAAGATATAATTAAATTTGTTAACTAAAAGATAAATCCACTAGATACGTGATTTATAAACTATTAAAACACGTGATTTATAAACTATGGCATCGAGGATTCGAATCTCTCCTCGCCCACAACCGGCTAAAAAGGGAAATATTTTTCTTTCTGTGAGTAAAAAGAAAAAACAATCGTGATCGGGATACTAAATTCGAAATTATGAAATTTTTAGAGAATTGAAATATTACGTTTGTTTTTAATGAAAATTTTTGAATAAATTTTAAAAGAATTAAGATATAATAGATGGTGAGAATGTATGGGAAGACCAATAATTGTAGTGTTTCATTTTTTGATATAATAATGTCTAGATATGTAGCAAGTAAAATGAGAGGTTGAGAATCAGTGAGAGAAGAGAGTGTGATGACTTATACATATGGTTTAAATTACGTGTATAACATAATGTCAAGCATATATATGTATATATATATATATAGGCTATAAGCATATATATATATGGCTATATGTACGTACATATATATGTACAGATGGATAACTGTTGATAGTCCAATTTGAATAATTATGTAATGTAACAATTTCAAAAATATATTCAACATTATATTTCTGGATAAGATTATGCAAGTATATATTATGTGAATGACTTAATCATTACACACACACACACACACACATATATATATATATATATATATATACTCGTGTGGAGCTGTCTTGTCGGGTCTACAGAAAAACAAAACACGCAGAGATGAAATATTGAAATGAAATGAGACATACCCACATTGAAAATCAAAGTTTCAGGTTAGAATATTGGATTTATAAGCAAATAAAGTCGCGCGTGTGTATATATATATATATATATATATATATATACACACACACATATATGTATGATACTGTATTTACTGCCCACTGTCATTGATGTTCACACAAAAGAAACAAAATTTTGTTCTTATATTTCTTTGTATACGTCTGTCCTTTTAGTGTTGACTAATCCCTTAACCGCCCAAAAGTTTTCATTTGCCACTTTCTTTGTTACATATTTACATACACATATATATATATATATATATACACACACACACCACACCCATATAAATGCTACGTGTATTTATCGGTCATGTCACGAAGACATTTATCCCAAAAATTGACAATAATTAATTTAATGATAAATTTGCTAAAATTTTAAATTAAATTAGCCAGATATATGTATATATACATTTATATATATCACGATCTTCATATAATAAATGTTCCTATATTTCGGCAAACACCAAACTCAATTATTGCCTCCGTGAATTAAATGCTCATCCCTCAATCTCTATATATTTAATACTATTACATTTCATTATTACAATATATATATATATATATATCTCTCTAATATGATCATCTAGAAGTGGAAAATGACCCAACAAAATAGGAAACTAAAATATTTTAATTGACCAAAAGGGCTAACCAGTCATTTCCTTATCAATAATTAAAGACCGTAGAAGAAAATTATTTAAATTAATTTTTAATTAAGAATAATCAAGCTTATAATTGTATTGATTAATTAATAATTAATTAATTAATTACTGCATGGAAGGGATGGGCTGTGTTCCCCTGTGAAAAAGGGAAGGGTTACGTGGCTATTTCATGTTGGAGACAGCTAATATGAATCCAGAAAGTGAGGAAGAGTTTTGAGTCTATCTATGTGTATATACATCTATATATATATATATATGTATATCTAGCTATAATGAGAAAATGATAGGGACCCAGAAAGGGATAAATCTATATATATGTTAAGCATGTTAATTAAGATTTTAAGTACATGCATAATCATAAACTATGCAATATATCTACACATAAAGTATATATATAATGATTTTACTATAAGCAAATAGGTAGAAGATTGACAATTTATATTTCTCAAAAAAAAAAAAAAAAAAAAGAAAGGGAGACACGTACTCCTATTGATGCACAGGTCGGCACCCTTTTTGACTTTTACTTCATTTCTTCTCTCCCTCGTATTTATATATATATATATATATATACACACACACACACATATGTCCCCATACACCGACCCTACAATATTTCCTTCCTTCTCCTCCACAGAAAAACTCAACCCTTAATTCTCTCTGCGTTTTGGTTTCTACCCAGTTTCCAACTGTTTAATTTCAAAAGCGAAGTTTTCAACTTTCAGCCATGGGAAGATCACCTTGTTGTGACAAGAATGGGCTTAAGAAAGGACCATGGACGCCGGAGGAAGATCAGAAGTTGCTTGATTATATCAGCAAACATGGATACGGCAACTGGAGAACCCTCCCCCAAAATGCTGGTACATACATACATATATATATATATATATATACATATATTTCCATTCATTTCTTTTTGGCAGAAGAAGTAAACCATTTTTTTTTTTGTACAGGGTTGCAGAGGTGCGGGAAAAGTTGTCGTCTTCGATGGACTAATTACTTACGACCTGATATCAAGAGAGGCAAATTTTCTTTAGAAGAAGAAGAAGCAATTATTCAGTTGCATAAAATATTGGGTAACAAGTAAGTATAATTTAACTATACATACATATATATAGAGAGAGAGGGAGAGAGTTTTCATGTGTAAGTAATTGTCAGGAGAGGAAGTTTAATACGCTTTGTGTGTGTCTGTTTGTGTGCGGTGTATGTATAGGTGGTCTGCGATTGCTGCTCGATTGCCGGGGAGAACAGATAATGAAATCAAGAATTATTGGAACACCCACATCAGAAAGAAGCTTCTTCGGATGGGAATTGATCCAGTAACTCATAGTCCAAGACTGGATCTTCTCGACTTGTCTTCATTTCTAAGCTCGTGTCTGTACAATTCATCATCGTCCAATTACTCCAGATTACTCGATCTTCAACAATCCATGGTTAACCCGGAATTCCTAACCCTATCCACTTCACTTTACCCGGAAAATGGAGACCAAACCGAAAATAATAATAACCAAACAGCCAGTAGTTTTCTTCTCCAAAATTCTCAGCAAACCCAACTCTCCAATTCTCATTTTCCCCTTGATACCCAGTACCAAACACTTGGTCAACAAATCCCATGCTCTACCCCATTGGTTTTCTGTAACGAAGAACAGGTGATGAGCAATGCGGGACAACTCGGAAACTTTAACAGCGAATTGAGTTGCCGTCAATGGCAGACGGATCAAAATCTAGGGTTGTCTTCTGATTTGGGTAAATCAGAAGAAAGTTACGTGCCTTTGCCAGCAAGCTACGATGATCATAATAATTACTACAATTATGAGATGATGGATCCTTCGTTTTCCAACAGCAATAATCAAAATTTTAACTTTGGTTCTTCAAGTCCAACTCCACTGAATTCAAACTCGACTTATAATAACATCAACAGCAGCAGCACCATTACCGATCAAGATGAAAGAGACAGCTACTGTAGCAACTTTATCAACTTTGAGATCCCAGAAACTTTGAATGTTAATGAGTTCATGTAATTCATCATGGGGAGAGAAAGAGATCGATTGTCTCAAATTTTATTGGGTTCTTTTTTCTTTTTCTTTTTTTTTCTTTGTTGGGGGTGGGGATCTGGCGGTGGGTGTTGATAAATTTGTGAACTTGTTAATTAATTTCAAATAATTAAATTTGTTGCACACAGATCTTACTGAATCATTAATCTAAGATCTCAGCTAGCTTTGCTACCCTTAACCTTTTAATTAATTCTCCACCATTGATATGTCAATCTGATTGATTTAATTCTAATACTTTTTATTCTAATTAATTTAAAATAAACGTGTAATCCCATATTAGATTTGGGGTCAGATAATATATTTGATAAACACTAAGAATCGTACCTTATAAAATGCTAATCGACAAAAGAAAACACATATCGGCGACTTACATATATTAATTGTAAATGCATGCATGACACGTACTTGATTAGAAAATCATACATAATATTGAATATTTTGCCGTATAAGCTGTAAAATTATATGTTCTTTTACGATTAAAATATTTACATATATGCAATATATAAATCATGTATCGTACATAAAGACTTATATGCGTGTCCTAGCAATGGTCACAAGACGTATGGCACTAATGTTTAAATAAAGTCAACAACTTTTTACCTTTCCCAAAAGGGATACCATTTCTCTGAGGGTAGGAGGAAATACAAAATTCAAGTAAAAAGTTAAAATTTTTATTAATTAAAAACGAAATCCCAGAATCTAGAAGCTCCATACTGGAAAACCCAGAAATTTAAAATTAAAAATATTAATTAAATATCAAATTTTCAAAAATTTATTTAACCCTAACAGGACTTCGGTTCTTCAAGATCCCGACAGAAGGTCAAATTGCCGGTGATATTTCCGGCCAGGTCACCCGGAGGATCTTTAAGTGCCACGCGTCCCCTGTAGTCTTGCATGGAGATTGTGTTTTAATGAGGAGGACACGTGTCGATGATCTAATAGTTATGATTCACCGGGGCCCACGTCTAAAGATTACTTTATTGAAAAATCACGGCGTGGCTCTTGTGCTCCCTCTTTTTTTTTTTTTTTTTTAAAAAAAAATTAGTATTTCGTCACATTAAATTCGTTCTCCGGCGTCAAAGTGAAAACCGATACGACGTCGGTTACTTGCGCGAATCGTGTTGGGGTGGGACGCGTGGACTCAATAATACAGAGGGTGGGTCCCGGGTGACCGGTTGCTCCGGTAACTTCTTATCCAGTTTGTTGCACTGCGTGCCGGTCTGCCTTGTGACATACTTATTCAACGGGGTATGTGGCTTAATCCGATTCATTAATCGTGATTTTGGTTAATCATTGCTAGAAAAGTAAGTATGACTGTTAAGTAAGGAAAAGGAGATGATGCGATACACTTGACAGCCGCTCAAGCAGCACTCTGTTTTTTTTATTTATTTTTTTATAATATATAGATACTACAGGTGTCTCTATATATATATATATATGTGTGTGTGTGTATATATATATATATATATATGATTGGGATTGTTCAATTTTATCAGTTTTTAGTGGCATTATTTTTGGTTTTCTAGGGTTTAGATTCTAAGATTTTTATATCTAATCTATCAAATAACTATTTGGTCTTTGTTTTTTCTTTTAAGAATTAAAATCTTAATTAAATTTTTAAACCGTTATAGTTCTCGTAACGTAATAAATTTATTAAAACTCAGTCTAATTCAATCATTATAGTATAATTAATACATGAATAAATTAAGTTATTTATTTTATTAAATTAAGTACTATACATTAGTTTAAAATATGTTCATAAAATAACGAATTTTATATTTTTAATAAAATTACTATATAATAATTTTGTAAAATTATAATAATTAATTACCATATATATTAATTTATAACATACAATAATTTTAATTTTAACTTTAAAAAAATATACGTCGTATTTATTTTAGATTAATTTAAATCATATCAATGTAAATTTTACTATGTAAGAGAGATCAATTAATATGTTTAATATGTATATATACAAAGTAGCTATTTCTTACATCAACATTATTTCTATATTGTTCTTTGAATTTTTAAAGAGCTTCATCCATACATTTTCTCTTTGGGTGCAACTAAATTTCAAATGTTGCTTAAGACACATATATAAGGGAGACAATCTTGTACAACGTGACTCGTCTTCATTGAATTCTTGGAGTTAAGAAAACTGGTTGTCTCGGTTGATATGAAAGTTGGACAATTCACAACAGTTTGGTTTTCATTCCTAGTAATTTTATTAGTGGTCGTGATACATTTATAGAACTTTACAGCTCTTTACAGGTAAACAAGGATGAACACAAGAAAAACAACAAACTTTCACTGTTAAATTAACGCGGAAGAAACCAGAAAATATATGCAGCTTTAACGATTTTCAACGAGGGACAATTCTGTACTATCAGAAAGACGATCGCATTCCAGTAGTCGGCCATGTGTCTTTGTCTGGGAGCTATGGGATGAGTTGGCATGCTGACTGGAACTTTTCGCTTATTTGGATAAATTGACACACTTATCTTCTTGAGTCGATTGTTGCCGGTTGTTCTTTCACACTTGTTCACATTTTTTCTTCATTATTTTCAACAAGAATCGAACTTTCTTAAATTTAAATAATATTATAATCAAATAACTCCAAATTATTTGATTGGTGTATACTCAGATATTAGGGAGTGAAAGATAATATAATTTCTTTTTCATAAAATAATTATTTCATACATCAAACATATAAATAATTTTCAATTCTTAGTGCATGCAAGCTCTACATCACGTATACGTCATTTAATTTTCAATTGTCAAATAATAAATATAAATAATAATAAAGTTAAAACGATAATGAGATAATTCGTACGGTCAGATCATGTAAAGAAATATTTAGTGGTATAAATTAATCAGACTGATCGCTTTCTCCATCAACCGACCAAAGAAAAAGTGAACTTCAACCCTTTGAATAAGTAAAACTCTAAAGTGTATTTATGCGTATATATATATATATATATATATGTACAGTGTGTATATACATGTATGTATTTGTGTGTATATATATATATATATAAACTGCGATTTCTTTTGGAGAGTGTGGGGGTTAAAGAGTAGGCAAGAGAAAATGGTGTCACCTTAATTAAAGGTAAATTTTGTTTTCACATTTGTTCATAAATCGGCAACAAATCTGCCCCATGTTATTTAAAAGGTCAAAATGACAGGCTAAAAAAGTACTGTGTACATACATATACGCTATATACACGTATGTATTTGTGTATATATATATTTATATATATACACACGTGTATATTCTTGTATTGGATGGCTCTGTCTTTTTAACACATTATAATTATTCATATAAAGAAATTTAATGGTAATAAAATATTTTTTTTGGTCTAATAACATAATATATTTGTTAAGATTTACTTTAACTAACAAATTAGTAATTAAGTCCCCGGTGACTGCTCTCATTAAAAAATTTAATTATAAAAAAATATTTTTTTTTAAAATAAAAAAACGTAATAATTCCGTTAAGAATTAAAATTAAATAACTATAAATATTGTGTGTAAATTCATTAGTCCTAAGTATGGATTCAGCCCAGGCAGGCCCAAATTGGGGCCTATCTTTAACACTAAAGTTTAATATATCCTCTAAGTTGCTACTTTACTTTATTTATTTATTGTAATACATATATTTCTTATCTTAGAACAGAAAATTATTATACAAGTATTTCAGTAAATTTTTAATTTAATATTTTAATTTTAATAAAGGGTTATTTTTAATTCTTTTATATATATATATATATTTTGCATACAATTTTTAAATATAAATATTTTTCTTTCTTAAATGGTACAATTTCAATTTTTGAATAAACTTATTTAATATTACACTTCATTTCAATTTTGAGAAAATTGGGCAATGGTTTAATTTGATATCTATCACTCGTAATCTATTGATTTAATGATATTGCTAATCAATGTAATTTATTATTTTATTACATTGTAATAAGATAAATGAACTTTAATACGGTCAACTTAATTAAAAAATTTAATCAAGAATTAGGTCAAATTAGAATCTAAAATGACCAGTCAAAGTATTTCATTTATTACTTCTAAATTTAATACGTAATAATTAAAATTAAATTATTTTATCAAAGAACTAATTATTAGAGTTATCTACAATATTTAATTTAAATGCTCATCACAACATATTTTAATTGATCTTCCAAAATAAACATCATTTAAGCATTGTTATAGAGTATAATTAGAAGGTTTTTTTTTTTAAAAAAAATAATTAATAAATTGATACATTCATTAATTAATTGATTCACACGTAATAATTATAATATAATTTTTAAACGATAATACATATAAAAAAAAACATAATTAAACTTAAATTTTTGTAAAGAAAGAAATATATTAATTATTTAATTAAATAATGAGTCCAATTAAACACTACATAATTTGGTACCATGCTCTAGGTAGGCAATTAAGGGGATTAATCCTCTACCATTTTGGTAACTTGAATGGGTAATTAATTATGATTAAAATCAAATTTAAAGTTTTAATATTTTTTTTTTTATAAATACTTAAAATAGCAATTTACACTAGTGTTTATGATAAATATTAAGACTTGATCTTAATCAGAATTAATTAGTAAGTAATTTATCATTGATGTAATTTAAACAATAAAGCTTAGGAAACTTGATACCAATTGAAAAGGTAAGGGAAAGAAATCCTCCAAAAGTCAAATTAAAATTGTAGAGTTGCTTCATGCCAACAAAACATATATGCAATGCCCAGAAAAACCCAGATCAAAATAAGTGAAAATTCATAAACCCTCCACCATCTTCTTCAACTCATCCTCCTTTTCAGTCCGCCGCCATCTTCCTCTTCGTTGATGATCCAGAGAGGAATGACTTCCTCTGCCATTGCTGGATTCGTGTGATTCTTCCCCAACTATTCCGTGTTCGTAAGCAAGCCTGGGATCTATGGGGAGGACCTGTTACAGGGGAGGATGCTTCTCTCGCCAAGCAGCTGGTGAAGATGATTACGACTGGGTCAATAAGAATGAGTCTTTTTTTTTTTTTTAATTTTAATTTATAAATCGGATCATATTTAAATTTTTTTATATCTCGTCGAATGATATTTAAATTAATTAAAATATTATGTGTTAATAAATTTATATGTGATATTTAAATTAACAATAATAATAAAAAGAATTAATTTTTTTTTTTAATGAAGTTTAAAAATTTTTAGAATAGTTGGAGAAAATGGGTTACGGTGTATTTCTTTGTAATAATTTTTTTTATTTTAATTTTAAAATTTATGATATTATGTCATATATTATATGATTTTAAATTAATAAGACAGTGTTGCGTGTTAATAAATTTAACACTTAATAATTAGGTTAAATGCATTAATAAAAAGAAATTAAATAAATTTTTTTTTAAAAAAATACAAAAAGTTATTTGACTAAAAGTATGAACTAATTTAAATAAATTATTAAAATATAGGGACTAAATAATTATTTTGGTAAATTGGAAAACTGTTTCTTCCTAAATTCCCAATCTACATCGGCAATGAATACCTACTTCTTTAGGAAGCTTCAAAATTCGCCACCCATATAAACAGGAAACAGCGTGAACCCCACCACAATGTTTCATTAGCCACCGCCTTCTCTCTCCACAGAACCCAACCCCTCCCTCTCTCTCCTCTCCTCGTCGCCGCTAGGTCTTCGACAAAAGAGGCGATGAACGCGCGCAGGATCTGTTAGAGACATAGACTTTCCAATGAAAAAATGCTGTCTACAACTACTGCTTCAGCGAGTTGCCAGCGTCAATCGTTAGCACTTATTCGTTGCCGTATTGCTCTGTCGCCATGTCAAGGTCGGTGTTGTCTCCTGCCTCCTTCCAGTCTTCTAATCTGGTTTTGAGCTTCCGTCTTCTGTTGTTCTTTAATTTCGTATGCTGTTGCTTGTTTCCCGTTTTTTGGGAGCTGGGTTGCTACTATTATTATTATTATTTTTTTTTTTTTGCAGGATCATAAAAATTTTCTTGGGTTTTTGTCTTTAATGATTCTTTTTGTCCTTTTAGCGAGACCCTTTTGTGAGGTTTTGCAGCTGTTTGTTTGTTTCTCTTCCTAAAGCTAAGATAATTGCTGGGCTTATTATCTTCTCTCAAGTCTTAATTCTTGCCAATTGCGATTTTCTGTGAAAAGGGTGCTGTATTTCAGGCATTTTAAGGGGTAATTTACAGTTAATACATGAATTATGAATGTATGATCTTTTAGCTGATGATGAGTTTAGGAATGTTAAATAATGTAGAACTGAATTCTTGGAATGAGGTGGTTTAAGGGCGCACATATTGCTTATTGACTTAATATCAAGGGTAAGGTGTTGTTTGTAGTTCTTCCCCTCCTTGTTACCTGTGTCAATGAATTCTGTGAAGGTGCCCTTTTCTAGTGTTAGGTTGAATTTTAATTTTTCATATATGTAAGTTGTCCATTAATGTAAATACCGGAAACTTGTGATGCAGATTGTTGACATTTGGAAATATTAGGAGGGTTGTGCAATCAGTAGTCTCAAATCAGAATAGTAGCCATTCAGAATTAAAGAAGCATGGAACAAGTGTTGCCGTTTGTTTACGTATATCCCAGTACAGATTGTATAAGCCATATAGGTTTGGAAGTGAGGAACGTACTGCATTTTCGCTGTGTAATCCACAGGTGAGCAAGAATTACTTTTCCAGGAGTTACACCCTCATCTCAGCTAGTAACGTAGTTGCACATCATGCCCAAGTTGCTTGGAAAAGGATTTCTCAAAAGCATTCTGCTGGATGCCGAGCTTTTCCTAGAATAAGCAGGATTGCTCAAGCTGTCAGTTTGGCTTTAACCCGTTCGCACCTTCTAGTTCCCAGTGTCCTTGCTATCACATGTGGTCAGCTAGCATGGGCGCAGAGAAATTCACTTGTGAAAGACCCTTATACGCCACAGAATTCTTTCTACATGCGTGCACAAGATGGACATGCTTATTTGTCTACATTACTGTTTTCAGTAATAGAAGGCCTTATATTGTTGGTGAGAGCTATTTATCTTGGCATTTTGTTCTCTCCCAGCATAATGATGGCACCATTTGCTGATTGTTGTGGACCTCGGTTTAGGAAACTGTGGCTTGTGATTGTCCATCGTACACTGGAAAAAGCAGGTCCGGCATTCATCAAATGGGGTCAATGGGCAGCTACACGGCCAGACCTCTTTCCTAGAGATTTATGCACCAAACTTTCAGAGCTTCATAGCAAAGCTCCCGAGCATAGCTTTGCCTACACGAAAAAAACAATTGAAAGAGCATTTGGTCGCAAGCTTTCTGAAATCTTTGAAAGTTTCGAAGAGGAACCTGTAGCATCTGGAAGTATTGCTCAAGTATATCGAGCTTCTTTGAGATTTCGATATCCTGGCCAGCAGATGAAACCAACTGTAGTTGCTGTCAAAGTTAGACACCCCGGTGTCGGTGAATCAATTAGGAGAGATTTTATGATTATAAACTTGGTAGCCAAGATTTCAAATATTATCCCAACTTTGCGGTGGTTGAGATTGGATGAGAGTGTCCAGCAGTTTGCAGTTTTCATGATGTCTCAAGTTGATCTTGCAAGGGAAGCAGCCCACTTAAGCCGATTTATATATAATTTCCGTAGGTGGAAGGATGTTTCTTTTCCTAAGCCTGTGTATCCACTTGTTCATCCTGCTGTTTTGGTGGAAACTTACGAGCATGGAGAAAGTGTTTCTCACTATGTTGATGGACTTGAAGGACATGGACGGATTAAAACTGCGCTTGCTCATATAGGGACTCATGCACTTTTGAAAATGCTTCTGGTATAGCTTTTCACTTGCTTTATTTTTCCAATCATGTTTTACTCTTACTGTGTGTTGTTCTTTATATTTCTTACTTGTAGATTGTTTTTAAATTTCTTTGATGAACTAATCTGAATAAGTTTTGTGTTAAACAATAACAAATGGATCAACTAGGACCCAGGTCATGATACTGCATACCACTTTTTGATAAAAACTAATAAGGAGGATGAAGAGAAAGGATACAAAAAGGAAAACATTAGTTTCTAAAGAAAAGGAAAGAGTATGTGTTTTCCTTGTTTGGATAACTAAAAATAAGTGAAGAAAAGGAAATAATTTTTTGTTACATTTTGTTTGATTTTTGTTATGTAAAGGAGAATTGATTATTTATAGAAAATAGTTGATAGGACTCGTCGGCTAAACTAGAATTAAAAGTTTAAATCATTTCATTTTCCTTTTTTTTCCAATTTGAAGGAATAAAAAAATTACAAGTTTTAAGAAAAAAAGGAAAGATGCTTTATCCGTTCTTTTCCATTACTAATTTTATTTTTTATCCTATTGAAAGATGATGAGAATTAATGAAATGGAATAGAAGAAGATTTTCTATGCACACTGTTTTAGATTAACAGCAGTAATGAGAAGGTAAAATTTGCCTTCTAAAATTTTACTTTACCTGAAACTCCATAACTTCTGGCTACTGTATGGAAAACTGACATTCTTCGGTAAATTTAGGTAGCATGACTTGGGATTCCTATCTACGTAAACACAGTAGAAGTTATCTACTTGAACCATATGTTATTTAAAAAAAAAGATCGACTTGAACCATTATTGATTGATCACAATGGTATTTCTTCTCTGTGCTGGAATAAGTTGGAACATTTATGTTATATAAACATTTGTGAGTCCTCGGGACATGTAAGGAATTTCTTTACTTGTTAATTTGCTGATGGTAGAGACTTGGGGTAAAGTATGGTAATCTTGTTAAGCTGGTAATATTTTGCCTCAAAGTATTATCATCTTTTTTAACAGTTGGAAGAAGGGCTACATGTCTATTAAAAAAAGGGAAGTTTTAAAAGAAAAGAGACAGAACTGTGTTGATTTGATGAGATGGAGCTGAGATTTATTCCATTTGCTTTTTTGGTTTCTTCTTTCAATAATTTGCATTGCTATGACTGCTCTTTGTGCACATGCTTCCTGGACCATGATGCTTGATTTCTATGTTATTAAGTTTATTTTAGTTGCTATTTGCTAATTATAGTTGAAAGTTTATTAGATTTTTTAGATTTCTGAAAATAAAGTGTGATAAAGTTTCGGTTTCAAAGACTCTATTTCTTCTTTCAGGTTGATAACTTTATCCATGCTGACATGCATCCTGGAAATATTCTCGTCCGGGTGTGTCAGAACAAGTCTTCTCGGAAACGGCTCTTTAAGTCAAAGCCTCATGTCATATTCCTTGATGTAGGCATGACAGCTGAACTTTCAAACAGTGATCGAGTAAATTTGCTGGAATTTTTTAAGGCAGTTGCCTGTCGGGATGGCCGCACTGCTGCAGAATCCACTCTAAGATTATCAAAGCGACAATCATGTCCAAATCCAACGGCTTTTATTGAGGTGATGCATTGGCCACATACCTCTTTTGTTGGGATTGTTTCTCATTATACGTGGCCTGTGAAACCTTGTCTTTTTGTTTGTTCTGGATCTTGACAAGATATTTCCGTCTGAGCCTTGCAAGTAATTTGAAACTTGTCACATTTGCTTTGTGTTCTCCAGATACAGCAAGGTCTTTTCAATCTGCCAGCACATTTTATTTTCTCATTTGTAAATATGGACCTCCTTTTTTATTGTCTATCCAGCAATTGCTTCCTACATATTGAATCAAAACCTTCTTGAATTTAGTTTGTATTCAAAGATAAAAATTTGTCATGCAGTTTTATAACCATCATGTTTTTAGTTAAGCATGAAGGAGGTGAGTCCTTTCTTTTCCAGAAGAGCTACCGATCCTATTGTCTCTCTCCTTTTTATCTTTTATTTATTGAAGTGTCTACTCTTTATTGCAAGATGCATTGGCACCCATTCTTTCCAAACAAGATCATATTTTACTCTCTTTCGTTTGAGATTTTGGTAGATAGATGCATCTGCTGTGAATTTTAATTGAGGATTCCCTGCTGGATGAAATTTATACAGCATTCAACATTCATCATTAAGTTTTTCACATTTTTGTAACCATTATATGGTTCATACAGGAAGTAGAAGAAGCTTTCACTTTCTGGGGTACTCCGGAGGGTGATCTAGTCCATCCAGCTGAGTGCATGCAGGAATTACTTGAGAAAGTCAGAAGGCACAAGGTTAACATTGATGGCAACGTATGCACTGTAATGGTTACAACGTTGGTTCTCGAGGTAATTTCTTCCTTCTCTTGTTCATTTAACATAATTCTCATTTTTCTCTTTTCATGTTTTGTTATGTGGACCCTTTCGCCCACTTAGAGGTAATCTGACATAATTGTCGTATTCTAAATGAAATATATCTGGCATAGTTGTTGAACCTAAGTGGAGATAGTAATTGTGACAATTGCCGAGTGATTATGATTTTCCTGGATGTTGTAGGGTTGGCAGCGAAAGCTTGATCCTGGATACAATGTGATGCATACGCTACAGACACTGCTATTGAAGGCTGATTGGGCAAAATCGTTATCCTACACCATTGATGGACTGATGGCTCCATAAGAAGCTTCCTGATCTTACTGTGTGTTGGCGTTGCTATGAAACAATTTTGGCAAGTGGTAGTTACAAAGTTCCTGTCCGGTGCTGTTTTGTGAAACAATTTTGACAATTGATAAGATCCTAGAACATAAGGAATAACATATCTTTTGTTTTTTTGTTTTTTTTTTTCTTTTACTTGGGATTTTGAGATTTTCTAACGTGAGATTTAGTCCATTGTGTATCTATTATTATGTCATTTTTGATCGTTCATTACTGTCATATCTCAGCCCCCCCAAGAGCGGGGGCAAAACATTTGAAGCAAAGAGGAAAGGAAATAGAGCAATAAAGTGTTGATATTTATTATTATTTTTTTAAAATTTTTGTTTATTGATTTTCCAAAGTTTGGCACACAAAGGATCATTTGTAATTTTGCGTGAATTGAATGGTTTCGATTTTCTGCAGGGATGTTACAATTTTCATATTTTTTTTACATATTCATCTTAATATAACCTTGTACTGAGTATCAAATCTACAATTTTTTATACAGAGAGAGGAGAGACAACAATATAATGAGAATGCATGAACAATCTAATGCTCTGCTAAATTGCCTCCGAGGTTGTACGAGACCAAGGAGATGGGTCAACAAAGAACTCTGAAAACAACAATGGATTGAAAAACACTTACTTCTGCTGTCGGAACAATGAAAATTTAACATCATCCGCCAATTATTTACAAACACTAAAGCCACATTCTCATCATGTGATGGTAGAAGCTTTGGTATTTCAAGCATATTCTAAACAATCTGCACAAACTATAAAACTTCAGGATCAATCACTAAACAGACTCTCACCTATACTGCTGGACCTACCATATATGTTCAAGCATGAATTTTTGATATTCCTCCATAAACTTTACATAGGACTACCTCAACCCGTTACAGCACTTTTACTACAGGCATAAAACACTTGCTGCATAACATTCAAGCTGGGAAATTTAATATATCCATGCGTCCAAGTTTTTTATGTGCATGTGTTTCTGTCATTAAAATTCAAGTCATACAAAGGCTTTATATTCTTACAGAGCAAATACTCAATACGTTAGTTCGTACCTTGTGTGGAATTGCAACGCAACGTATACATTCTCTTTATCTTTCCTCTTGGCCAATTTATATACATGAGGTTTTCTCGTCTTGGATAATTGTTCCAAATACCAAGGAAAATAAAGTTAGATTTTTGCGGCACCACTAACAAATAGAGTTCCTATGTTAGAGGCACCCGTCTCTAAAAACAGCGCAATTACATCAAGAAAGTTAATATTTTCTATTGCTTGATGGTGTCACTGTGGAGCTAGACAAATTAGATGCCAATAATACGTAGGTACTTTAGTCTGCACGTGTAAGTTCCCGAATTTCCTTGATTGCCGCATCAATGTTATGTAGAGCCATTTTCTTAACCTGTTTTTTGGAAATAAAAAGTAATATAAATAATATTCTTCAGTTTTTCAGGAAAGTCAAAATCCAATATTTCTTTAACTTTCCCATAAAGATTACCTGAAATTTATCCGATTTGGCTCTGTGGTCTTCCGGAAGCAAACGGAGTTCATCAGTTAATTGGATGCACTCGGTAGCATTTTCAGGTGAGGCAAAGTCCAAAACTATGTTAACGCAGGACTGCATGTCATATAACCAACCAATACAATAAGTAAAATTTTGTGCAAAAATCAAGTCAAGAAGAAATAAAGATTTTCATAAATATTTTACACAAGACCTCTGCAATTATAATGCTCGGTCATGTTGAATACAGTACCTTTAGTTTCCTTATCTGGTATGGACACCCAGCCGGAATGATGACTGCTTCTCCAACATGTTGCTCAAAAGTCCAGGGCTCAATTTCTGGAAGTAATGATTAGTAGATAGTTAATTGTCTACTGATGATTATATAAAGAAAAACAAATGGAAGTTACACGTACCAAACTCCTCCTTAAGCTTCATTTTGTGTGTCGTATCAAGAAAGAAATTCTTATCGAGAATTGGGTGAACCACCTGCAGGCAAAGTTACAAATATGCTAAGATTCACTGTCCTCCACCTAGCTGCTAAGTCATGATTTAGGACTTACATGCTTTTGAAAGCCATATGAATGACTGAATTCATAAGAATGCTTTCTGAGATACTCTAAAAGCTTTGGAACATCTTGTCTGCGGAAGACATCCCATTGGGCACCACAAGACTCAGCCAAGTTTTCCTGTCTGATATTGCTGGAAGCTGTGCGATGCAAATAAAACTCCTTGTCTTCTGATCTTTTTGAGTGCTGAATAGTCCGAGGACTAGGTCCTGAGGCTTCAGAATCATAATCAGTATCAGTCTCGGATTCACTTTCTCTCATATGGGGAGCATCTCTATCTTTGTGATTTAGTTCACATGCTCCATTTGTGGCAGCAAGTAAATGAGATGCTCCCGTGACCATGTCCCATGTGTTCATTTCGTTTCGTACCATATTATGCAATTCTATGTTTTCCCCTTCACCATTCGACACTGAACTTCTTTTCACTTGGTTAGTCATTTCCTGGCCAGGAGCAATCTTGGTATACTCCTGAGCATGAGCCTTTTTCTCCTCCATTAATTTCCGTATATTACATATCTGCCTTGTGGATGCAGGAGCATCTGTTGTATGTGCCAAAATGTTAACCTGGGATTAAAAAATAATATAGTAATTATAAATACAACCAACTGCTGAAAGTTTAAATAGAAAAAAAAAAACTTGAGGTCCTTATTTCCCATAACAATTTGTGCTCTCAACTAAAGCTGGTTTGATCACTATATGTCAAAAAAAACAAAAAGCAACTTCCAACATATAAGAGATCCAATAACACGTACCATATCAAAAAAGTAAAAAGACAATTTTGTCACAGAATCTGCCTGCACAAGTTCATCACCGCTAACATATGAGATATATATCCATGGACCTAAGTCAGGCTTTGGAATTTCCTCAGGTAATCTAGCTGCAATATTTAACAGGCCAGATTTTGGGTCCATGTAATCCGGAAGTGGTAGAGCATTAATTATTTCAGCATAATGAGCTGGAAACTGTTCTTGAAATAAACGAGAAGAAATCCAACCCTTCAGTTTCAGCTTCTCGTGGCACATATTAGTTTCAGTATGCCCTCTCAAAGACCCCAAAAATAATTGGTTAATACCAATTTCCACCTGCCATATTTAAAAAATGTTTTAAGAGCTATATAATTTTCAAGTTCTAGGGAAAACAAACAACAGTAAGCTTCCTGTCAGAAAAGGAAGGTACACAGAGCTCAAGATCAGAGGGAAAGGCATAGGAAGTTGGCTGGCATGGAAAAGTATCAAAACTACAATTGCCAAAAACAAAGTTCAGCTCTGTGATTAAATCAACCTGTCTAATTATATAGGTGGTGTAACCCTGCCTCCTACAATAGTTTGAGAAATGCAGATTGATTAGAATCTAGTGTCAAGAACTAACCTCAAACCAGTCCAGGCAACTGTCTGCTTTATGTGTTTCATCATTTTGAGATTTGGCATTGTTCTTAAGATAGGTACAAAACATAGTTATTGGATCCCAGCTCAGATTTGGGGAGCACCGAAGCACATTTTGAACTATTACAGGATGACCTTGACTCCAGTGCTTCTGGAAATGTTCCACATTATCATTTCGCATATCAAGAATTGTAGGATAATACAAAAAGTTATCATTTGAATTTTCTCTGTTTGCTGCTTCTCTTAACTGCTTGATCCCATCAGCTTCATTATCCATTCCAAAACATAGCGAGCAGGATGAGGAAGTATCTAATGCTTCTGGCAATTCATAGCTTCCAACTATTTCCTCAGCACTTATTTCTAGTTTTTCAGTCCAACTTGAGGGGAAAACACATCCCAAAGCGAGGAGCCCATCACCACAACCACCAAATTCCTTTGGAGGGCATGATATACTAGCATCACCATCAGGAACTCTTAAACTAGTTAGTGATGCAGAAGAAGAAACATATGTACTTTCCTGGCCATGATTGGATGTGCTCATAGATTGCTTCTCTAAGCACAGTAGCATTGGCCTACAACCATTCCTTCTATTTGGGCTTTTGCAGTCAAGTGCCCCCGTAATTCCACATAAGCTCTTTTGAAAAATATCCCGGCAACAACTTAAACACAAATTATAGGAACAATTTTGGCAACTTCTATGCAAATCCAATATGGAAGTCTTGCAGTTACTGCTGCTCCCACAGTCATGCAATCCGTCAGAGAGCAACATGAGAATTACAGAAATTTAATTAAATGTAAAACTTTGAAGAAGCAGGAAACATACCAGCAGTGTTGCTTATTGCATCTAAATTCAACTGTCAAGATCTGACCTTTGCAGGGTTTTTGACCTGTTAGATATCTAAAGACATCAGAAAAAGATCTTTGTGTATGGAAGTCTTGCATGTGCTGCGCTGAGAATTATTCACTGATAATCAAGAACAATCATCACCACTACCTTTTATTTTTGCCTCCATTTCTAGCTCTACACTGCGGTCTTGGTTTATTTGTTTCAGCACAGGAAGAAGCATGCAAATTAAATAATGAAGATGTAAAACTCGATCGACTTTACTTTTGTCCCCTAGAAGGTTCTGAGACATGGTTTGTAAGTAAGATGAGGGATCAAAATTGAATATTGAAAACAAGTATGCAGGATTCGGAGTTTAAGCACACTACATGTCAAAACAAACCTTGTTTTCTGTGCCTCCACATTTAATGACAGTGCAGGACTTGCAGCCACAAGTTCCACGACATACCGGACATGTGATTTTGATTTCTTCTTGTGTATGGAAATGCCTGATTCATTTTTGAGCCAAGAATTATCTCACAACAATTGATGTAAAATGTTCTTTGGAAATGATTTTTATAGGCTAAGAATCATTACTCAATATAACTCTTCCAAAGCATGACTAAGCTTAAGCGATGGAGGTATGGAGCATAAAAATTGTCAGCAATCACTTAACAATAAAAGCATTAGAATACCTCACATGAATTCCTTTTTATGGAAACCATCATTAGAAGCCCAAATAAACTAACACCGGTTTCTCTGATGGATGCAAAAGGTTCTTCATAGAAGGTTATTGGTAAGAGATAAAAATTGATAAAAGCAGCAATGGTCCTTGATCACATTAGAATCCCATTGACTTCTTGTTTCTAACTGATTTTCTTTATCCTGGAATTGACACCTGTATCACATGGATTACAGGAATATAGCTATATTTGAAATGTTGATCTTTAACTTTAATTATATCTAGTCACAATTCAGATTATCTTTTTCTCCAAGGACCACAATTTGCATAATTCTCAACATCCTACATTGCAAAATTAGTTTAAAGACTTCCATTTTGAAAGTCCATGATGTTGCAAGTAAAATTAATTGCTACACTACTTAAGGATGCATTCAAATGCTAAAATGCCATTTGTAAAATTGAAAATTTCCAGCACATGACAGGGTCAAATGCTAAACCACCAAGTTTCAACCATAACAGCCATCCTAATTTAATCAAACCAAGACCAAAATCAAGATAAGAAAATGCAGAATGCTCACTGTTCTTTCGTGCAGTCGATGCAAAAGAAGTGTTGTCCACAGTTTGAACAGCTGATCAAATTTTTAAAGCTTTTCTTTCCACACCAATGGCATCTCTTCTTCCCTCTCTTCAAACCCATCGCATTGCCCTTGAAAGGCACCACCTTTAACGTTAAAATAAACATCAATATAGCCAACAGGTGAATCAATACAGGAAACATACAAGTATGACAGAGAACCTATGCAAGATGACATTAAAATACTACCTGCAATGTGCCAACAGGGGATGGCTCAATGTTTTTAGACCTAAAACATCTCCTTCTTACTGCAACTGGTTCAGCCCCAATTTTGATGTCACAAGAAGAACCTGCATTGCCAAAATGTGGAGATGAAGAAGAAATTGCCATTACTCCATTAGGCAAGACTCTTGTTAACTCTTCCTCACAGCCATCACCATCCTCATTGCTGTTACTCTGCTTCTTCTTCTTCTTCTTTTTCTTTCCCTTGAGCTTTTTTCTCTTCTCTACTTCTCTCTTCAACACCATCCTTATTAACTCCAACTGCAAATCCCCTCTCTTCAGCTTCATCTTCCTTACTGCCTCATCCAGCGCCTCAGATTCCCCAATCACTCGCTTGCGTTTCACCGACTTCGCCAATCTCACCAGCCTACTACTCGCTCTCTGTGCCCTAGTTTCACCATTGATCTCACCCACAGACTCCACATTCGGCATTCTCCTATTTTTCCTCACCATCTTCAGAGACTCCGGCACCTTTTCTCTAACCTGTCTATGTCGGCCTTGCAAGTGATGAAGCTCGCAAAGCTTCTTCCCATCCATAACCCGCCGATTACACCGCCATTGGCGACCATCAGTGCGCTTGCAGCGCAAATCGTCCTCAAGCGGTTCCTCCCCCTGCATTCCTCCCTGTTTGTTTCCCAGGAAAATTTCGTTCTTCCCAGAAACTAAAATAGAAAAATTTGCAGACTTCTGATGTGGGTAATCAAAAAAGCAACGTCTTTCGGTTAGTAACCGAAAGAGGAGAGGGATAGAGAAGAAAAGAAGCGGGTTTTGAGAGTGTATTTATGTGGTGGTGCAGTGAAGTGAAGTGGCTATTTGGGTAATTTTGTATAGAAAAAGAGGTCTGTTTGGTCTCAAATTCTTCCAGATGCAAACTCAAATCGATTGACACGATTTCTGCTTAGCTTCTTGTCTTGGTTAAAAGAATCTTTTTTGTATTTTTGAAGCATGCAGTTTGGCAATAATTAACAAAAACATATTTTATACTCACAACTTTTTCTGTATCATCACCGAACGCTTTCCTTCTGTTCATTAATTTATTCATATTAGATTTATGCTTATTTTTTCTAATTGCAGAGTAGATATGCAGATTTATGCATGAAACTTCAGATATCCAGAAATCAAGGGTTTTTTTTTTTTGCAGATTTTTGCAGTGGGTTCTTTTTTTTTTTCTTTTCAAAAAATGAACTTTAGACTAAATGCATGCATGTATATATATATATATAAACTCTACATAATATATATATATATGTGGTGTAATGAAATGATGTCAGAATAGAAGATAACAATAGTGAATAATAGCTAGCTATGGCTTCTGCAATATCAATCGACTTAGAAGATACTATACGACCAACTTGGAATATAGAATACAAAGTAATCCTGCAAAAATAACTCTTCTAATTCAATTTCTGCGGTGCGTATATATATATATATATATTATATTTGCTGCATATACTATTTCTTATGAGAAGTAGTGTGTACTTTAGATTATTGAAAACCAAGCTTTTCAGTTTATATATGTAAGGATATGTATATAAACATATATAATTAAAAACCAAGCTGGAAAATAATAGTCATATAGTCTGCAATGCAGAACTAGTTGAATCAATTCTTTTTCTATTTTAATTAAAAATTTAATAATTATATATCATATATACAATTACATATCTATATATTTATATAATATAATACATAATCTAATTTAAATTATATAATAAATTATTAAAAATAATGTAGGCCTATCAAAACCAGTCTTCTTTGTCCATCCCCTTCTGGATTGAGGAACGATCCAAACTTTGCCTGAACAAATTTTAGTTTGGATCGAATGCCTCGATTTGGGTCAATCTTTTGGCCTCCAACTGCATAATGCATAACCCTAATAACCAGCAAAATATATATATATATATATGTATATGTATATATTGTATAACTCTAAAGAGTGAAAAACATAATTGAGTGCAGCGCTGGTAAGATCCATGACAAAACTCTGAAAGGCAAAAATAACTCATCAACGCTGCACTCAATGATGTTTCTCCAATCTAGAATCTCTCCACCATATGTATATCATGGTGTATATGTTTTCTTTCTATAAATATATACATATATGCATATGGGTGTATTGCAAAATTGCAGTACATGTCTAACTTTCTTTTTGAAATTTGGGTGTACTAGCATAGAATATGATATTGGATAACAAGAAGTACTTTGAGGTCGTTGGTGGTTGTAATGCATTGAATTGTTTGAAGTGTGTACTGGATTCTTGTACTATACATATATATATATATATGTGTGTGTGTGTATATATAGTTTGTGCATGTTGTACTGCATTTGATTCTGTCATCAATCAATAATCACTTGTTCTGCTTTTTCCACAACATCCCATTACATTATTCCTCTTGAAGGCTTATTGCTCCATGTATTTTTCTCTTCGAGAAGTAATATTATAACTGATATATATATATATATATGTATTATCTAATCATATAATATATATATATATATTTTACTAGAAAAAATTAAACTTTCTATCTTAATCTCCCATCTTCTCTTCAATTGACTAATTATTTAATTTTGGTAATCTTTGATTATTAATTTTAGAACAACAAGGAGTGCTTTATAAATAGATTTTAATTTAAAATGAAATAATTATACCTTTTAGATAGTAAAAAAAATAAATAGTTGCTTCTAATAAAAATAATAAATGTATATATATTTATTATAACTATTTGATTATTTTATATTGTTTTATTATATATTATTGATTTTTTTAAAAGTACAAAAAAAAAGTAAGTTAGTTGCATAGAATTAAAAATGTAACAAATATAATAAATAAATTTTTCTTATAAAAAGTAAAAATAAGAATATATATACATATATATATACAAGTACATTACTTAATATTTTACATAAATAATCTATTGCAATTAATTGACCAAAATTTTAAGTTTATAAAAATTTCTAAGTCAATTGTCTAATAACTTTTATATTAATTATTCATTGACTTATTTTCACGTCTTTATCAGAATATAAATTTAAGTCGAGTTATATGTTTTGTTTATATTTTTATTACGAGATTTGTTTTGTTACTTTTTTTTTTTTGTTAAAATATTGATTGTATTATTATTAATATTTAAGTATTACTTATAAATTTGAATTGAATATATTTTTATTTAATTTTTTTTTAATTATTATAAAATATTATACATAAAGAAAAAAAGAATTAAAACAATATAATACATGTGTATTTACATATGATTTTTTTTTTTTTAAATAAGAATTTTATCTCCTTCTAAGAAAAATCTTACCTTGTGCATCTTCATGTACAATATTCAAGACTTGATTTGGAGGAACATCCCTCCAAATTTGAGGCTTCGCCAACCGGTGTCCTAACTCTGCAAATTTATCAGCAGCTCTATTCCCTTCCCTATAAACATGACTTACAATACAATTATCCACCTCTGGTATCATCAAATTTATGATCCTCAAATGTCTATCCACCTCTTTACTCCTCACCTCTCTCCTTTCCACAATTATGTCAAGCAATGTCTTGGAATCTCCTTCGATCCAAACTTTGTTCCACCCGTTTTCCAGAACCAGTTCCAGGCCTCTCTGCAATGCAGCAAGTTCGGCAATGGTGCTGCTGATGTTTCTCCCAATGGATTCTGCATAACCAAGTAGGAATTCTGCTTTGTGGTTCCTGAAAACTCCTCCTATGCTCGCTTTACATGATCTTCCTTTGCAGGATCCATCGAAATTCAGTTTAGTCCATCCTGTTCGAGGTTTCTCCCATGATACAGGGATGGCTTCGTTGTGACAACTTCTTTTCATTGTCAAACGTGGCTTTGGATCATTTTGGAAGAATACAGAGAGGCTAATGTGACCTGGATGAACTTGGTTTTGTATAATTAGTTTTTGGCATATGCGAATCTTGGTTAGGGCCAACATTGTTTCCTTTAGTATTTCTTATGTTGGAAGCTATTTCAGAAACTAACTGTAAAAGATGATTGATTATTATATGTTGCCTTTCTAATAAATTGGCAAGAAGAAGAAGATAAGAATTTAGAATTTGACATTATTGAGTCCTGAATGATTGAGTCATGATCCAGTATTTGCAGGGAAGAGGGAATGCGGAAATGGCAACAAAAACCAGAAAAGGAAGAAGAGGAAATAATCGAAACAAGAAGGTTTTGATGGACAATATGACAATGTTTATTGTATCTTAGAGAATATAGTTGGAGTGCAAAGAAAGGCTGGAAGATTCATTGTTAAACAAACAAGGCAATGTTTCGAAAAAAAAAAAAAAATCGTATGATATCATTATTTTCCAGAGAGATTTCTTCGAGAACTGTCAAAGATGTTTCGTTAATGAAGTATTTAACAGACTTGCGGAATCCATGAATTGAATCTAAGTCAACAAAAAAAAAGGGAAAAAGAGTCCAAATGTTTCAAATCCCATATTGATAATTAAATAGAAACTGTATATAACTAACTGTTTCATTTTATGAAAATAAGAGAAGGAAAAAAAAAAAAAAAACTGAAACCTATTTTTACCAATCCCACTAAATATTGGCTGTTTAACCTAAATTTCAGGGCACTTTATTTATTCCTTCATTTGTTTCAAGGTCTGCCTTCATTCAAAAACAAGAAATCAAACTATTGAAAGAGAAGATAAAAGGGACTTCTGTCAAGTTCAATACTTGATGAATCAAATTTCTTTTGAAGTTTATGAAGTAGAAAATTGCAGCAACATAGTCAAGTTCATCTAGGCTACTCAAAACACAGGGTGATTGAATCTGATTGGAAACTTCCATATATGGAAATTGATGCTATTGACTGATAGTTTGAAGTTGATTACAGTGGAAAGAAACAGAAAAGCCAGTTGGGCAACATGAACTTGATTACAAAGAGTGGGTATAAGCTGAAAATTTTCTGTAAAGAACTAGTAAGTCTACAATTTCCATCCATGTCAAATATGAACGGTTTTCTTCCCGTAAAGTACTGATCTAACTTTCTTCATGGATAACTCAAAACATTCAAATACTTAAAAGCCGTCTTTTTTGCCAATGAGCCATAACCAGTCCAGAGCAACTCCCGCAAATATACCGCCTAATAGAAATACCACAAGCAAATTCCCCAAGGCATTCTGCTCAGGACCCTATAGAATGAGGAAAACCCAATTAGATTTAGTGAGTTTGTAAGTAAAATGAGGATCATAAAGCTTAGTGGGTTATATCATGCAGTAGCAAGCTAACCTTGTAGCCTTTAGGTGCTGCAGTCATGACACAAACAGTGAGATAACCATTTGTGAGTCCCAAGAAGGATACAAGGAAGATCATCCATCCTTGGTCACCATATTTTGCCGCGAAGTAGAAAGCAGGGATGAGCAAGAAACGAGAGAGAATTGCAATCATAAGGCCCTTTCTCGACTCCAACTTAATGCAATCAATGAGAGGAATATATCTTGCTATCAGATCCCAAATATTATACATTGCAATCAGAACAAGTGCATACCTACAGCACAATCACCTATGTGAGAATTTTGTAATCTGTTCTTGGTAAGAATTGTTGGCTGCACTCAAAGTTCAAACATCATATGTTTACACTCAATGCAAAAGCAATGGAATTTTTTCTGGGTTTCAAGCAAAATCATAAGATTGGAAAGGAACTGGGCCTAATTATGATCTAGATGAGAACTCACCAATCACCAAGTTGGTGCTTTCCAGTGTTTTCATACAAGAACCCAGGAAAAATTGATAATGTCAGCACGTATATCAGAAACAAGTCCAAGGCATAATCTATATTCTGCAAGAGTAATTGTTTATTGCTTAGCCGGTCAGGGAGTTTAGCATCATCCTCCACCTGGAAAAATTCCAAAGGCTGTTGGAAACTTTCGAATTTTATTGATTTCATTGACCATAATCTGTTAATATATAATGAGATTCAAGTTGCAGTACCCCTTGAGCTGCTGCTTTTCGGATGCCGGCAGCCACAAGATCAGCTGAAACAGTTTTTGATCCTTCAGATGCTGCCTTTGCCCGGAAATATTTCACTATTGGTAGTTTAGGGAAGATCGTTGCATATAGAAGGATGCACATGAACTCAAAGAAAGTGGATATTGCCAAAAATAGCACTGCAAACAGATAGGGAAACATCAAGTTCACAATAAATTTCAGCCCAAAAGTCTATGTAATTCTACTAGTTAGCAGAGAGTCTTATTATATAGCTTCTGATATGAATTATTTGTGCAAATCAAAGACCAGTAACATACTAGTTCCTTTACGAAGACCATCCTTGGATTTCTCAAAGGCTGCTTTCGTGATCAGCCTCAAAGCAGAGGTTAAAGCTCCTGAGGCAGCCAAGCCAGCGAGGAAGGACTGCAAAGCATTAATTCGTAGTGAGAAAACTAAGTTTAAAGATCAAAATTGAAATACATTAAATCCGATAACCTGGATGAATTCAGGGCACATGAAAGACAAGTCCCCAACTATTCCGCCCTGAACATGGGCATCTGCAACCCCAAATGCACCAACTATTGCACATATACCAATAAATGGTCCAATTCCTCCTTTCCCCGATGTGGCTAAATCCAGCTGTCGCAGAGCAAAATCAAAGTAGAGCTAAATTTAGTGGAAGCAACCAGTCTGGACCAAAAACAAAAAGGATAGTAAGAGTTGAAGAAGTGGGAATCAAGGAAAAAGGTTTAAGATTACTCACAACTATTAGCATGAAAGTACTTAAACAGAAAAGACAATATCCAAATATGTTTCGCTTCCTGGTGTTGATTCGTGCTTCATAGTATGCTAGTATTGCAATTGATCCGACGGCAAATGGCTGGTAGACGAGAGTAAGAACCCTCGAAGGATGGTAACCCTTCAAAGAAAGTGCAAGAATATCATCAGAAGATCCAATCACTAAACAGATTTTTTCAATGGAGCTACTTATTTCACTACCCAAATGAAAATTTTACCCCAATTCAACAAAAAAAAAAAAAAAAAAAAAAGAAAGGGCATAAATAAAAAACTAAAAGGAATCTAAATTCAGACTACAAATAATTGAACTTGGAGGTGATTCTACCACACAATTTTTTATAGTAAATCTCAGTTCTAACACAAATTTTAACTCAAACAAGGGGCCTAATTGAATTCATAAGCTACTTACTGGAAATAAGCTGTAGTAGTAATCTCCGATGGTAAGCATACTATTCCATGACACAAGGGACCCAAATCCAAGAACCCAACAAACAGCCAGAGCTTGAAGCTTTCCCTGGAAACCAGAAAGATTGAGAGTTAGATATTTAACACAGATAGCTCCTGATTAGAAAGAATATTGTTAATCTCCCAAAATGAGAAATACCAAGTCCAATCACAAACCTCGAGCCTTTTTGGAAACCCAGTTTCCTCCTCAACAATCATGGCTGCTCCCTGTAAAATTATATCACAAACTTCAAGCTCTGCTCATGTAATGTACATATATATATATGTACATATATATATATAGTTCTGATGATATTCTATTTTTGCCTTGACTCAGTTGAATTTTCAAGTCACAGAGGCATGCAGATCAGAAATACAAGTTGTAGCAAGAAGTTCGGATTAATTAAAGAGAAATATTCACAATGTAATCAGAAAAAGAAACGTAAACCATGCAACTAGAAAAGAGAAGTCAAAAAAAAAAAAAAAAGCCAATGAATCCTAAAAAGGGTATAATACTTGCTTGGTTGGGTATGCCCTGAAAATTGAATCTGGAACTTCAATGAAGACAAACTAGCCAAGAATCCCAATGGAGATTTCAGAAGAAGCTCAAAGAAAGAATAAAACTGAGAAGAAAAACACATGCATCTGCTGATCCAGAACTTGTATTCATATATTAATTTATGCAGAAATTGAAGCTTTTGCTCCTAATGCATTATAGACTATATATATATATATATATATATATATTAAAAAACAGATAAAATATAGCATCACGATCTACACATGGGGAATGGGTTTTGTTAGTGCTGCATGAATAGATTAAGACATTAGAAAAAGAAAAGAAACCTTATCGAGATTTCAACCGCACAGGAGAAGAGAGCGGTGTTCACTTTCTTTTCCTCTGCAAGGACTGGGTATGTATATTGACTCTGCAGATACTTGTTGACGGAAATGAAAAAGCTGAAGATAATGAAGATTCTTTCGGCTTTAATAAAGATTCCTTGAAATCATGATATCGATCAATTATTAGGAAAGTGAATCGAGAGAATCTTCTTGGTGGAAATATATACATATACATATACATATGTATATACATATATATTTCAGTATATCTATTTTTTGGAAATTTATTTTCTTGGAGTGCTAATTGGTGGAAATTACTGCCCGCAAGGACTCTGGTTTTTGATATTGCCCGGGGCTCTTCTTCTTTTTAAAAAATAAATTTAGTTACTTTCAGTCAGTTTCATGCACTAATTAATTAATTAGTTATTAGGGATAATCATGTACGATGATGGAAAATTAAATTTGACTTTTTTTAATGATTGTGATTTGACCCGCTATTATCTTAAGTTCATTTCTAAACATGGTAATTTACAGTTGTAAAATTTGATTAGTACATAATTTTCTAGGAAAAAATTAATTAATTAATATGATTTTTAATAAATACAATGTTAAATAAACCATTTAGTCTGAATTTAAATACTAAAAAAATACTTCTTTTTATTAGCGGGTTGGTGGATATGTATATATATATATATATATATAATTAGTGGGTATATACTCATAGGTAGGCCTGATCATAGATTACTTAAAACTATATATAAGAAAATATCAAATGCAGCAAAAAAAATATACCATATATATGGTTTTTACTAGCTCATATATATGTGTATATATATAGTATACAGTATTTAATATTTGGTTTTTTTTTAATAATAGAAAAAACAAAAAAGCAATTCACCGAAAATCGGGAGATTAATATAAAATAATTTAAAATTAAATTAGATACGAAAAAATTTATACATTAAGCAAAAATTTAATAATTTTTGTCATAAATATAAAAATATTAAATTAATAATTAATTACTAGTTAACCGAATAATTAAGACATCTAATAATTGATTTCTTTTTACTAATAAAGTTTTTTAGTTAAAAGTCAACGATCGGAGTCAACATCTTTCTTAGCTGGATACAACATGCGCGCCCCAATCGAGTCGGTATAGAGATTCAGTTTCATGGTTCACACATAGATATATAAATATATATACTCGCACACGTGTTGGTACCTTCATATTTTATATAATTTTTCACACGTGGCTGTTAATTTATACCGTAGATATATATATATATGTATATGTATGTATGTATGGGTAAGGAGAAGTATTGTGGTAAAATTAGTGTGAGAATTTAATTTGATTGGTTAAATTCAATGGCGTGAGAGTAAATTAGTTTGAATGAGTTCAAAAAAATGAGATTATATTAGGCAACACCCCACACGTTGGGACATGTGACATTGCAACCAAACATTAGGCACCAATTGAAGTTTTTCTCAATAAATGAAAATGGAGTTCTTCTAGAACAAACTTTTTATAACTATTTTTATTTGGTTTGAAATCCTCATTAATTCGCTATATTCCTCTATAAATTTAATTCAAAAATAGGCAATAAGCGAATTAGTTCTGTATCTCGTTTTTTTTTTTTCAAGAAAGTCTTTAAAAGGTGGAGTTGAGGAGTTTTACACGCGAAAGAGGAAGTAGAGAAAGAAATCAAGATAGAGAGAAAAATAGGCACGTGAGAGTGGAGATTGGGGTTGTAGAGGATGATTGAAAAACAATGGACTCGAGAAAGTCTATAACATGTGAAGCTGAAGGTTGGATGACATAAACGGAGTATTTTTGTTTGTAAAAAAAAAAATAGAGGCTTACTGAGCAAAAATAGTTGAACTTGAGGTGCAAGATTGAGAGTAAAGGTTTGGAAAGAGAGCTTGACAAAATTATAGAGAAATATACGGAGGAAAAAAAGGTTCGACATCAATTTTTGTGAGTGTGAATAATATAGAAAGAGAGTCGTGTACAAAAAGTGAGAGTTAGGAATTTTCTTAGCTAAGAAAGAAGAGAGTTATGAGGGAATTAAATGACAGAAAAAGAAATTTACAATAATTTTTTAATATTGTTATTTATTTGAGCTTTTTTTCAAAATATCAAAGAGGAAGTAAGAAGATTGAGAATTCTTGTAAAGAGATTTTTCATAGGATTAGTTGTTCTCTTATTTTTTGAACTTAATATAGGTGAAGAAAGAGTTAAACATGGTTGAAAGTTTAAATGTTGGGTCCACGTAAAAACAAGAACGTAGGGATTTCTTTTAGAAGATAAAAAGTTAGATCAGGTTTTCAGCTACATCATGAGTCGGTAGAAGATGTCCAACTTAATCACCACACTCGTACTAATACATTAATGAGTTAATCTCTAAACTCCATTAGATAAAATTTTATTGACTAATTATAATATTTTTAATAAAATTTGAACTTGTGACTTTCAAATAAAATATAATGATTTTAACCACTAGTTTACTGTGTTAATAATACGAATTAGGAATTTGTTAAGGAAAAATGGAGAGATTTCTCAGAAATTTAACTATCTGGCTCCATGTTTTCAACTTGGAATTATTGTCGGTTTTCAAAAACTTTCTTTCTCTACAAAAAGTACTTTATAAATTCCTTTACTAATTCATAGTATCAATAAGCTATATTTATAATAAGATACTAAAATCTAAAGCAAATTAATTGGTTTACACCACTTAGTATATATTTTATACTTTTATATCTTATATCATTTTAATCATAAATAATGTTATTTTGATCGTTAATTTTAGTATTTACACGTCAACAACTCTTACTTCTTATAGTATTTTTTTTTATAACAAGCTACGTTGTTGTTGACTGTGACACTATTTTTATGAAATTTTTTTTACTTTAAATGATTATTAAAGTTGATTTTGAAAGATCAATAACAACCTTTACTTCGTAAAAAGTGGATAACTAGCGAAGAAAAGACTCTTAGACTCTTATCTCATACTTGCTCTCTCTGACTCAATTCCTGTGTCTTCTTTTCATACTAAATCCGACCACGAAGTGATGTTTCATAAATTTTCTAGATGGTAAAAATTATCTTTTTAAAAAGTAAAATTCAAACATCACCAATGTTTATATTTTCAAATTACTTGTGTAAAAAAATTTATTTTTCATATCATAAATAATATAAATATCACATATCTCCATATAGACTCTCGTTAAAATTCTTCATCAAATAGTCCAAAGAAACAAATAAGGTGGAATGATTAGAACTAGACCTTAAGACGTTATTGACTACCTACTTGCAAATAAAAAAATATAAATACATTTATGTGTATATATACATATTTACCTAATTAAAAAAAAAAAAACTTAGCCTAACTAAAGTTCTACTAACCCCTTGTATACTTTGTATACAAATTTTAATTAATTCTATATTAAAAATCAATTATTCAACAACTACTTTAATTTATGTCATATTATATACATGTATATATATATATATATAAGAGTAGCGGTTGAACCACAATTATATCATATTTAATGTATGTCTCTTAAGAGCTTGATGAGGTCATAAATAACATGAGAAATTTTATCTATAAATAACATGAGAAATTTTAAGTAAAAATAATAAAATTCAAACGTATTTTAAGAATATTCTATTATATTTGCGGATATTTATTACTGTAACTCAAAAATATATATATATATATAGAAGAATTTTAATTTTAATTTTAATTTTAATTTTATTTAAATTAATAAAATTTTAAATAACAAAATTTTAACGTTAAATACTTATAATATTATTTTATATTTATTATTCAGTAAATTATATTTAAATATTATTTTAAACAATATTTTCTTTTATTTACTATGCAAAACTTTAATTATTTAGTTAAATATTTTACACATTTTTTTAAAACTAAAAATAATAAAATAAATGTAGATAAATGGTAATTATCACACGTGAAAAATTAAGAGATTTACTGGTCAGTATCCAGGAGGAATGATGATGGCGTCATTCTGATGATTGTGGGCCACACATACCTTTTTGGGCAACTCGATCTCGCTAATGATTGGTCCGTGACGTACAGTTTTTCACCGCAGTGGAGTTAGCATTATCGACTGTCGAGAAGGTATGACTGGCTGCCACGTCTTGACAAACTAGAAGACAATGACACGTGGATGATCTAGGGGCCCACATCAGCATGTGGGGCCATGGGCTCTTCTGGCCTTCAAATTTAGAAGTGAATGCCAACCGTCTTCGTCGTTTTCTAATTTTTAGACGAAATTATTTTTAAATATATTTGTTTGGAGAAATATATTGTTTTCTAATTTAGGAACCATACATGTACTTAAAATTATTTTATTAGTCTAACAATTAAGTATTTAACACTATTATTATTATTATTATTATTATATTGAAGAAATTAATAATTTATGTAATTTGACATTAATTTTTTTATGCTAAATGTAGCTAAATTTTTATAAAAGTTCGATATTTCTTTTAAAATTTAATATTGTTAAAAAATTAGAACAATAATAACTTCATACGATAAGATTTGTTTAAATGTGGTCGGTGTAGAATATAAACTATTTTGTATGCCAGTATATTAGTGAGATACTAACACCTGTTATAGGTAAAGATATTTTTTAATAAAAAATATTGTGTTATACGATTTACAAATTAAAGTACTTATTAGATTTATATATGTGTATATATATATTTAGCTAATGTAATTCCATCCATAGCCTGTATATATATGTGAAAGTTGGCCTTAAGTAGCAAGTGAAGTCTAACGAGACTGAAATTGAGATAGATGACATGATGAATATATAAGGAGATGATGTTGGCAAGATAACCTGCATACATAGTTTAGGGGGTAATTGACGGCGAAACAAGTAAAGGTAAAGGTAAAAATAAATATAAAATATGAGATATCTAAGTCGTGAGAGTGGTAGACTTAGAAGTTGAGATAAAATAAGAAAGAAGATATGGTGGCTTGAAAAAATCAGAGGTGCTGAAGAAATAGAGGAAGAATGGAAAAAAATGCTTTGGGACTGGAGGAGTGTTAGCAGACAAAGAAGATGGCAACCATGGATCCACAAACATAGGCACTATCCAAGGTCATAGCGATGCAGACGACATGGGAGGAGTAGAAGATTGGTTTGTTGAGGATGATGGAGGGGTAGTATGGGGAGCTTTTTTTTTTAACTTTTTCAAAATAATTTAAATAATATTTAAAAATTCATCATGTCATATATTACGTTAAATGATATATAACATTTTATATAAAAACTTAACTAACTAAATAAGGTAATGAATCCAAGTTAAAGGTGTTAGTGACCATTAATAGAGATGGATTAGTTCGAACATTGTTTCAAAATACAAGAACTAATTCAATGCAAAATTGATATATACTAAAATCGAACAAAAATAACACGAGAACAAAAAATATATTTGAGTATGTTTTTGTTTATATTTTTATAGAAGAGAACAAAAGAAAATATATGAAATGAAAAGAATATATTTAATTTGTTAAGCAGATAGATAGAGAATTAGAGGGGAGATGAAGGATAAAAAAATAGAGAATGAGAGATGGAAAAGTAGAAAATTGGATTTATATATTAAGGAGTAAATTTATTGGTTTTTTATTATTATTATTTTATTAAGTGTTAGTTTATTATTTGATGGCTAAATTTATAATTTTATAATACATTTTTAAATTTTGAATATGATATATAATTTTCAGTATATAATTTAAAGATTAATCATATACGTAAGTATATTTTGACAATCATATGCTTAAGAAGAAATTCAAAAAACACTCGCATGACACCATTGATAGCCTATTTAATTTAGAATTTTAAATATAATTTATTTAAAATCTTTTAAATATAATATGTTTATAAAATAAAAAAAAAAGAAAAATAAATAAATTTTATTCACATTTCACATTTTTTTAGTTTTTAGGTTTTAACTTGATCATTTATTCTTATTATTAAGATTCGTTCGAAACTTTATAAAGGGATAATTTGGTGATTGTATCTCTCTCGTTAAATACTTATATACTCCACTTGTTACCACGAGAATGTCAAAGCTAGGGACAAAATGAGGGATTTGAATGATTAACTTCGGCCTTTAGAAGGCTATGCTCTACATTAAGTTACTTATGCCACCTAGTGTAGTAGTAAAACACTATTGAACAATTCACATATTACTTAATACGATCAACTTCTATTTTTCTCTCGACTCTTAACCTTTGATCGAGTTATGGAATAGACAACTAAGAAGTGTTGGGCTACAATGAAAGGGAAATACTTTTTACGCTTCACATGAGATGACGATTAGTAGATGAGGTCTAGTGTGTGCTCTTGATCACAAAACCTAAAGAGGCGAACTAGTTGGATTGCCCTTTCAATCAATCTCCAATTACTCAGCGTCATTATTGGTGTGCGTTGTAAAGAGTCTTTGTCTGAGTTAAGTTAGGGAGCCATCTATCTTTAAATTAAGTTTTTTTTATTGATATGATTGTTTTATGATACAATAATTCGAGCATCAACTCCATGAGTCCGCTTGAAAACAATTAATTCTGTGTGATACGTTATACTTGTTTAATTGGTGTTTGTCAGCTACTAGAGCAAATAAGTGATTCTACTTCCTATTTTTAAATAAAATAAATATTTTTATTTAATAATAAAAAAATATGTTCAAATATCCTAAAAAAATGATTTAGAAGATTCAAAATTTTTTTTAAAAAAACAACATAATAAATGCAGTCAATTCATACAAATTGATAGAAAATATGATTCAAATCTAACATACCATTTATAGGTACATAAAAAATATATTGAATCGATTTTTTTTTAATAAATAGATCTGATCACAATTTCAAATATAAAATTCAAAAGAATTAAATAAAAAATAATATTTTAAATCATAGACCTATAATAAAATATTTAAATAAATTTCATTAAAAATAAGTGAATCCCGAATTCTTAATTCATAATCGGATTTTTTATATCTTTTTTTAATATAAAAAATAGGAAGAAATCTCAAAATATTAGATTTGCAATCTCATTTTGCCAAAAAAAAAAAGAAAAAAGAAAAAAGAGAATTACATCTCATGTTGAAAAAGAAACAAAATTAAAAAAAAAAAAAATCAAGTTGCATATAAGTTAATATGATAAAAAGACAGCTGCAGATTAATTTACAAACCGTATGCCGCCGGTAATTTACAAAGTTGACATTTTTTATATTTTGTTTTTTAAATATTTATAATTATGAACATCAAATATTGTTAATGTTTTAAAAAATAAATATTATATTTAAATTTTATAATAATTAATTTTATTTTATTCTAAATTTCATTTTCAAAAAACCACTAGCAAACAAACCGACCGCTTGCTCAACGGCGGCCCCACCGCCAAATTGTAAATTATTACAACGTCAAAACGATGTTGGTCTGTGATTCTGGTTTCATCACAGTCGCGTCACTGTAAATCTTCCCGGGCAGACATTCTTCACTGTTTTATCACACAACAGCAATTTTCATGTTCCCACGAACCCAAACTCCATTAACGCAACTAAACCAAAAAGTCTTCCTCCTCCTTTTCTCTTCAATTCATTTTGTTTTGTTTTGTAATATTTATCTAATTTTTCTTTAGTACTCGACAGTAAACTCGAGCAACAGAATCGGAATGTCATCTCACTACCCGTCGGAGATGGATTCGGTCACCGATTCCGTCACCTCCTCCCCTCGATCCGACCATTACCCGCACCATGATCTCCATCCACGTGTCCGCTTCATGTGCAGCTTCGGCGGCAAGATCCTCCCTCGACCGCACGATAACCAGCTTCGTTATGTCGGCGGTGACACCCGAATTGTTGCGGTCAACCGCTCCATCAGCTTCTCCTCTCTCCTCACCAAGCTCTCTAAACTCTCAGGCACTCAGAGCTTCAAATTTCCTTACATGTATTTATTGGTAATTAGAAGAAACGTATTTTTGCTTATTTACTTATTTGTTTAAATATTTTTGATCAGGTACGGGCGGTAATGTTAGCGTGAAGTACCAGCTGCCAAACGAGGATCTTGATTCGTTGATATCTGTGACGACCGATGAGGATTTAGAGAACATGATGGAGGAGTACGACCGATTAGCACAGAATCAAAACCCGCGCTCCGATCGGCTCCGGTTGTTTCTTTTCAACAAAGGGGACGGCTCAACGGCTAGCAGCATCGGTTCTCTCCTTGACGGCTCGGCTAATCGAGAACACTGGTTTTTAGACGCTTTAAACAGCGGCGGCGGCGGCGCGCTGCTCGAGCGCAATCGCTCTGAGGCTTCCTCGGTCGTCTCCGAGGTACCGGATTACCTTTTCGGGTTGGATAACTCCGATGACACGCAGACCCGGGAGCTGAAATCGAAGACCCGGTTTGGCCTGCATGACAATGTTTCGGTTTCGGACCCGGGTTCTCCCGCTCCGGTTGTTTCATCTCCGTTCTGCTCCACTTCTTCTGCTCCGACCGTGGCTTCTCTCCCGGATCTTCCACCGGTCAAGACCAAACCCGATAACGCAGATCCAGTGGTTGAACCGAAACATGATTGTAGACCGGAGGGATACGTAGAGCAACCAGCAATTCAGCAATCCGGGTATTCCGGTAGCCCGATTTGGCAATACGCTTCAACTCCGCAGTATTTGCCTCCGGCGATGCAGCAGTTGCCGGTTTATTATGTTCCGCAGGGGAACACTCCGGTTCAACCAGTAACAGTTCAGGCGCCATATGCTCGTCAGTACCCGGTACAAACGGGTCAGATACCAATCGGGTACCACCAGCAGGTGGCGGGTTTATGCCCCGTCTATGGCGGAACAGTGAGGCCTGTTGCGGCAGCAGCAGATCCATATGACACTTCAATCAGAGTAGTTGGTGATGGAATGAACCAGCAAGTTTATTACGGAGTGAAAAATCCGGGTCCGGGCCAAGTGTACTCAGGTATGATGGTTTCGGGTGGGGAAGAAATGTATGTGAGGGGTTCCGATGCGAATCCGGGGCGGGCAACACAGTGATGATGAGGATAAGATTGGTAATTAAGTGATGCCGTTTTGCTTGTATCATTTATGTTTGCGATTGGTGTGAATTATAAAGTGCCTTTTTTTTTGGTGGGTGAGAAAAAGAAAGAAAGAAAAAAAAAATAAATTGAAAAAAATAATATTTGCATGGAGTTAGGGAAAGAACTTTGTGAATTTGAATTTTGGGCTTTTTAGAAAAAGATTGTATATATTGAATATTTTATCTTCATTTTATTTTGTTCTTAATTTTTATTTCGTCGTTTAAACACCCTAATATAATGTTAGGTTTTTTAAAAAAAATAATTTTCACATATACTTAAATTGATAACGATTTAATAAGCATTAGTACTCGATGAAATTTCAATTATTTTAATAGAATTTATAGAGTTATAATGTTAGAATTGAACAAATACAATTGAAGTTTTCTAATATTATTTAAAATTTGATAATCGAGAAGTTCGTGACTTAGTGAAAATTATATCGAGGGAATCATGATGTGGTTGGTTAGAGATTATACTACTTTCTTGAAAAAAAAAAACATAAGTATCAATTTCTACCGTAATTAACATTTTGTTTCCATGGCTGGAAGCAGAATGTTCAGTTGTAAGTCTTGGTTCTTCAATATAATGTATACACACACATGTGAATAGAACGTAAATACTGATTTATAATATATGCATATATAATGTGTGAGTTTTGTGTTGTTGAAAGGTGCAGTTGAAGGCAGCTGATGAAAGGCCCAGAATGTGATCAAGTGTTTGGTTGTGAGGAGTTCTCAATTTGATTCCATCAACCCTAATCTCAACTGTGATAAAACTCTTTGTGGGTCAATGGCTTTGTGTTTCTGGCTCTGCTAATTAATTAATTACTAATATTAGTGTTAATTAAGAAACAAAGCTTTAATTATGAATATTAAATTTTTTATTATGAAAATAATATTTTGACAAGAATAAATAAAAACACATCTGATTCAAACTCATAATTTTTTACTAAATCTCGAAATATTTTATTTATCAAAAATTCGATATTTAATCTATAGCATTCGAGACTTTATTGGGCCTTGAATCCAACTCCGAGCTTCTAAATTTCAAAGGTTTGATAAAAGTCCATATATGACAAAATCAATCAATTATCGAATTCGAATCCGGTCTACGTCTAAATTTAAGTTATATAATCCTGTACATTTTTTTTTAAAAAAATTTAAAATTAATATTCAATTATATTTATAAAATTTATCAATTCATATATTATTTTCGGGTACGCCCTAAATTTACGAAAGAGTTTGAAATCGGTAAATTATATGACGGAGTGGTCCCTAAGCTTCTTATTCTTCTTTTTCTTTCCTTAGATCCTTAAATATGGAAGAAAAAACCATACTATAATTATTGCATTGTTACAAAATTCGAGACACAAATTTAATTAAATTAACTTTCTCTCCATCTCCATCTCCGCTAATTAATTAACAGTATCGTCATTGTAATATGAGTTCAATGCCGTGACCATCCAGATTGCATACCATAAACAACAGTTAAATATATACATATCTGTAATATGGTATGTACGTAACCATGTATAGATAGATAGATATACATATATATATATATGTACATACATATATAAGTGTGTGGTATATAAGAAGAGTTTTGCATCAATGGAGACAAAGAGAGGGGGAAGGAAGGAATGCTCCAAGGGGTTGGAGAAAACATAATGATGATGTTGTCTGCATGGGATGAAAGGCGTGCGTGCATGCACTTATTATCTCACTTGACCTTTCAATTTCTTACCAAGCACGTATCTACAATATCTTCTATGCTAATTAAAATCTATAAAGCAACCTATAAGTTTACTTACTTATTTAATCTATTTGGATGGTAGTAAATGATAAGATTTTAATATATAATATTCTGTGAGTGTGAGAAAATCATGTTTATTTTAAATTCTAATGATAACAAACGGTATCTGACTGACAAATTTAAAATAAATTTTAAAATTACTGAATAGGAAGTACGTGAATGAGAAGTTACTTTTTTTTTTCTTTTATACTCTCATATATTAATATTTAATTCTATTTTTATATTCACAATTTATTATTTATTTTATTAAATATAAAAATTTAATTTATAATAATTATTTATTTAAATACAAATATAATTATATTGGTAAACAATTTAATTTTTTATTATTATATACTTCTTATATACTACTTAATATAATATAAATAGGTAGGGATAAATTAGTAATTTGATTGAAAATACAATAATATCATCTTATCATCCAAACAAAAATATGTCATTAATATATATTAATATACAATTATTTAAATATAAAATTTTTTTATCATCTTCATCCTATGCTAGTGTTATTCAATTAATACCATTACCATACATTAATTAATTATTACTTAAATTTATTCAAACAGAATGTTAGAAGATATATATATGTAAATTTTAGGCATATATATATATATATATATATATATGATGATGATACTAACAAACATAATTATGAAAAAATAACTGCAAGATTATGAAAAAAATAATTGTAGCTATGATGGCCTTTTCAGATTTCTTTTTAATAAAATTACTCAATTAATTATGTGATATACATATATGTGCTAATGATAATACAATATACATAAGTTTATTAAGAATGATTAGGTCAAATTTTTAATTTGTGATTATCTTAACTAAAAAAATTAAACCGTAGTCACCGAACTTTTATTTAATTTAAAATTATAATAAATTTATTAAATTTTAATATAATTTAATAATTATAATTCTATTAATAAATTAATTTTTTAATATTTTAAAATTAAATATTATATATCGGTCATTTTTAATTCATAATAGACTGATAGTTAATCTCTGATTAATTAACCTAATTAATTTTTACAAAAAAGGAGACTCGTAGAAAGTGAAATGTATAAGTTAACCTGGAAGAACAATTTCAAATATCAATAGAAAACACAGGGGTATATACAAAGTGTGTTTGTATGATATAGATGTATATATGTGCGTATACATTTACATATATATACGTATATATACAAGTTATCACAATTAATATATATTGGAGTTTCAAAAGAAAGATAAAGTATGAACAGAGAATTCCAAAAAGTTTGTGTGTGGAGACTAAGGCCTCTCATTAAAGCTGGAAGTGACATGACAATATAGGGTACTATTAGTTCTCTTCTTTATCGTCACAAAAATTAAGAAATATACACACACACACATATATACACATATATATATATATGCATATATCTGTACACACACACACACACACATATATATATATATATATACCAGTGTTATGTTGCAGACCAGGTAACCCTAACATTTGTTTTTTTTTTTGTTTCAAGTCAAAATATTTTATATTAATGGTGGAGGAGTCATATGATACTCGTATGGAGTACCAAATAATTTTTAATTTTATTATAATAAAATTATTAATGGAGTAAATTGAATAATCTTTTGGAAATTTAGAACCCAAATGAAAAATGTTTTTTTTTTTTAAAATAGTAAAATAACTGAAATTATGTGAATAAATAATTAAAATATATACTTTTATTTATAAAACGACTATATATATTATATATAATTTTACATTTGAGAATTACAAGATGAAAATTTCTTGCAAAATTTACCAAATTAATTTTTCTATCTTGTTGTTAATGAGTTGTGTGTGTGTATCCAGAGATATTTATTGCATATATTGTTTAATAAATGAAATATGTACGTTTGTTCATGCTCCATTTCTCTCTTTGATTTTAAAAACTCATACACATATTTCTATAATATATAAATATATATATGTATATGTATGTTTCTCAGAAAAATAATATATATGTGATTAAGTGATAAGTACAATAGAAACAATTATTTAATGAATTGATATTTAATAAGTTATTTTTATTTTATTAATTTTTTATTATTTACTTTAATTATATTGATTTTATTAATTATTTTCTAAATTAAAACATGATAATCTTTTAAAAAATATTTCAATTTGATCGGAAGAAACTAAACTTGGTCTAATTCATTTCTGAGTGGAGTAAAATGTGTTTAGTTTAATTTTCGGTATCTTTTCTAATTCAGTTCTCAATATAATTTTATCGAAGTTTAAATTATTGATAAACATTCCTATAAAATATATTTTTATATATAAATATATACAATGAGTAGACATACAACTAATCATTTTTTACCAGAGTAATTAATACTCTCGTTATTTTTTATAAAAGCATTTGTCTGACTTAGGAATTGTATTTCGTCCAATTTATTTCGAGAGTACTAAAATGTGATTGGCCTAATCTTGAGTCCGTGTATGTATTTTTTTTTTTAATTCGATTATCGGTTCAGTACGATTCAATTAAGTTATACGTTCGGGTGTCTTTGTTGGGCAATTACGTAAATAGTAAGTATTTAATGAATAAAATATACAAATTTAAAATTGAAAAAGAAAGATGAAGATGCAATGGGGGTGGGGGATATAGAGAATTTGATTGATGAATGAGGAGGAGTAGGGCCATGAAACAAAATTGGCATTAATAGGAACACGCGAGTCATATGTAAAGGCAGCAGGCCAAGTTTCTGGCTGTCAAAAACTTTGATGGGTCTCCATAGAATTTACTTTTTACTCGCAGCTGTCTCCCTCTTACCCAAAATTTAAAAACCCTAAGTTTTTTTAACCATTCAATTTTGAAGATTAGATAACTTTTCAATCTCATTGGTCCATTACATTTATCTCTCTGCTTACTTACAGTCTTGTATCAATACCAGCAAATCTTGTCTCTTCTTTCTCCATATTGGACCACTCAATCCCTTCCCCACCCTTCTTTCTTTCTTCCCACCCTTTTATTTACCCAATAAAAAGTTCATGCCTTTCTCTCTCTCTCTCTCTCTCTCTCTCTCTCTCTCTATATATATATATAAAGTGTTACCCATAATATCATTCTGGCTCGAGACAAAGATTACTTAAAAGCAAGATTAACCCAATATTTAAATGTTAGTCAATCTCATTATCTTATAACTTTAGGAGTGTTAATCAATATGCATAGTGCAAGTAACACTCATGATTGAGTCCAAATTATTTGACTGTTAAAACTTTAAATTTAATTGTTAGACACTAAGTGATTTTGCTTTCATATAAAGTTGAATAATTCTATTTTTTTAGCTCACCCGTATAGTTATTATAGATATAATCATGCTCCTAAATTACAGTATATAAAGTACATAACATATATATATATTAAGACTCTGGACCAGGACGATGATATCTGCTGGAGAAGTACTGGAGGAAAAAAAGCTGGTGATAAAAGCTGCTGTGGCAGCTACAATATGTACTCACCACTGGATTTAGTTATACATGTATGTATATTCATCTATCCATGTTTGTATAGCCGAACAGCATGGATGAATGTATATGTTGGATTACTATACAGTATAGATACAGATAGAACATATTTCATTCCCTTTCAATTTTACATTCCAGAAGAAGCAAATTAATTATCAATCCTTATTTTCTTGCGAGATAATATTTAATCTTGTTTTTTCACAGTGAAAGTTACCAATTTACCATACGGGAATTACAATTTTACAGAATGAAATAATCAAACAAAAGCATTTTACCTAACAGTACCCTGTGAAATAAATGCAACCAGAATGTTTTTTTTTTTTTTACTGTGTTTTTTTTTTTCTTTTCCAAGGAGAAGATAAGGTTGAAACTTGATGAGGAAGAGGGTGCAGGGACCAACAACATATAAGTTAATGGAGTTGCAGAGAGACTGAGAACTGAACCAGAAGATTTTACAGCTTCTCTTCTTCTTCTTTTTCTTTTTCTTCTTCTTTTTCTAAAGCACAGAAAGCGAAGCTTCTGTTTTCCATCGTTATTATTTATTCTCAACGTAAACCCAATAGGGGAAAGAAGGAAAGAAAAACAAGAAAAGAAAATGGAGTTTGATCTTGAGAATCCATTGACGAGCTTGGAAGAAGATTACCACCAACCTGATACTATCCCAGTTCTGTTCTCTACTGAATCTGATCACATGCCTTGTAAAAATCTTCTACAAATCTTGAAAACCAGTGACTTTCTCTTCTCTTTTCGTCATGAAGCTCTCTCTCTCATTTTACAGGTGATGAAACAAGAAAGAAATAAAAAAAAAAAAAACAATGGAACAGTAACTTGTTTGATTCTTTTTCTTCTGGGTGGAATATCTTTGTTGACTCGTTTTGAATGGCAGGCTCAGTATTCTTGCAACTTTGACCAGTCAGTATCTTATCTTGCTGTTAATTACATGGATCGGTTCATCTCCAGGCAAGAAATTCCGGTAATGAAGTTGCTTACTTTTTGCTTTAATATACATGTATTTTCTGTTTGGTTGCTGAGAAAATCTTGGCGAATTATTGCAGCAAGGAAAGCCCTGGGTGTTGAGACTACTTGTTACTTCTTGTCTTTCTCTTGCTGCAAAGATGAATAACACAGAGTTTTCAGCCTCTAATTTTCAAGTAAAGCTTTTTCTTTTAACAAAAATGATACTGAAAAATCACATTTTCCTTCTCTTTCTTTGACTCATTTACTCCATGAAAAAAAAAAACAGAGAGGATATGGATTCATGTTTGATGCTCAGACAATTCAAAGGATGGAGCTTTTGATTCTTGATGCTCTGAAATGGAGATTGAGATCAATAACACCTTTCTCATTTACCCATTTCTTCATTTCCTTTATTCAACTCAAAGATCCTCCATTAAAACAAGCTCTCAAAAAACGAGCTACCCATCTGATCTCCTTAGCTCAAAATGGTAAGAACAGAACAAAAAAAAAGAATCTTGTTTTTCGTTGCAGAAACGGAGTTTCATGGCTGCCCTCTGTTTTATTTTATTTTTGCAGAAATTAGTATATTAGAGTTCAAGCCATCGATAGTTGCAGCATCATGTCTTCTTCTAGCATCTCACGAGCTGCTCCCATTACAGTTTCCTTCTTTCAAAGAATCAATTTTGACTTCTGAGTATGTAAATAAAGTGAGTACTCCATTAAAATTTACCCCATAAAGCTTCTTCTTTTCTCTCTTGTTACATTTATTCATCTCTCTGGTTTTCATCTTTGTAACAGGAGAGTCTGTTAAGGTGTTTTAATGCAATGGAAGAGATGGTGGAGAAGGAGGAATACGAGTCAAAGTTAGATACACTGTCGAGCACGACGACTCCGTTGAGCGTCCTGGATTGGCACCGTACGAGATCAGAAAGTGAGAGCAGCACCGGAGACGCCGTTAACGTGGACGTTACGGTGCCAGAGAAGAGGAGAGAAATCAAACGGCGGAGATTGAATGGGTGTAGCGGTGATGAAAGTAGGGTCCACATATTCCAACGGTGTTGATAAGATCAAGAGGAAGGTGAGGAATCAGAAGATAACGGCTCGTCACTGTAACCTCATTTTCTCATTTAGTTTTGGAATGGAAAAAGTAAAAACCAAAAAAAAAAAAAAGTTATTTATTTTTTGTTTTTTCTTTTTTATAAAATTGGTCACTTATTCAAGACTAGAGAATTCTTATTTTCTCCAAAATTAATCATAAAAATACAATTTTTAAATAAAAATTATTATATTTTATGCCTATACATAAATTATAATACAATTTTTTTAAGAAAAATACATATTGATTATAAAGATTAGAAGGGAAAAGTGAAGGTCTGTCTCGTTGACCAGAAGAAAAGAGAGTAAAGGGGTTGTTTGGTCAACGGTAAAATCTGTGGGAAAGTAGGGAAAAGATTTTCAGAGGACATGAAATTGGCGGGAAAGAAAAGGGTTTAAAGAAAATTGTGGGGATAAGAGAGAGAGAGAGAGAAAGGCAGCGTTTTAAGGCACGTAGCTTTCTTGAAAGATTGCAGCATCTCTGTCCAAGCAAATGTCATATAACACTAATATAAAATTATATGCTCGATATATCATTTCTATCGAATATTAGAAGAACGATCTCAATCTATTATAAACTATGGTTCATCAATTTTGAATACCGCAAAATGGATACTCACTAGTGCATATGACCCTCCATATTGCTCAGCAAAAACCTGTTTTTAGAAGCAACTTATCCAACTAAACTCATATATTAGCTTTTTAAGTCGCTACTAGTGATTGACTTTAATGAAATTTTAAGTGTCATCGGAAGAAATAAAGAAAAAAATCAGAGTGGCGTATCTACCTATAAATTTAAGGAACGTTAAAAAATAATTTCGAGTTTAGAGACTTGCGGTTTATTGACAACACATTTCTTTGGGCAAATAAATTTGAAAGTTTACCTAGAAACTTCAGTTTTATATGGATTTGTCATTTTTTCTTACCATGATCCGCTCATTATTTTCACTTCAAGCTCTAAAAAGCTTGTCGCTGTACCACTCAAATTCAAAGAGGCTTGGTTGAGGGATGCCTTATGTGCGTTGGTGGTGAAAAATATCTTAGAAACATCATTCTTTGGCTCGGTTGCGCATCACCTGTAACACCCGAATAAAAATAAATATTTTATTTATTTATTTTTATTTTTATTTATTTATTTGAATTTTTTATTTAATTTAATGAAAATAAAAATAATAATAATGATAAAATTGGGTAAAAATATTATTTGGATTTAATTGAAATTGACTTTGAGAAAAAAGGGGTAAAAATTTAGATTATGGGAGTGTTTTTGAAAAGAAAATCAGAAACCGGGGGTCAAAACGCAATTTAAAAAAGTTGTACCACGTCAGCACCATGTCAGCAGTCACGTCAGCGGCCTGGTCAGCAGCCCCGACCAACCAGAACGCGCCGCGTGGCAAGGCAACGCTGACCAGGAAACGGGCCACGTGGGTGATCCGCGTGTGCGCGATCGGACAGCCCAGATCCGTTCCCGCGCACACGGACGGCCCAGATCCAACGTGCGCACGGACGACCCAGATTCACGCGCACGGACGGTCCAGATTCAATCAGGTACGGACGACCCAGATTGCATCGCGATGAACGGTCCAGATTTAATCCCAATTAAATCGCGATCGAACGGCCTAGATTCAATCTTGATAGACGGTCGAGATTAAAAGCCAAAGGGTATAAATACTCCCACCCACACCTGACCAAAGAAACTCTAGCCGCCAGTGCTCGTCGGAGAAGAAGAACCAGACGCCGGAGGAGTCGGCCGCCGCCACCCGCCGCCGCACCGGGGAAGTTTCCGACTGCTGATCGAGGAAATTTTCTCCCCCTTGCTCGTTTTTCGACGCTGAGTCCGCTTATGGCCAAACCGGAGCCAAACCACCGGCCAAACGGCCGAAAAACCCAGCCGAAATCCAGCGGCGCCGCCGCGCCCCTCCTCGATTTTTGCCTCCGATGAGGCCCTTCCCGGCCTCCGTTTGATGCAAAATTTATAACACTGTGATCACCGTTCTTTTCTCTACAGGTTGATCGGAGCCAAACATCAAAACGCGACTCACGTCGGAGGAGCCGCCGCACCCGAGAGCATCGCCGCCGGTAAGTTTTCGTTTTTCGTGATTTTTCGGCCCACCGAGGGCCCTAGAGTTGTTCTATCGCAGGGACCGATGCAAGCGTGACCGAATTCGACCGAAAACGGCCAACTCGAGGCGAATCGCCGCCGTAAGCGGCAGCGCCGTCGCCGGAGCACGGCGGACCCGCCGTGCCGGAATTGTGATATTGGCCGAAAGGGGCCCTTGGTCTAATTTTGGATTTTTTGGGACACGTGCAGGTACCAGTAGTGCGTTTCAGTTCCCCGAAAAAAATTCAGAGAAAATTAGGGACAACCTGTAGGCGCACTGTAGAGCCGTATTCAGACCCCGAAACAAGTAAGGACCCATCACCCTATTTCCTATCACGGTATTAAAACTAAATAAATAATTAAACTGTACTGTGTGACTTTATAAATGTATAATTAATTAAGGTTGCCAATGGAGCCCGAATCTGATACAACGTTGGACTGTTATTGTTTGATTTAATTTCCAGTATTAAATGCAGCATGATATTTGATGTAATTACGTTATGGTCTCGTATATATGAATCATGGTTTCTTTTATTATGGTTTGTATGATGATGAATCTGGTACTGTGTTGTCTTGTTTGGTGTCCATTACTGGTTTACATGTTGTGTGTGTTTGGATGATTGAAACTAAGAAAAAGGGCAAAAAGATTATGTGAATTGATAAGTGGATAATGTGGACAGCCTGACTAGATATCCTGGGAGATGGTGGACGGACCAGGTCCGTAGGAAACCCTACCGGGAACGTGGTCTCTCATACCGGACGAGGTATGGAGACCTTATGTGTTTTGGCGCCCATACCGGACGGGGTATGAGGACGGCCCGTTTCACCCTCATACCGGACGGGGTATTGAGGTTCATGGTTTTGGCGCCCATACCGGATGGGGTATGGGGACGGCCCTGGAATCAGGTTATAAATGTTAAGGGTTCACGGGTAGCGGGACCCCTATGGATCCCCATGGATACTAGTACGCTGGTAAAAGAGGAAAATTGTTGTCTGATGATTGAAATACAAAGGCGTGATAAGTATTATGTTATACAGTTCATATGATTTCATGATGATGATAATGTTATTGCTTTCATATGTTGTTTTATGAATCTCACCGAGGTAAGTGGACAGTAAAGGATTTTTTTACTGATAAAAGAATTTGTTATAAATTATGCTCCATTGGTCTTTTTGTGTTTTCTACCCACCTTTACCTCCGTGGCAGTGAGATAGTGTGATGTTTTTACTGGACTAGTGTAGTTCATTCCTTATTTAACCATTTCAGATCAGGAAGACATTGTTCCCGAGCCCGTTCCGCAGAAAGACGGCGAAGGGGACGCCTCAAGACTCTGTAGTTATATTTATAGTTCTTATTTTCAAGTATATCTTTTAATTAGTTTGTTATTTTATATTTTGAGCACGTTTTTTGTTTTGTGTAAGGGATGTTGATCAAAATTTTTGTTACATTTCCGCATTTGACATTTTTAATACATGTATTTCATTTTAAATTTTCGGTGTCGTTACATCACCAACAACACTAGTTAAATGGTGTAAATCATATTTTAGATACATTAGAATTAACCTTAAACATGTCGCAACAGAACTTGATAAAATCTAACAATTGCAGTCTATTTTACGGAACCTACAAAAAGAAGCAGCATCATAAAGATGAATTATACGAATGATAGATTATAGATGAAACCTATGAGAAACAGTGAAGTATAGAAAAATTAGTAAGTGAGAGGGACCTAGACCCTAGATACTTCCACTTATTGGTAACGAAATGAAAAAAAAAGACTATTGAAGCAATAATTTATTCTGTCTGATCTAATCCAATTTGTTTTGTCGAAGCGAAGTGATGATGTTATTTATATTATTCTCCATCTTCTACATCTTGTTGACTCGCTGGTTTTGGTAGAATAGTCCTTTTTCTACTCATATGGTTCTCACTCTTTCTCTTCCGCCCTGTGCAGATCTGCAGCAATTTTTTTATTTATTGAGATTTTGATTGATGCGGAGGAGAGAGAACGACATGATCGAGATCCGAAAGAAACTAAAATGAAGACCTCAATTTGTGCAAAATAACCACCAAGGCCTCTCAGCTGATCAGATGTTCCATCATCGAGAAATTTAGTAAGAAATCAAGCAGATGATGCAGAGCTTACAATTTATTATTAGTTCTTATAAATTATTCATCATTTACAATCTCAAAGTTTGTGATTGACTATTTTAGTAGACAGGGTCAACAGTTTTTAAAAACTATAATTAATGCTGTGAGCTGTCCGTCTTCCACTACCGGCTTCCTATTCTGATTTACAATTTGCTAACAACCTTCTGCTTCTTTTCTTCATCCAGAAGAAGCTCCTGGCAACTGATACTGCTTTCATCGGAGTGCCCAATTGAAATCTACAGGTTTTTAATCATCTCCTTCATATATTATTCAGTTTCCGAATTTCTGAGTTCTACTACACTTGAAATTTTCTCTTGTTTATCTTGGACAGATTTACATCTGAATTGTTTTTGCATCTAGAAACTTACAGCTTTCATCTTATTTATCTTAAGAAACATTCTCTTCCACCATTCTTACAATGACTCCCATAATCCTAAGCTGTAACTTTTATCATCTTATTTATCGTATGTCACCATTCTGTGATTGCTTGTTTCGTATTTACTGGCGCATGATAGGAAGATATTTCTTCATACGAACATTTTGTTGCAGGATCTGCCATGGCTAACGGGGACGCATTGGGTGTGCGCCTACAAAACATATTGGACGCACTATGCGCAGACCATGTCAAAGTGGTGTGTCTAGTTGGGAAACCGGGAATAGGGAAAACATGGACGGCAAACAAGGTTAGTGATATTGTAAAGCAAAAAGGTCTGTTTGATTTATGTTTTTGGCTGTCTATGAGCAGAAAACATGACAAGGAATCTCCACTTGAGAGGATTGCTGCTCATTTGCCTATATGTCTGCCAACTGAGGAGTGGGATGAGGATAACGATGGTGATGACGATGAGGATGAGGAGATGCAGACAGAAGTTTATCTGAAACAGAAAATATCAACAGCTATTGGTACGAAGAGGTGTCTTTTAATCTTGGATGGAGTCTTAAAGGGAGCGAAAGTAGATGATATTGTATCAGAATTTGAATCCTTGATTCCTGATTTTAAGCAGCCTTCATTTAAAGTCTTAGTCACCACCACAGATTACTCTGGAAATCTTATTGGTCCTTACTTGGAGGTGGTGGAGTTGGAACCCTTGTCTGCAGCAGAGACATTCAGTCTTTTGGATGAACACGTCAAAAATCCAGATTTTAAACTACTATTTGAAGACATCTACAAGGAAAGTGAGGGTGCTCCTGCTAAAATTGAGGCCATGGCAGAAGCACTAAATTACATTGCAGAATATAAATCTCGAGATTCAAGAAGAGAGTTTGGAGTAGACCCAACAGGTACTGATGTTTCCATCATTATGCCCTGCTTTCTCCAAATTGCCCATTCAATTCTGCCAACCAATGATCTGATTCATTGTTTCTGGCACAGCTGGCAGTACATTCACTTGAATGGTCCTGTTAATTTCACTCAATTGATAGCTCATTGGATTATGGAGGGTTGTCTTGGTCGTATTAATTGTATTGAGGATGCTTTTAAGAAGGGTTACTCTGTTCTCATGGAGCTTATAAATCTACGCTTTCTCAAATATGTGAAGTCCAACAGCGTTGTAATGGTGGGATGTGCAATGAAAGTGCCTTATTGGTGGATCAAAAATGAAGAAGATCATGTGATTTACCATAAGAACATAGATGGAGGACAATATTCAAGTAGGGATTCCCAAAGATTTATAGGTGCAGAGAGCTGTTTAATGGTTCCTGCTTTGAAGGACAACACGTGGGAAGGATTAGGGGACATTGCATTGATTGATGGCGTGATAAAGACAGTTGGATGTAGCAGCAAATTAGAGAAAATCTCAACATTATTGCTTGATGGTAATTCTCTATGCAAGGAAGTCCCAGATGCATTCTTTCATAGCCTGAATGGACTTAGTGTTCTTGCTATATTCAATCCCATGCTCAAATCTCTACCAGCATCATTTTTACACATGCAAGAGCTTACAACGCTTATCTTAAGGGGCTGTGAGTTTCTAGAGGATATTGATCAGATAGAAGAGCTCAAATCATTAATTATTCTTGAGATATCTGGTGCTACATCATTGATGACAATTCCAGATGATTCATTGCAGCAAATGCTTCATCTCCAAAGTCTCAACCTCTCTGAAGCACAGGTTGAAATGTTACCTGTTTCTCTTTCTAACTTAACTGAATTACGTTGGCTTATCTTAAGAGGGTGTCGCCACCTAAAAATGCTTCCACGACTAAGCGCCTTGAAAAAGCTTGAGGTCATTGACCTTTCTGGTGCCTCATGTTTCGAAAGATTCTATGATAGAACCTTTTCACAGTTCACAAAACTCAGGATCCTTGACGTTTCCCACTCGCAGATTGATCGCCTGCCACTTCTATCTGGTTGTGAAGAGCTAACACAACTCATGTTAAGAAACTGTAGATCCTTAACTAGACTTCCAATGCTAAATGGGCTTTCTAATCTCCAGGTTCTTGATCTTTCTGGTGCTATCAGTTTAAAGGAAACCTACGATGACATTTTTGAAACTGCACATAGCCTTAAAGTTCTTGATTTATCTGAAACTGGCTTGCATGCCCTACCTTCCATCACTTGCAATCTTTCTCATATTTTGCTAAGAAATTGTACAGCACTGACGAAGCTGCCAAGTACAAAAGCTTGTAGAGATCTTGAATTACTTGATCTCTCTGGTTCCTCTAATGTAGTTGAAATTGAAGATCAATCCTTTCAACATTTGTGGTGTCTTCGTTGCCTAAACCTCTCAAGTACCAAAGTCCAGTCTCTACCATCACTCTCCCACCTTCTTAACCTTCGCTTTGTCATTTTAAGGGATTGTGAATTCTTACAGCATCTTCAAGAAATGGAAGGACTTGCAAGACTCGAGGTACTTGACCTCACTAATGCACGTTCTCTAACAGGTTTTGATTGCAATGAGTTCCAAAATATGAGCAAGCTTATCCTATGTGGTTGTTCCTCACTTAATGAGTTGCCACATTTCCCTAAAAATCTTGAAATGATTGATCTTTCTGGTTGCACTAATTTGTTATTAATTGGTCTTTCCAATAGACTCTGGGGTCTGTCTGAACTTCGGATACTCAGGCTTTCTGAAATTCGGGATGTTTACCTTCCCACCATAAAGTCTCTATCAAATCTTGTTGAGCTTAATATTTCTAATCTAGGAGTTACTCCTAGAGAACACTCCCTGAGTAATTTATTTCATAATAGGAGGAACCTTTTCAACGTGACTTATACTCCCCTCTACCCAGATGTTTTCTCCCCAAGTAACTTAACCCAGTTGTCACTGAGAGGGTGGTCAGACATGGAAGATGTGTCAGCCTTAAAAACGCTTACGAGCCTTAAAGTTCTTGATCTTTCCAAAACAGCAGTCAAACGCCTTCCTTCCCTGAAGTTCTTATGCAACCTCTGCCAGCTCTTGCTAAGAGATTGTTGGGGCCTGGAGAAGCTGCAGCATTTGGAATCTCTTAGTCACTTGGAGGTTCTTGATCTTTGGGGTACTGGGATAAAAGAATTTCTCTATGAGATCTCAGAGCTGCCTCGCCTTAACAGCCTTCATCTCCCCCTCCTGAAGGAATCTAAAGAACTTGATTGGAGGAGGATAAAGCGCATTCCTGAGGAACTAAATTGGGTTGATTGTGACGTCTTTCGGGCGACAAAAATATTTCCATTGAGTGTAAATAATCCCCACGTAATGGTTCGTGGCAGCAAGTTTTTTGAATTTTTGGACGAAAATCCCACGTTATGGGCTGCATACTTCAAGCAATTTGAGTTCTCCGTTTTACCTCCAATAAAGCAAGGTGAAGGTGGAGATTTCTTTAGCCACAGAGATGAAGTCAAATTTAGAGATATCTACACAAGAATCAGATGTTTTCCTAGGTACTTGGAAATCCACAGGCAGTCTCTGGAAATTCGGTCTTGCAGTCCCTTCCTCGGTCTGCAGGGTGTTCTCAAGCGTGCTCGATATATATGTATACGAGATAATGCAAATATCAGTTGCTTATATGAATTGGGTGCAAACAATATCAGCGCAATGAGTGGCTGTTGCATAGAGAGATGCACTAACATGGAGAGCGTTTTCGGTAGAGAAGAGGAAGCTATTGGAGCATCAAACAAACTTGAGATTCTGCAGATTCTTAACCTCCCTAATCAGAAGAGCATACGCAACAAGAATTTCCAAGTTGAGAGATTCAGTAATCTTAAGCACCTGTATCTAGAATGTTGTCCACTGCTTGAAACTGTTTTCTCCTTGTCCTGGCAACCAATGAACCTTCAGACTCTTCAGATTAGGTTCTGTGATAATCTCAAACGTGTGTTTGAGTTTGATGGAACAACGGTGTGTTCAATGAAACATCTAAAGATTCTGCATTTGTTTGAACTGCCAGAGTTGAAAAGCATTGGAGCTGCCTTGCCTTCTCTTGAAAGATTTACAGGGGGAGAATGCCCAGAACTTGATGACTTTTTCACATGCTTCTTTCTTTTTGTTCGGGCAATACAAAACTGGACTATGACCATAAGTTCTGATGACAGTCAGGCCTGTCTTGGGTCGCTGAAGTTGCCTCCCCGAATAAAGCACATGGCCTCTCAGAAAAATAATGAAATTTCACATGAATGAACACTTGGAGAACTTTGAAAACTAACTCCAGGTTTGTTATGATTGCAGTTTTATGTCATTGTATGTATTTAATTGATGCCCAGGGTTTGTTATTTTCTATTTTATATTAAAATCTAATTGCAGCAGAGCATGCTATTATTTTTAGCAATTTAGAAGCGTACTTATCAATTGTACTTGTCAGAAACTACAGGGTAAGTTGATTTAAACTAGAGTCAGTAATTAGCAATAAACTGCTATAATGATGTTAAAATATTTGCAGTTCCCAGATCATCCTACTTAGACTTAACTAGATATTTCTTGCATCAAAGTTGGAGGATCTTTAGAGATCTATGCATCAAGTAATTTCTACTAGAAATTTATTGTTCAATCTCACTTTTTCTACTATTTTCTCACCATTTCTTTTGCCCCATGGAATCTCCTGCATGCAGTTCTTATATTGTTGTATAAAGGAAGCTGAATATTCTTCCTTCTTTGGTGAATTGCCTTATTTTAAGTGTTTGTGTTTGATGTGCTTTTTTTTAACCTTATAATTAAAAATGATAGTCTTCTGAAACCCTGACCACAGGAGTGTTTTTGTTCCTTATCTTTTTTTCTGAAAGAAATGAGTTTTTTCCTTCCTTATTTTAGCTTTTACATCATCTGTATAACTTTATAGTAAATTTCAGCATTCAAAAAGCAATCCTTTAACAGGGTAAATTTCAGCATTACTACAATAGCTGCAAGTTTTCAGGCCTCTGCTCATGGTGATCTAAAATAGTTTTTTCATTTAACATTTAAATTTAAATGCTCAAATTACTTTGGTGGTTTCACGACATGTATGGTTTGGCAGGTTCTATGTTTTAACCTAGTTAACTTGTATTGTTCTGCAGGTACTATGATGCTTCTGTGTATTTCTTTTTCTTAATGGTGAGAAGCGGACTAATGGTTTCTACTGCTTTGGAGCTGTCTATTTTCTTGTTTCTGGTGTTGGTTTCGTTACGATGTTGCTACTTTGTGAAGAATATGCTCTAGTTTGCTGGAATGTGAACGTCATTTTCATGAGGAGTTGAGTGGTTATCCTGCAGTTTAAAGTTTAGAAGAATTCGGCTAGCTAGCTAACAGGTGTTTCTGTGATTATGTGTTGAGGACTCATGTATGTTTTACCCAGAAGCTTTAACTTTGAAGCTTGTCTGGGATATGAGAAAGGTTGTGAACTTTTGTTGGTAATTCAGCGTATAGAAAAAATCCTCGGAGAATGAAGTAGCAGATCTTGCTGTTGAAACGTAACTTCATCATTGGTTTTCTCTCTTGCTGCTATGTGAGAGTTTGCGTTCCTGGCTGTTGCGATTTTTTTTTTATGATCTTCACTTGGATGTAAGATTGAATCACATGTTCATAAGATTTCAAGTGAAAATTGTTTTGTTTGATTCTCAAGCTTCTTTACATAAAGATGAGATGATTATAGCCTGGTACAAAAGCTGCTATATGCGGAGTGGAGGAGACATCTGCCGCTATTGCATGCGATTTTTGGTCAAAGTTTGTCGCTAATAAGTGCAATTGCGGGTTATATAGGTTATATTTAATCTTCAATTTTCACTTTTGTCATGTTTTGTTTTTTGCAGATTGTAATTATAACATGGAGTAGACTTTTACCAATATATATTAAGTGAAATACCTGAGTACTTATTAGTATAATTTTATTGAATAAATTATCGGAATTTTTACAGTATCATATAAATATTCATGATTAATCTAGTAATATTGAGTTTAACAATAGACAATAAAAAAGAAAAAAAAGTCTTTTCATGATAATCTGTTAAGGAAAATTCTTCTCAAAATCATAAATTCTAAATGATCAAAAGAACATTACTTGATCCCATCATTTCCTCACAACAAATTTTATTCTGGCAACATTAGCATCTTGAAACTGCGTTCCTAAACCCAAATGATTCATCAATAACCAAACCAAAGTGAGAAGCTCTCCACCCCTGCTCGGCTGCTGAGCATGTATATTAGGCCTACAGTTGATAGCAGCATATGACAGCAATTCTACCCAGACTTGGCTCATCAGCTTCCATGGATTTGTGTTTGATTTTACCAGTTGTTGTGCAAGTATACAAGCATCAACCAATACCGATTTGCTCAAACCCCCTTTGACAGCACTGGGATTGATATCTGCTTCGACGCGAAACAGTTGTTGGCAAGCACTTTTCTCATCTAAAATTGATGACTTGTGTAGATATCTCTTGGTGTCTGCAAACGTATCTTGGAATATAATTTGCCAATTGCCAGAAACTGTGGCCATCATAGTAGGCTCTGCCACCAGAAGATAAAACATGTAATGTGAAAGCAAGTTGCATAAGTCTCTATTCTCATCTTCAGAACTATCATATTTGTTGTGGCATATATCTGTAGCTATGTGCCACAGAAGAAGGCTTTCTACATATTCGATATCTGACACACTCCATTTAAGGTGTCTATTCGGAGTATCACTTAGAATCCCATCACCTCTTTGCAGACATATCTTCTTCCCCAGTTCTACAGTCTTTGCAGTCAGAGCTTTATGTTTGAGCTCTTTGAAAATGAGATGCCATGCGTTGGGGTCTAATTCTTTGTCAGATGAGTACAGTGCGATTTTTATGGTGTCCAACATTCCCTTAACACCCAAAACTTCAATCAATTTGCTGAAAGATTCTGGATAATCATGAATGCACCAACTCATAAAATTGTACTGGCCAACTAAATTAGACCATCGGCGTCTCTCAATAACCATGGATTCAATATATGGGACTATCCCATTGCTGTGAGCAATGATAGTCCAATCTGAGAAAATGAGCATTACGAAAGATATGATGTCCAAAGCAATTGCTCCCGCAAGCAAAGCTACTGTAATTATAATGTCTATCTTTCTATACCCATCTTTACTGATGAAGGCAAATGAGATAGAAGCTGCCAAAATACAGATGAAATTAACAATGCGGAAGAAGTAGCCTTTCTTGCAACGCACCACCACAATCTTAGTATGAAGAACCTCATAGAGGAGACTAAGCTCCACAACCAGTATCCGAAAAACATCAAAAGAGTTTCTATTGAGAAAGAATTCTCGACTGGCAAGGCGTTCTTGTGAGCCCAGAAGAAGACCTACAATTAGCCCCTTGAAACTGTTAAAAAATGTGAACGCATACTGCAATACTGCTCTGGAACTCATTTGATCACTTGATCCTACTTCTTCTGGGTAGTTTTGATATTCTTCATCCGGGCCTTTTATCATCTTTGTTCTTGCCGGAAGATTTGCTTTGGTAATTGATGAATACATCTGAACCACTCTTTCATATTCAGGACCAGGATTTGGTTTCCTACAAACCGATTCCCCAAAATGATCAAGACAAGCAAGATATAAAGCACGAGTCCTCTCTGCAAATCTAATAGTTCCTGCAATTAGCACCAGAATGGTAGGCACCAAAAGTCTGTTTCCTGGAATTGTTTGGAGTAAGACATAAATAGCAGCCAGAACCTGTAAAATGAGACTCAGCAAGTGCCTGATCCACAGCTCATTATCCTCCAGAGAAAAAGCAGTAATGGTATCAGGACCACCCAGATGCAGCAAAAGAAAGGGTGCCCAAAAAGCTAAGAGCTCAGCATTGTCATGAGGTCCGCAATCTTTACCCTGTTTGCTAGAGATTAACCCAACTGCAACGGCAGCAACCCAGTCTGCAAGCAAGTAAGCTGACCAGATTCCAATAATTATCCATGTCTTTCCTCTTCGTTTCCTTGAAGATGAGAAAAAGATCAAGACAATCTGCAGTGCCAGACTCACAGCAATGGCGACCCGGAGATTCCATCTATCCCACCGCTCCTTTACCTTGTCTGGAACCGCGAGCACGGCCATGATTCGTTATTCACCTAGTTCAACGGGTTATCTGTGTAATCCCCAACTCTGTTTGATGCTTGGGAAATTTACTTGTTACTGAGAATTTCTCCAGTGACAAAGGAAGAAGAAGCTAATGGGTGTTGAGAGGAACCAGTCTGGAATAAATGAAGTCATCACAAATTAATTTAATCAAAAATTTGTAGAGCCGACGAAAATTAATTAGCCGAATTTATTGACCGGTCAAAACGATCCAGCTGAAGGAGAGAGAAACAAAAGAAAAAAAAAAAAAACAATCTAAACCTGTAATTGGCTCTTGCATAAAGTAAAAAAAGTACCCCTCAATTTAATTATAATTACGATAATAATTAAAAATTTGCAAGAGAAAACAAGAAAGAGGAAAGAAAAGAAGAAGACTGCTGGAGACACTAACCTCCCATCCGTAATCAGCGATCAGACATCCTCCGTCTCTAACCAAAAATGAAAGATGATAATGGAATTACAGAAGGAAGCAGAAACGAAATAAGTGATAACTCGAATCAGAATGGCGGAAGAAATCAAAGCTTCCAAGATCTCTGTCTTCGAATCTCCTTTCTCCAGGAATCGTGCACTCCAAGATCTCTGTTGAAATCTCCGAGTATGGAAGTACGCGGCGGAGGAGTAGTCGTGGGGAGCAGGAGTGAGGAAAATGAATGGGAGAGAATTTGCGGGAGCTTCAAGGATTTATTAAGTCAAAAAGTAAACGGCTGAAGTCTTTGAATATACTATTTTATATTAAATATTATTTATTTTTAAATATTTATTGAAAATGATGTTTAAATAAATGATTAAAAAAGAGAAAATAAAAGTTGACAGATATGATTGTAAATTAAATTATAATTTAATATTAAAAAAATACCACGTCTTTCTTATTATTATTATTTGGGTTTTTTTTTTAATTATAATTATAATTATTGGATACATTTTCAAACCCACCACATGCCCTTCACGTTCTTATTACAAAATCCCATAAAAAAGGGCAAGAGAGATCGTGTTTGTTTCAATAATGTGTGTCTGTGTATATATATATATATATATATGCCGACTGAAAATCCCTTCGGCCAATAGAAAATGGAATCTCACATGTACATGTTCATATGACACTCCATATTACTCACCAAAAGACATGTTTTTTGAGGAACACCTTCTCCGACCAGGCATTACTGTTTAACTTCAACTCTTTACTAGTGCTTGAATTTAATAAAGTTTTTAAGTGTCAACAGAAGAAATAGAGAGAGAGAAAGAGAGAGAGAGAGAGAGAAATCAGAGTAGTGCATCTTGATATTTTTAAATTTAAGAACATTAAAAATAGTCTAGAGTTTATAGACTGACAATCCATTTTCTTGGACAAATAAATTTCAAAGTTTACCTACCTATGTAGTGCCTTTATGAACAACCAATGGCATTGTCTAGTCTCGATAGAACCTTATGGGAATTTCTTACTTTGTTAATTTTATATAAAAAATCACCAAATGAACCATGTTTAATTCATAATCCAATTTGTTTTGTCCAAGTAAAGTGATGATGTTATTTATAGTTTATTCTGCATCTTCTACATCTTGTTGACTTGCAGGTTTTGGTAGAAAATTTAGAAAAGTAAGAATGTAGTTTACTCATCTGGTTGTTGCGGAGGAGAGAGAACGACATGATCGAGATCCAAAAGAAATCAAGCAGATGATACAGAGCTTACAATTTGTTATTACAATCTCGAAGTTTGTGATTGAATATTTTAGTACACAGTGTCATAACAGTTTTTTAAAAATTATAATTAATTCTGTGAGCTGTCCATCATCTACCTACCAGCATCCTATTCTGATTTACAATTTGCTAATCACCTTCTGTTTCTTTTGTTCATCCAGAAGAAGCTCCTGCCAACTGATACTGTTTCCACTGGAGTAGGCGATAGAAATCTACAGGTTTTTTAATAAGCTCTCTTCCTTTTTTTTTTTTTTTTTTTTTTTTTTCCTTTTCTTCACTCTCTCCCATAATCCTAACCTGTAACTTCTATCATGTTATTTGTCGTATGTCTCCATTCTGTCATTGCTTGTTTCTTATTTACTTGTCCCTAACAGGAAGATACTTCCTCGTACGAACATTTTGTTGCAGGATCTGCCATGGCTAACGGGGACGCATTGGGTGTGCGCCTACAAACCATATTGGACGCACTATGCGCAGACCATGTCAAAGTGGTGTGTCTAGTTGGGAAACCAGGAATAGGGAAAACATGGACGGCAAACAAGGTTAGTGATATTGTAAAGCAAAAAGGTCAGTTTGATTTATGTTTTTGGCTGTCTATGAGCAGAAAACATGACAAGGAATCTCCACTTGAGAGGATTGCTGCTCATTTGCCTATATTTCTGCCAAATGAGGAGTGGGATGCGGATGACGATGGTGATGAGGATGAGGAGATGCAGACAGAGGCTTATCTGAAACAGAAAATATCAACGGTTATTGGTAAGAAGAGGTGTCTCCTAATCTTGGATGGAGTTTCTAAGGGGATGAAAGTAGATGAAATTGTATCAGAATTTGAATTATTGGTTCCTGATTTTAAGCAGCCTTCATTTAGAGCCTTAGTCACCACCATAGATTACTCTGGAAATCCTATTGGTCCTTACTTGAAGGTGTTGGAGATGGAACCCTTGTCTGCATCAGAGACCTTCACTCTTTTGCAAAAACAAGTCAGAGATCCAAATTTTGAACTACTATTTGAAGGTATATATAAGGAAAGCCAGGGTGCTCCTGCTAAAATTGAGGCTATGGCAGAAGCATTAAACTACATTACGGAATATAAAGATCAGGATTGGATAAGAGAATTTGGAGTAGACTCAACAGTTACTGATGCTTCCAGCATTATGCTCTGTTTTCTCCAAATTGCCCATGCAATTCTGCGAACCAATGATCTGATTCTTTGTTTCTGGCACAGCTGGCAGTACATTCACTTAAATGGTCCTGTTCATTTCATTCAATTGATAGCCCATTGGATTGTGGAGGGTTGTCTGGGTCCTGTTGATTGTATTGAGGATTCTTTTAAGAAGGGTTACTCTGTTTTCATGGAGTTTATAAGTCGAGGGTTTCTAAAACATGTGGAGTCCAACTGTGTTGTAATGGTAGGATGTGCTATGAAAGTGCCTTATTGGTCGATCAGAGATGAAGAAGATTATGGGATTTACCACAAGAACAAAGATGGAGGGCATTATTCTGGTCGGGATTCCCAAAGATATGTAGGTACACAGAGCTGTTTAATGGTTCCTGCTTTGATGAGCGACATGTGGGAAGGATGTGGGGACATTGCACTGATTGATGACGTGATAAGAACTGTTGGATATAGTAGCAAATCAGAGAAAATTTCAACATTATTACTTGATGGTAATTGTCTAGGCAAGGAAGTCCCTGAAGCATTTTTCCAAAGCATGAGTGGTCTCAATGTTTTTGGCATCTTCAACCCCATAATTAAATCTCTACCAGCATTTTTTTCGCTCATGCAAGAGCTTACAGTGCTTGTCTTAAGGGGCTGTGAGTTTCTTGAGAATATTGATCAGATACAATGGCTCAAATCGTTAGTTATTCTTGAGATATCTGGTGCTACATCATTGATGACAATTCCAGATGATTTATTGCAGCAATTGCTTCATCTCCAAAGTCTCAACTTCTCTGAAGTACAGGTTGAAATGTTGCCTAGTTCTATTTCCAACTTAACTGAATTACGCTGGCTTATCTTGAGAGGGTGTCGCCACCTGAAAATGCTTCCACGACTAAGTGCCTTGCAAAAGCTTGAGGTCATTGATCTTTTTGGTGCTTCATGTTTTCAAAGATTCTACGAAAGTTCCTTTTTGCAATTTACAAAGCTCAGGATCCTTGATGTTTCCCACTCGCAGATTGATCGCCTACCACTTCTATACGGTTGTGAAGAGCTAACACAGCTTGTATTGAGAAATTGTAGATTCTTGACAAGACTTCCAAGGCTAAAAACGCTCTCTAATCTCCAAGTTCTTGATCTTTCTGGTGCTATCTGTTTAAAGGAGATCTATGATGACATTTTCAAAACTGCACAAAACCTTAAAGTTCTTGATTTCTCTGAAATTGGCTTGCATGCCTTACCTTCCATCACTTGCAATCTTTCTCATATTTTGCTAAGAAATTGTACAGCACTGACGAAGCTGCCAAGTACAAAAACTTGTAAGGACCTTGAATTACTTGATCTCTCTGGTTCCTCTAATCTAGTTAAAATTGAAGACCAATCCTTTAAACATTTGTGGTGCCTTCGTTGCCTAAACCTCTCAAATACCAAACTCCGGTCTTTACCATCGCTAGCGCATCTTCTTAACCTTCGTTTTGTCATTTTAAGGGATTGTGAATTCTTAAAGCGTCTTCCAGAAATGAAAGGACTTGCAGGGCTTGAGGTACTTGACCTCACTAATGCACGTTCTCTGACAGGTTTTGATTACAGCCAGTTCCCAAATATGCGCCAGCTTATCCTATGTGGTTGTTCCTCCCTTAGCCGGTTGCCAGCTGTCCCCAAAAATCTTGAAGTGATTGATCTTTCAGGTTGCACTAATTTGTCATTAGATAGTGAGGATTCCCATCCTCTGTTGGGTTTGTCTCGACTTCGGATACTCAGACTTTCTGGAATTTGGACTTTTTATTTTCCCATCTTGGAGTCTCTATCAAATCTTGAGGAGCTCAATACTTCTAATTTAAGATATCTACCTAGAAATGATTCTTTTCCGCGTCATTTACTTAGTGCTATGAGGAACCTTCGGATTCTCAACCTGTCCAAAACTCCCATTTACGTAGATGTTTTCTTCCTAAGTAACTTAACCCAGTTGTCACTGAGAGGGTGGACAGGGATGGAAGATGCATCAGGCTTGGAAAAGCTTACAAGGCTTGAAGTTCTTGATCTTTCTGAAACAGCAGTCACATGCCTTCCTTCCCTCAAGTTCTTATGCAACCTCCGCCAGCTCTTGCTAAGAGATTGTTGGGGCCTGAAGAAGCTGCAGCATTTGGAATCACTTAGCCACTTGGAGGTTCTTGATCTTTGGGGTACTGGGATAAAAGAATTTCCCTATGAGATCTCAGAGTTGCCTCGCCTTAAAAACCTCCATCTCCCCCTCCTGAAGGATACTGAAGAACTTGATTGGAGGCGGATAAAGTGCCTTCCAGAGGAACTAAATTGGGTTGATTGTGGCATCTTTGGGACAGGGAAAAGATTTCCATCGAGTGTAAATAATCTCCACATAATGGTCAGTGGCAGCAAGTTTTTCGAATTTTTTGATGAAATGAATCCTGTGTTATGGGATACATACTTCAAGCAATTTTATTTTTCTGTTTTACCTCCGAGAAAGCAAGGTGACGATGGAGATTTCTTTAGCCACAGAGATGAAGCCAAATTTAGAGATATTTACTCAAGGACCAGATGTTTTCCTAGGTACTTGGAAATCCACAGGCAATCTCTGGAAATTCGGTCTTGCAGTCCCTTCCTTGGTCTGCAGGGTGTTCTCAAGCGTGCTCGATATATATGTTTACGAGATAATGCAAATATCAGTTGCTTATATGAATTGGGTGCAAACAATATCAGGGCAATGAGAGGCTGTTGGATAGAGAGATGCACTAACATGGAGAGTGTTTTCAGTAGAGAAGAGGAAGCTGTTGGAGCATCAGACAAACTTGAGACTCTGCAGATTCTTAACCTCCCTAATCTGAAGAGTATATGCGACAAGACTTTGCAAGTTGAGAGATTCAGCAGTCTTAAGCATCTGTATCTAGACTGTTGTCCACTACTTGAAATTGTTTTCTCCTCGTCCCATCAACCAATGAATCTTGAGACTCTTCAGATTAGGTTCTGTGATAATCTCAAATGCGTATTTGAGTCTGATGGAACAACGGTGTGTTCGATGAAACATCTAAGGACTCTGCATTTGTTTGAACTGCCAGAGTTGAAAAGCATTGGAGCTGCCTTGCCTTCTCTTGAAAGATTTACAGGGGGAGAATGCCCAAAACTTGATGAGTTTTTTACATGCTTCTTTCTTTTTGTTGGGGCAATACAAAACTGGACTATGACCACGAGTTCTGGAGTTGAGGAACAATGTGATGACAGTAATGCCTGTCTTGGGTTGCCGAAGTTTCCTCCCCGAAGAAAACACATGGGCTCTCAGAAGTGAAGAAATGAAATTACACATGAACGAAGACTTTCAGAACTTTTGACAAGTAACTCCAGGTTTGTTGTTATTTGCAGTTTTATGTTGTTTTATCAATTTAATTGTTGCTCGGGGTTTGTTGTTACTTTCTATTTTATATCAGAAACTACTTGCACCAAAGCACTAAGACAAACCTCATCAAGAACAAGTTTCAATATAAACTTCCATCCATCAATTTGTCATATATGAAGATTAACTCTCTTACATCGACTTAATATAAGTAATTAAATGACAAAATAAATAAACTCGTCCTCTTATTTCGATTTATATATTTTTTTGCAGCTACTCTCTATGCTTTGAATGGTGTCAAGCGAAAATTATTAACGAATAATGCGAACAACAGAGTGACCGATGTGATTGTAAATTAAATTATAATTTAATATTAAAAGAATATAAAGTCTTTCTTGTTATTATTATTATTATTATTATTTTAATTTTAATTTTAATTTTTGGATACATTTTCAAACCCACCCCATGCCCTTCACGTTGTTATTACAAAATCCCATAAAAAAAGGGAAAGAGAGATCATGTTTGTTTTAATAATGTATACATATATATGCCGACTGAAAATTTATATTTATAAAAATTATTTGTTTATAAAATCCATTCGGCCAACTACTATTAATATTATTATATGCAATGTTTGGTTGGGTGAATAGAAAATGGAATCTCATGAAAACTTGAGGGAGAAATACATATATATATATATTCCTTTCGAAGAGCAATTTATTACTAAAATAAAATGAAAATGAATGAGAATCACTTGTTTATATTTATATAATTCGTTTACATTAAAATATCTCTTTTAACAATGACATCGATTAATTTTAATATAAATTTTATAAATATTATAATCAAAAGAAATAATCGAACTTGTAAACTTAAACTTTACCGATAACTCATTTATTTTTGGCAAATAAATTTAAAAATTTATGTATATAGAGCCTTCATGAACAATCAATGGCGTTGTTTGTTCTTATAAGCCTCAGTTTTATTTGGACTCGTCATTTTTTCTTACCATGATCTTCTCATTATTTTCAATTCAAGCTCTAAAAAGTTTGTTGTCTTGCCACTCAAATTCAAAGAGGCTTGGTTGAGGGATGCCTGATGTGCGTTGGTGGTGAAAAATGCTTCAGAAACCTCATTCCTTGGCTCAGTAACGCATCACTAACAACATTAGAATTAACCTTAAATATGTCGCAACATAACTTGATAAAATCTAACAATTGCAGCTTATGTTACGGAACCTACAAAAAGAAGCAGCATCGTAAAGATGAATTATATGAATGGTAGATTAAAGATGAAACCTATCAGAAACAGTGAAGTATAGAAAAATTAGTAAGTGAGAGGGACCTAGACACTAGATACTTCCACTTATTGGTAACGAAATGAAAAAAAAGGACTATTGAAGCAATAAAAAATAATGACGGGAGTTAGATGACGCAGCAACACAAGTATGGTACTAGATTTATAATAAATATATATATATTTAAACATTATTAAGACTAATTAATAAATCAGTTTAAATTAGTTAATTACATTGTAACCGTTTTTGTTTTCTTTTGTTTTCTTCTGCTATAGTACAACACCAGTGGCAATATATGCATTCCTGTAATTTGTTTCCTTCTGCTACAGTACAATAGCATTGGCAATATATGTATTCCTGTAAGCAAGAAAAAATCATTTAGAAGGAAATATTTTTCTTAGTTATTCTGCTTCTTCCTGGCTCCATTTTGTTCTTCCTTCTTTTCTATTATGGTATCAGAGCCATGAACCTTTAACCAACATTTTTTTTAGCTCAGTAATTGAGCTATAAAACATTTGATCTCCAATGACTAGAGATTAGTTTGATGACCCCCAAAACCTGTTCTTCCTTCACAGTGCCGACCACTCCAGTTTAGCTTTGGTGTCCAACTTTCTCAATGGCAGCAACTACAACACATGGGAGAGAGCAATCAGGGTAGCACTGACCACTAAAAATAAATTGGGATTGATAGACGGAACCCACAATCAACCGAACATCACCGACTCCCATGCCGCAACTTGGTCGCGTTGTAACAGTATGGTGATTTCTTGGTTGCTGAATGATGTAACAAAGGAGATCACTAACAGCTTATTATACCATGAAAGTGCACAATTCATCTGGACCGATTTGCAGCTTCGTTATCAACAGAGCAATGCACCACATATCTACCAACTGAAACAGAGCATGAACAACCTTACTCAAGGGTCACTTAGTATCAACACATATTACACATGAATGAAAACGATCTGGGACGAACTCAAAACTTTTCAGCCAGCTCCAACCTGTCACTGCGGAAACATGAAGGCGTGGAATGATTATCAGGAACAAGAGTTTGTCATGACTTTCCTAATGGGATTAAATCCCTCCTATGCTGTTGTTAGAGCCCAAATTTTGATGATGGAATGTTCTCCATCCATTTTGAAAGTTTTCTCGCTGGTGGTGCAGGAAGAGCGACACCGTGTAATCGGGTTCGACACACACGCAGAAACGGATCACGGTTCCGAATTCTCTGTTGTCCTAACTCAAGGAAGAAGAAGACCCACCTGTTCACACTGTGGCCTTGTGGGCCATACTGTGGACAGGTGTTACCGCCTGCATGGCTACCCACCAGGCCTCAAGCCCAAGCTCAAAATACGTTTCAATGATGGAACTGTCCAAGTCTAAAACCAGACCTGCAATGCCTCAGCTGTTTTTAATGAGGGACCAGTCCAAACACAGGCCCAAACCCGCAACCCTCCAGTTGTCTCTCGGCCCACTCATGGAACCAGGTCTTTCAACCCGACTGGCCTCCAATCCAGACCCGGTTTCTTCTCTGCCAACCAAGCCTTGGCCCATGAAGTTTCTTTTCTAGAACACACTCCTTCTTCCTCCTCGGGCACGCACCCCATTTCAAGACCAATGCAGAACTTCATCGCCTCTGTCGACGACTGTTTACCAACATCTAATTTCGTCGATGACTTAAGCACATCGCAAATTCAGAACATTATTGCTCACCTAAGTGCACGTCTCCACCAATCGAACTCCGTCATCTCTCTGGACAACCTATCTCTCTCCACAAGTCACGCCACTCCTGATCCTCGCGCGGTAGGTATATCCTACACACCCTTTTGCCTTTCCAACTTCACACACACACACTTACCTCTAAATGCTGGATCATTGACTTTGGAGTCACACATCACATTTGTTGCACACCTACCCTTTTCACACACCTTGAAAATGTGCATCCCCAGTCACACCTACCCTACTCTACATGATGTTCTCTTTGTCCCTCATTTTTTCTTTAATCTTGTCAGTGTCAGCATGTTGACTACTACCCACAACTGCACAATTAATTTCTCTCTTCATTCTTGTGTCATCCAGGACTGCATTCGGGACTTGTTGATTGGGAAGGGTAGACGCATTGGCAACCTCTACTACTTAACTACCAGATATTTTCCTTCTCCTACTGTTCATTATGTTTCCACTAACTCTAAAAGTAGCCTATGACACTTTAGATTGGGTCATCCTTCCTATGTAAAACTTCAGTATATTAATGAAGCCTTACCAACTTCGAACATTTCTCATTGTAAAATTTGTTATTTGCCTAAACAACTTAAATTATCTTTCGTTTCTAATAATAGATTATCTGACCATCCATTTGATCTAATCCACATCGACATTTGGGGCCCCTTCTCTCCACCCACTATCGAAGGGTACAAATATTTTCTCACAATTGTTGATAATTGCACTAGGACTACTTGGGTGTATCTCCTTCGTCAAAAGTCCGACGTTCTCATCATTTTTCCTGAATTTTAGACTCTCATACTTATACAATATAATATTTTCATTAAATCTGTGCGATCTGACAATGCACACGAGTTAAATTTTCATTCATTTTTCAAGTCAAAAGGTATTGTTTCCTATCATTCCTGTGTTGAGACTCCCAAACAAAACTCTGTTGTTGAACGTAAACATCAATACATTTTAAATGTGGCACATGCTTTACTGTTCTAATCCCATGTTCCCATTGTGTATTGGGGCGATTGCATCTTGACTGCAATTTACCTAATCAACCGTACACCTTCCCCCTTGTTATCTAATAAAACTCCATTTGAACTATTAACTAAAAAAAAAACCTTCCTATGATCACTTGCACACCTTTGGTTGTCTATGCTACTATTCAACTCTTGATAGTCATTGCCATAAATTCTCACATTGTTCTAGGGCCTGTGTCTTCCTTGGTTACCCTTCGGGTTACAAAGGATATAAATTTCTCGACATCGAGAGCAACCAAAATTTCATCTCACGTAACGTCATTTTTCATGAACATATCTTTCTGTTTCTTTCATCTCACTCATCTGATCCCATTCACAATGATTTTTTTCATGATCGTGTTTTACTTGTTTCTCTCCATACGTCTACACACACCTCAGGTTCTCTTGATACATCTATTCGCTCACAATATGAGTCCTCCCAAACACTCTCATTTCACCCACTACGTATAACATGACCACTTTCTTATCTGTCTGACTATCACTGCTACCATACAAATGCATATGTACTTTATCCCATTTCTTCATTCTTTACTCATACCAAACTTACACTCTAATATCACAACTTTATTTGTGTCATTTCCTCCCATACTGAGCCTACTAACTTTTATGAGGCTAACCAGTTCGATGTTTGGATGAATGCTATGAACGTGGAGCTACGTGCCTTAGAGAACAATAACACTTGGTTCATTATTTCTTTCCCTCTTGGGAAGAAACCCGTTGATTGCAAGTGGATTTAGAAAGTTAAATATCAAGCTGATGGGACCATAAAAAGACACAAAGCCTGTCTGGTTACAAAGGGCACACACAAAAATTTGGCATAGATTTCCTTGACACCTTCTCTCCTATTGCCAAATTGGTTACTGTCAAGATTTTGCTTTCACTCGCTGCTATCCATGGTTGGCACCTGACTCAGTTGGATTGTAACACTCAAGTAAAATAAAATTCTATTTTATTATTTTTTATTTTTATTTATTTGATTTTTATTTAATTTAATTTAATGAAAATAAAATAATAATAATGATATTATTGAGTAAAAATATTATTTGAATTTAATTGAAATTGATTTTGGGAAAAAGGGGTGAAAATTTGGATTTTGAGGGTGTTTTTAAAAAGAAAATCGAAAACCGAGGGTCAAAACGTAATTTAAAAAAATTATGCCACGTCAGCACCCACCTCAGCAGTCACGTCAGCGGCTCGGTCAGCAGCCCCGGCCAACCAGGACACGCCGCATAGCAAGAAAACGCTGACCAGGAAATGGGCCACGTGGGCGATTTGCGTGCGCGCGATCGGAAGGTCCAGATCCATTTCCGCACGCACGGACGGCCCAGATCAAACGTGCACACGGACGGCCCAGATTCACGCATACGGACGGCCTAGATTTAATCCCAATTAAATCGTGATCAAACGGTCCAAATTTAATCTTGATAGACAATTGAGATTAAAAGGCAAAGGGTATAAATAACCCCACCCACACCTGACCACAAAACCCTAGCCGCCAGTGCGTCGCCGGAGAAAAAGAACCAGACGCCGGAGGAGCTGGCCGTCGCCACCCGCCGCCGCACCAGGGAAGTTTCCGACCGCTGATCGAGGTAAATTTTCTCTTCCTGACTTGTTTTTCGATGCTGAGTCCGCCTATGGCCAAACCGGAGCCAAACCACCAGCCAAACGGCCAGAAAACCCAGCCGAAGCCTAGCGGCACCACCGCGCCCCCGCGCCCCCCTCTGTTTTTGCCTCCAATAAGCCCTTCCTGGCCTCCGTTCGATGTAAATTTTATACCACTGTGATCACCGTTCTTTTCTCTACAGGTTGATCGGAGCCAAACATCAAAACGCGACTCACGTCGGAGGAGCCGCCGCACTTGAGAGCACCACCGCCAGTAAGTTTCAATTTTTCGTGATTTTTTGGCCCACCGAGGGCCCTAGGGTTGTCTTATCGCAGGGACCGATGCGAGTGTGGCCGAATTCAGCTGAAAACGGTTAACTCGAGGCGAATCGCTGTCGCAAACGGCGACGCTGTTGCCGGAGCACGGCGGAGCCGCCATGCCGGAATTCCAATATTGGCCGAAAGGGGTCCTAGGTCTGATTTGGGATTTTTGGGACACGTGCAGGTACCTGTAGTGCGTTTCAATTTTTCAAAAAAAAATTCAGAAAAATTAGGGACAGCCTGTAGGCGCACTGTAAAGTCGAATTTAGACCCCGAAACAAATAAGGACCCCTCACCCTATTTCCTATCATGGTATTAAAGCTAAATAAATAATTAAACTGTACTGTGTGACTTATAGATGTATAATTGATTTAGATTGCCAATGGGGCCCGATACGATACAGTATTGGTATGTTATTGTTTGATCAAATTTTCAGTATTAAATGCAGTATGATGTTTGATGTAATTATATTATGGTCTTGTATGCATGAATCATGGTTTCTTTATTATAGTTTGTATTATGATGAACCCGATATTATGTTGTCTTATTTGGTGTCAATTACTGGTTTATATGTTGTGCATGATTGGATGATTAAGATCAAGAAAAAAGGTAAAAAGATTATGTGAATTGATAAATGGATAATGTGGACATCTTGACTAGATATCCTAGGAGTTGGTGGACGGACCGGGTCCGTAGGGAACCCTACCGGAAACGTGGTCTCTCATATCGGAGGGGGTATGGAGACCTTATATGTTTTGGCACCCATACCAGACGGGGTATGGGGACGGCTTGTTTCACCCCCATACCGGACGGGGTATTGAGGTTCATGGTTTTGGCTCCCATACCGGACGGGGTATGGTGACGGCTCGTTTTACCCTCATACCGGACGGGGTATTGAGGTTCATAGTTTTGGCGCCCATACCGGACGGGGTATGGGGACGACCCTGGAATCAGGTTATAAATTTTAAGGGTTCACGAGTAGCGGGAGCCCTATGGATCCCCATGGATACTGGTAGGCTGGTAAAAGAAGAAAATATGTTGTTTAATGATTGAAATGCAAAGGCATGATAAGTGTTATGTTATAAAGTCTATATGATTTCATGATGATGATAATGTTATTGCTTTCATATGTGATTTTCATGGATCTCACCGAGGTAAGTGGACAGTAAAGGTTTTTATGTTAATAAACGAGTTCGTTATAAATTATGCTCCATTGGTCATTTTTGTTTTCTACCCACCTTTACTTCCGTGGTGGTGAGATAGTGTGATGTCTTTATTGGGCTGGTGTAGCTCATTCCTTATCTAACCATTTCAGATCAGGAAGACGTTGTTCCCGAGCCCGTTCCGCAGGAAGATGACGAAGGGGACGCTAAAGACTTCATAATTATATTTATAGTTTTTATTTCGAGTATCTCTTGTAGTTAGTTTATTCCTTCATATTTTGAGTACGTTTTGGTTATTGTGTAAGTGATGTTAATTAAAATTTTTATTACGCTTCTGCATTTGAGATTTTTAATACATATATTCCATTTAAATTTTCGGGGCTGTTACATGGATGTCACCAATGCTTTCCTTCATGATGACCTTCACGAAGAAGTTTATATGACTATTCCTCCAGGCTATTCTCCTCGAGAGGGGGAGACTTTTCCACATCGACCTGTTTACCGCCTACACAAATCAATCTGTGTGTTGAGACATGCTTTCCAACAGTGGTTTCATAAGTTCTCACAAGTATTACTTCAAGAAGGTTTCCATCAGTCACAACGTGACCACTCCCTATTTGTCAGGCAACAAGGTAAAACCTTCATAGCATTGTTGGTGTATGTCGATGACATTGTTATTGCTAATAATGACGATCAGACTGTTGAAGAGCTCAAAGCTACACTCAGATAAAAATTCAAAATGAAAGATTTGGGGACTCTCCGATATTTTCTTAGACTTGAAATTGCAAGAAATGACACATGAATCACCTTATGCCAAAGAAAATATACATTGGATCTATTAACTGAGACTGGATATCTTTGTTGTAAACCCTCATCTATTTCCATGGATCCTAATATCAAGATGTCTAAAGATGATGGCGAAGCTTTGAGTGATATCACCAGATATCGGCGACTGATTGGAAAACTGTTGTACTTAACCATCTCTCGCCCTGACATATGCTACTTTGTCAATAGATTGAGTCAGTTTTTGGCTGCTCTTAGAACCAGTCACCTTCAAGCCGCTTTACGGATTCTCCAGTATATCAAGAGGACACTTGAACAAGGTCTTTTATTTCCTTCATCATCTGCCATTCAGATTAAGGCTTTTTCTGATGCTGATTGGGGCACATGTCCTGATACTAGAAGATCTCTCACTGGTTATTATATTTTTCTTAGGTCTTCATTAATCTCATGGAAATCAAAGAAACAGCAAGTTGTTTCTCGATCATCTGTTGAAGCCGAGTACTGCTCCATGGCCAACACTACTTGCGAAATTGTTTGGATTCTAAAGTTGTTACGAGATTTAAAGGTTCAACACCAAGGCCCTGCATTGCTTTACTATGATAATAAGACAGCTCTACACATTGCTTCAAATCCAATGTATCATGAAAGAACAAAACACATTGAACTTGACTGTCATTTTATCTGTGAGAAGATTCAAGATGGTACCTTGAAAACGATGCACATATCCACTCGAAATCAACTGGCAGATTTAATGACAAAGGCCTTTCATCCTACGCAATTCGACAATTTGTTGAGCAAGATGGATACAATAAATTTGTACTCTCCATTTTGAGGGGGAGTATTAAGACTAATTAATAAATCAGTTTAAATTAGTTAATTAAATTGTAACCGTTTTTGTTTTCTTTTGTTTTGTTCTGCTATAATACAACACCAGTGGCAATATATGCATTCTTGTAATTTGTTTCCTTCTGCTACAGTACAATACCAGTGGCAATATATGTATTCCCATAAACAGCAAAACATCATTCAGAAGGAAATATTTTTTTTAGTTATTCTGCTTCTTCCTGGCTCCATTTTGTTCTTCCTTCTTTTCTATCGAACATATATATAAACTTTATACAAATAGAAACCAGACTAAATTTGAGTTTAAATCAAAATGTATCTTTAAATTAAAAATATTAACAAAATAAATAAAATAAAGATTTATAACTACATTTCATCTATAATTAATAAATAAATAAATAATAATTCATTAAATGCTAATGCAGAATTAGTCATTCAAATCGAATCTAAAATATTTACCACCTGTTGGAAATTGATCAAATAACACAGTCTGTGTCCAAAATCATCCATTCAAACCGATCAAATGAGTTTCTGAAGAATATTAATTGAACCATATTTATACAGAAAACACCAGCTGAACCATATTTAATTCATTATATATAATTTATTCTGTCTGATCTAATCCAATTTGTTTTGTCGAAGCATAGTGATGATGTTATTTATATTATTCTGCATCTTCTACATCTTGTTGACTTGCTGGTTTTGGTAGAATAGTCTTTTTTTTACTCACATGGTTGTCACTCTTTCTCTTCCGCCCTGTGCAGATCTGCAGCAATTTTTTTATTTATTGTGATTTTGATTGATGCGGAGGAGAGAGAACGACATGGTCGAGATCCAAAAGAAACAAAAATGAAGACCTCAATTTGTAGAAATAACCACCAAGGCCTCTCAGCTGATCAGATGTTCCATCATCGAGAAATTTAGCAAGAAATCAAGCAGATGATGCAGAGCTTACAATTTATTATTAGTTTTTATAAATTATTCATCATTTACAATCTCAAAGTTTGTTGATTGAATATTTTAGTAGACAGGGTCAACAGTTTTTAAAAACTATAATTAATGCTGTGAGCTGTCCATCTTCCACTACCAGCTTCCTATTCTGATTTACAATTTGCTAACAACCGTCTGCTTCTTTTCTTCATCCAGAAGAAGCTCCTGGCAACTGATACTGCTTTCATCGGAGTGCCCAATTGAAATCTACAGGTTTTTAATAATCTCCTTCATGACTATTCTGTTTCAGATTTTCTTTGAGTTCTACTACACTTGAAATTTTCTATTGTTTATCTTGGACAGCTTTACATCTGAATTGTTTTTGCATATAGAAACTTACTACTTTCATCTTATTTATCTTAAGATACATTCTCTTCCACCATTCTTACAATGACTCCCATAATCCTAAGCTGTAACTTTTATCATCTTATTTATCGTATGTCACCATTCTGTGATTGCTTGTTTCTTATTTACTGGTACATAATAGGAAGATATTTCTTCATACGAACATTTTGTTGCAGGATCTGCCATGGCTAACGGGGACGCGTTGGGTGTGCGCCTACAAACCATATTGGACGCACTATGCGCAGACCATGTCAAAGTGGTGTGTCTAGTTGGGAAACCAGGGATAGGGAAAACATGGATGGCAAACAAGGTTAGTGATATTGTAAGGCAAAAAGGTCTGTTTGATTTATATTTTTGGTTGTCTATGAGCAGAAAAAATGACAAGGAATCTCCACTTGAGAGGATTGCGGCTCAGTTGCCTATATGTCTGCCAACTGAGGAGTGGGATGCGGATGACGATGGTGATGACGATGAGGAGATTCAGACAGAGGGTAATCTTAAACAGAAAATATCAGCAGTTATTGGTAAGAAGAGGTGTCTTCTAATCTTGGATGGAGTTTCTAAGGGGATGAAAGTAGATGAAATTGTATCAGAATTTGAATCATTGGTTCCTGATTTTAAGCAGCCTTCATTTAGAGCCTTAGTCACCACCATAGATTACTCTGGAAATCCTATTGGTCCTTACTTGAAGGTGGTGGAGATGGAACCCTTTTCTGCATCAGAGACCTTCACTTTTTTGCAAAAACAAGTCAGAGATCCAAAATTTGAACTACTATTTGAAGGTATATATAAGGAAAGCCAGGGTGCTCCTGCTAAAATTGAGGCTATGGCAGAAGCATTAAACTACATTACAAAATATAAATATCGGGATTGGATGGGAGAATTTGGAGTAGACTCAACAGTTACTGGTGCTTCCAGCATTATGTCCTGCTTTCTCCAAATTGCCCATGCAATTCTGCGAACCAATGATCTGATTCTTTGTTTCTGGCACAGCTGGCAGTACATTCACTTAAATGGTCCTGTTAATTTCATTTATTTGATAGCCCTTTGGATTGTGGAGGGTTGTCTGGGTCCTGTTGATTGTATTGAGAATTCTTTTAAGAAGGGTTACTTTGTTTTCATGGAGCTTATAAGTCAAGGGTTTCTAAAACATATGGAGTCCAACTGTGTTGTAATGGTAGGATGTGCCATGACAGTGCCTTATTGGTCGATCATAGATGAAGAATATTATGTGATTTACCACAAGAACAAAGATGGAGGATATTATTCTGGTAGGGATTCCCAAAGATTTATAGGTACACAGAGCTGTTTAATGGTTCCTGCTTTGATGAGTGACATGTGGGAAGGATGTGGGGACATTGCACTGATTGATGGCGTGATAAGAACTGTTGGATATGGTTGCAAATCAGAGAAAATTTCAACATTATTGCTTGATGGTAATTGTCTAGGCAAAGAAGTCCCTGAAGCATTTTTCCAGAACATGAGCGGTCTCAATGTTTTTGGTATCTTCAAACCCATAATTAAATCTCTACCAGCATTTTCTTCGCTCATGCAAGAGCTTACTGTGCTTGTCTTAAGGGGCTGTGAGTTTCTGGAGAATATTGATCAGATACAAGGGCTCAAATCGTTAGTGATTCTTGAGATATCTGGTGCTACATCATTGGTGACAATTCCAGATGATTTATTGCAGCAACTGCTTCGTCTCCAAATTCTCAACTTTTCTGATCTACGGGTTGAGATGTTGCCTATTTCTATTTCCAACTTAACTGAATTACGCTGGCTTATCTTGAGAGGGTGTCGCCACCTGAAAATACTTCCACGACTAAGTGCCTTGCAAAAGCTTGAGGTCATGGACCTTTCTGGTGCCTCATGTTTCGAAAGATTCTACAATAGAACCTTTTGGCAGTTTACAAAGCTCAGGATCCTTGATGTTTCCCACTCGCAGATTGATCGCCTGCCACTTCTATCTGGTTGTGAAGAGCTAACACATATCATGTTAAGAAACTGTAGATCCTTAACTAGATTTCCAATGCTAAATGGGCTTTCTAATCTCCAGGTTCTTGATCTTTCTGGTGCTATCAGTTTAAAGGAAACCTACGATGACATTTTTGAAACTGCACATAGCCTTAAAGTTCTTGATTTATCTGAAACTGGCTTGCATGCCCTACCTTCCATCACTTGCAATCTTTCTCATATTTTGCTAAGAAATTGTACAGCACTGACGAAGCTGCCAAGTACAAAAGCTTGTAAAGACCTTGAATTACTTGATCTCTCTGGTTCCTCTAATGTAGTTGAAATTGAAGATCAATCCTTTCAACATTTGTGGTGTCTTCGTTGTCTAAACCTCTCAAGTACCAAAGTCCGGTCTCTACCATCACTCTCCCACCTTTTTAACCTTCGCTTTGTCATTTTAAGGGATTGTGAATTCTTACAGAATCTTCAAGAAATGGAAGGACTTGCAAGACTCGAGGTACTTGACCTCACTAATGCACGTTCTCTAACAGGTTTTGCTTTCAACCAGTTCCCAAACATGCGCAAGCTTATCCTGCGTGGTTGTTCCTCCCTTAGTGAGTTGCCAAATTTTCCTAAAAATCTTGAAGTGATTGATCTTTCAGATTGCACTAATTTGTTATTACATAGTTACCGTTCCTTTAGTCTTACGAGTTTGCCTCGACTTCGGATACTCAGACTTTCTGGAATTTCGACTTTTTATTTTCGCATCTTGGAGTCTCTATCAAATCTTGAGGAGCTCAATACTTCTAATTTAAGATATCTACCTAGAAATGATTCTTTACCGCGTCATTTACTTAGTGCTATGAGGAACCTTCGGATTCTCAACCTGTCCAAAACTCCCATTTACGTAGATGTTTTCTTCCTAAGTAACTTAACCCATTTGTCATTGAGAGGGTGGTCACGTATGAAAGATGCATTAGGCTTGGAAAAGCTTACAAGGCTTGAAGTTCTTGATCTTTCTGAAACAGCAGTCACATACCTTCCTTCCCTCAAGTTCTTATGCAACCTTCGCCAGCTCTCGCTAAGAGATTGTTGGCGCCTGAAGAAGCTGCAGCATTTGGAATCACTAAGCCACTTGGAGGTTCTTGATCTTTGGGGTACTGGGATAAAAGAATTTCCCTATGAGATCTCAGAGTTGCCTCGCCTTAAACATCTCCATCTCCCCCTCCTGAAGGATACTGAAGAACTTGATTGGAGGCGGATAAAGCGCCTTCCAGAGGAACTAAATTGGGTTGATTGTGGCATCTTTGGGACAGGGAAAAGATTTCCATTGAGGATAAATAATCTCCACATAATGGTTAGTGGCAGCAAGTTTTTCGAATTTTTTGATGAAATGAATCCTGTGTTATGGGATACATACTTCAAGCAATTTTATTTTTCTGTTTTACCTCCTAGAAAGCAAGGTGAAGAAGGAGATTTCTTTAGCCACAGAGATGAAGCCAAATTTAGAGATATTTACTCAAGGACCAGATGTTTTCCTAGTTACTTGGAAATCCACAGCCAGTCTTTGGAAATTCGCTCTTGCAGTCCTTTCCTAGGTCTGCAGGGTGTTCTCAAGCGTGCTCGATATATATGTTTGCGAGATAATGGAAATATCAGCTGCTTATATGAATTGGGTGCAAACAATATCAGGGCAATGAGAGGCTGTTGCATAGAGAGATGCACTAACATGGAGAGCGTTTTCAGTAGAGAAGAGGAAGCTATTGGAGCATCAAACAAACTTGAGATTCTGCAGATTCTTAACCTTCCCATTCTGAAGAGTATATGCAACAAGAATTTGCATGATGAGAGATTCAGTAATCTTAAGCATCTGTATCTAGAATGTTGTCCACTACTTGAAACTGTTTTCTCCTCGTCCCGGCAACCAATGAATCTTCAGTCTCTTGAGATTAGGTTTTGTGATAATCTCAAACGTGTGTTTGAGTTTGATGGAACAACAGTGCGTTCAATGAAACATCTAAGGACTCTGCATTTGTTTGAACTGCCAGAGTTGAAAAGCATTGGAGCTGCCTTGCCTTCTCTTGAAAGATTTACAGGGGGAGAATGCCCAAAACTTGATGACCTTTTTGCATGCTTCTTTCTTTTTGTTCGAGCAATACTAAACTGGACTATGACCACAAGTTCTGGAGTTGAGGAACAATGTGATGACAGTCAAGCCTGTCTTGGGTTGCTGAAGTTGCCTCTGAAGAAAACACATGGCCTATCAGAAGTGAACAAATAAAATTACACGTGAATGAAGACTTTCAGAACTTTGAAAAATAACTTCAGGTTTGTTATGATTGCAGTTTTATGTCATTGTATGTATTTAGTTGATGCCCAGAGTTTGTTATTTTCTTTTTTATATTAAAATCTAATTGCAGCAGAGTATGCTATTATTTTTAGCAGTCTATAAGCATACTTATCAACTATACTTGTTGGCAATTGTAGCTACTACTTGATATCTCTTGCATCAAAGTTGGAAGATTTTTATAAGGATGATCTATCCATCAAGTAATTTCTACTAGAAATTTATTGTTCAATCTCACTTTTTCTACTACTTTCCCACTATTTCTTTTGCCCCATGGAATCTCCTGCATGAATTTCTTATCTTGTTGTATAAAGGAAGCTGAATATTGTTCCTTCTTCGATGAATTGCCTTATCGTTGGTGTTCATGTTTGGTGTGCTTGTTTTCACCTTATTGAAGATGATAGTCTTCCTTAATCACAGGAGTGTTTTCCTTCCTTATTTTCACCTTTCACATCATCTATATAATTTCATAGCTTGAGAGGATCTATTAGTAAATTTCAGCATTCAAAAAGGCAATCCTTTAACAGGGTAGTTGAGAGAACTTCCGGTAGTTAAAGATTTATTCTAATTTTTCATGATACCGAAAAGAAAATTTCGTCTCTAGTACTGACATTCTGTAAACTTTACCACTCTGAAATGGTGATCTAAAATTGTTTTTTTTTTCATTTAACATTTAAATTTTAAATGCTCAAATGACTTTGGTGGTTTTATGACGCGTATGGTTTTGCAGCTAATATATTTTCACCCAGTTAACTTGTATTGTTCTGCAGGACCTGTGGTGCGGTGTTCGGTTTCTTTCAATGGCGAGAAGCGGACCTACGGACTCTACTGATTTAGAGCTGTCTATTTTCTTGCTTCTGGTCATGGTCTGTGTTTGTGGCTGTTGCGGATTTGTTTTTTATAATCTTCGCTTGGATGAATCACATGTTCATAAGATTTCGAATGAAAATTGCTTGTTTGATTTAAGCTCAAGCTTTTTCGTGTAAAGAGTTGATGACCAATCAGCATTCCCCTGGAAGATTTCTTCGCGGCGATTGGATCCATCCAAGATTCATGGCTTCGACGGAGAAGTAACCGACCTGATGAATCTGCTTCTCCGCGGACCAGTCAATGACGATGGAATCAAGGCAATCGGCGTCGGCAAAACAACACTCTGCAAACTCATCTTCAACAAACCAGGGGTTTAAGAAACAGTTTCTCCCAAGGATTTGGGTGTCGATGGCGGCCGCTCAGCAGCCAATCGAATTATTCAGATAAATTTTAAGTCTCCTTTGCCTTGAGGATCTGATGATTTCCTCCATCGGATATGATAATGTTTTGCAATTGGATGATTCCGATTCCACCTCCAGTCCAAATTTAAGTTGTCGAATTTCATCTTAATTTTTATTTTATTTATAGATAATTTTTTTATTATAATTTAATACCTAAATTTTTAGTTTCAAAAAAACTGGCATCACTAAGAAAATAGCGGGAGAAAATATGATTGGCCTTGAAATTAACATCCAATTCCCTCATTACTGCCTCTTTGCATTTCATCACAGTTCATCTTTTTTCTCCTCTGACCAGGCCAACAACACCGACAAATTTCTGAACGGAAAAGTGTAATCCCTAGGGCTTGTTTAGGTGAAGATGATGGGAGGACAGAAGAAATTTGATGCCTATTCATCATCTTCTGTTATTTTGAAGCTTCCTTCTTCAATGTCTTGTTTGGAAATGGTTGCTCTGCTGCATATCATCCATTATAGATCCAATCTACATCTCTGGATTCTTAACCTGTTAACACCACAGTTTGCAAACACGATTTCAAACTTTCTCAATATTTTAAATCAGAAATTTTAGAAAAGCAAGAATATAACTCTACTTATCTTGTTGAGTTTTCGCTCTCTCTCTCTCTCTCTCCCTCCGCCCCCGCACCCCGGCGGAGAACCACTCAATTTTTTTGATTGACGCGGAGGGGAGAGAACGACATGGGGATCGAAAAAACAAAAGTGAAGAGCAGGTGTAGAATTATCCATGAATGGTTATGCCATAGTTTTTTCATAAATTTTTTTTGTTTTTTTAAATTATTAATTTGATAATTTTTTTACTTTATACTCTTAATATTTTTTATTATTTATAATTTTATTCTTTTCTTTAATTTTTTCTATCTAATACCTCCTATATATTTTTTTATTTTAAATATTGTATATTATATATATATATTTAATTATATATAAATATATATTTAATTAAATTGATGTATTTATATTTTTAATTATATACATATGTATATAATATATTTAATTATATTAATTATATATATTTTTTTTATATATTTAATTATCCATATATTTATATATTTAATTGTATATATTTTATTACATATATACATAAATTTATATGTGTATATGTATTTATATATTTAATTATATACAAATACATGTATATAATATATTTAAATATATATTTTATCATATATATATTTATATTTTTACTTATACATGTATATAATATTTTAATCATATATATATGTATATAATATATTTAATTGTATATACTTTTTTAATTATATATATGTATATATTATTTATATAACGGCTCGGAACTTGAAAAAATATAAATTATAAATTAAATACGGAAGCGAAATAATAGAGTTAGGATTTACATTTATCACACAATAATTTAGAATACACAATAGAAATACGGGAATAACTCTTCTAAAAGAACAAATGACAAATTAAGAAATAAATAAAAAGTAAACAATTAGATATCATAAAACGACATTCACTAACCTTTGAAGGGAGTTCGGGTGATGAACTATTCACAACCTCTTTATTGATCAGAATCTAGATCTTGGTCTTCTTGATCTAAAATGGTTAATAAAAGGGTAAACTACACTAACTTACTAAGAATATCACACTACTCACTGATACAGAAATGAAAGTTGGTAAAAATTATAAAAACAACTAATGTAACTCTTAATTTAAGCAAATTCATTTATCATAAATAAAATCATTTATTGCATATTTACCGTAACAAGAATTCCAAAACTGACTTATAGGAACAATAGCTCAACAACATCATAATCTCATATTCAATTAGGCAAAATAACAATTTTTCCTTATTATCTGCCTACTAACATCCATAGGGGTTCATAGAAATGTTTCCACTATGCGTGAATTATTATTCAACATTTTCAACTAATCAGCTGTCCCTATACCCTGTCCAGTATGAACGCCAAAAATATCATCCCTTAATACCCCGTCCGGTATGAGGGTAAAACAGGTCATCCCCATACTTCGTCCGGTATGATGCGACATTCACGGTAGGGTTCCCTATGTACCCGGTCTATCCACCATCTCTCAAGATATCCAGTAAGGCTGTCAGTTATTCATTCACTTAATCAAGCAATTCTCATTTACATTTAATTTGCAGTTTCACAATTTAACTGTAAATCACGTAAGATAAACAATACATGCATTAAGGAGCATAATTGAATTATTTTACCAATTCGAGTGTATTATCATGCTTTTAAAACTGTAAAATTAAATAATCAGTTAAAATATGACAAACAGTAATAAATAACCGATTCCGACTCTATTAGTAACCTGTAATTAATTATCAAATTTTTCTAAATTATGCAAAATATCGTATTATTTATAATTAGATTTCAATTCCATAATAAGGAATAAGGTAAGAGATTCTTATCCGAATTGGTGTCTGAAATATTAAACCTTCAGCTACGCCTATTGGCGGTTCCCAGGTTCTCTGATTTTTTTGGGGGATTAAAACACGTTTTAAGTACTTAAAAATACCTCCAAAAATCTAAAATCGGTATTAAAAATCTTTTTAGACCAATTTTGAAATTTCGACACGGCGGCACCGTTGTGCTCCGACGATGACATCGGCACCCGCGACAGGGTTTGCCTCAGATTGGCCAATTTTGACCAGTTTTAGCTGATTTTGGCCAGTTTTATACCAATTCTTGTGAGAAAACACATTAAGGCGGCTTAGTTGGCCGAAAAAAGTCGAAAAATAAAAACTTACCGGCGATGAAGTTTTCCGGTACGGCGGCTCCGCCGACTTACTTTTGCGGTTGGACGTTTTTCTTTGGTCAACCTATAGAAAATAGAATAGTGAATATAATAGTGGAAAAATTGCACGAAACGAGAATCAGGAAGGGGCTCATCAGAGGCCTTTTTTGGTTTTTTTACGACGGTGCTGCCAGGCTTTACCTACAATTGTTGGTTCATTCGCTGGTCCTTTTGCTCTAATTTGGACATAAGGGTGTTCAAAATCAAATTTCGAGTTAATGAAATTTTTTTACCTTTTTTGGTAGTTGGAGGTGGCTTCGGTGCGGCGGCAGGCAACAGTCGGCTCTTTTCTCCGACGACTGATTCTTCTTCTCCGGCAGGGGGCTGACGGCTAGGATTAGAGTCTCGTGTGAAGTGAGATATTTATATCCATCTCCCTTTAATCAGGGTCGTTTATCGCGTTTGATTTCGACTGTCCGATCATGTTTAAAGAGGAAATAAATCTGAATCGTACGATTGCATTTAAAGAGGGAACAAAACTAGATCGTTTATCGCGTTTAATTGCGACCGTCCGATCGCACCTGAGGAGGGAATGGATCCAAACTGTCCACGCGCGTGGAAACAAATTTAGACCGTTCGATCGCGGGCACGCATATTGCCAGTGTGGCCTCCAACGTGGCACCGAGTTAGCATGCCTTGCCACGCAACACGCTTTGGTTCGTCAGAGCTGCTGACTAGGTAGTACTACATAGTACATTTTTTTTAAATTGTGTTTGACCCCCAGTTTCTGATTTTTCTTTCAAAAATACCATCAGAACCCAAATTTTTACATCTTTTTTTCAAAATTATTTTCAATTTCATTCTACACCTATTTTTTTTTTCCTAATTTTACATTAAATAGAAATTTACAAATTTAAAATTTATATTTTTTATATATTAATTTAATTTTTAAAATTAATTTCGGATCAAATTTTTGAACCCGGATATTACAATATATGTATATATTAATTATATATATTTATCTATATCTATATTTAATATTATATGTTTTTTTAATTTTTTCTCTTTTTATTTTTTTACTTATTATTATATACAATAAAACATGGATAAAATAAAAAATTTGTTCAAATATACAACTATATTATCTTGTTAATCCAAATAAAAACAGTTGTCACTATCAGACATTAATAAACTATCATCCAAATATAATTAAATTTGAACATTAATGAATCTTGCACATACCCAACCGTACCTGACATTAATGAACTTCCATGTAAGTCATCCAATTAGGTAAGCTTTCTTTAGATGATGGTTCAATAATGATGATATGGTTTTTTTATATTTTTTTTATTTGTTTGTATTTACAAATACATGATATAATTTTTTAATAGTTGACTCATAGTTCTCAAAACTATAATTTTTTTCATTTTTTCAAACCATCAATTCAGTGGTTTTATGATAATTTGATAATTTTTATTATTTACAACATTACATTTCTTTTTAATTTCTTCTACCCGATACTTTTTCTTATATTTTTTTTCTTTTTTTTCAAAATATTGTATACATATATATTTTTAAATTCATATATTTATATTTTTAATTATATATACATGTATATAATATATTTAATTATATCGATTTTATATATACATATATTTAATTATTTATATATTTAATTATATATATTTTATGACATATATACATAAATTTATATATATATGTATATAATATATTTAGATATATATATATATTGTAATGGTTTCGGAAATTCAAAGGAAAATGCATATAATAATTTGAGTGCGTAAGCGAAATAAAAGAATAAGGTTAACATTTTTTACACAATAACTTAAAAGTACTAACAACATCACAGAATAAGTTATCTGAAAGAAATATCAGAAATGCGAAAAAAAAGGAAACAATAAAGTATTTAGCATTTACTTGCAGTCTTCTTATGGATCGAGCTCGGGAACTAGGTCCTCATAATCTGAAATGGTTAAATAAGGAATGAGTTACACTAGCTCAGTAAAAACATCACACCATATTACCGTCACAGAAGTAAAGGTTGATAGGAAATCAAAAACAGCCAATAGAGCAGTAGATTTAAACCAATATATTTATTTAAAATAAAACCATTTACAGTTCACTTACCATTGTGGAATTCATGAGAACAACTTATAAAGATAATAACATCATGCATATCATAACTTCATGCACAGTAAATAATATAAAACATATCATAAATCCATACTCATTAACAATAACTGATTATCACCGTCTCTTATTTTCACCAGCCTACTAGTATCTATGGAGATCTATAGGGATGTTCCCACTACACGTGAACCATTTTTCTTAAAAAACTTAATCCCAAGGCCGTCCTCATACCCCGTCCGATATAGGTGCCAAGACATTAAACCTCAATACCCTGTCCGATATGAGGGTGAAGCGGACCGTCCGCATACCCCGTCCAGTATAAGTGCTAAATGACCAAGTTTTCATACCCCGTCCGGTATTAGATAACATTCACAGTAGGGTTCCCTATGAACCCGGTCCGTCCGCCATCTCTCAGGATATCTAGTGAGACTGTCACCTTATCTGTTTTTCCTTAGTCTCCGTTACCAAGTTAAACATAATCACATAAACAATAAACATACATCCGGTGATACAATTATATCTTAAATTCTAAAATCACATAGTGGTCAAGTAAGACAGTAATACATGCATTTAAAACCCTTAACCAGATACCATCATGTCTTTAAACTGTAAAATAAATAAACAGAATCAATAGGAACTAATGTCCGATTTCGGGCTCCATTAGCAATCCGTAATTAATTATATATATCTATCTAAGTTGTACAAAAGATCATATTATTATTTATTCAAATTTCACATCTATGACAGGAAATAGAGTAAGGAGTCCTTACTTAATTCGACACCAAGAACTAGATGGTTATTGCGCCTACGGGCGGTCTCTGGGTTCCCTGAATTTTTTTTAGGAACTGAAACGTGCTTACGATACCTACAAGTTCCCCAAATAAACCCAAAAATCAGACTCAGGGCCTACTCGGCCAATTTCATAATTTCAGCACGGCAGCAATCCGCTTCGGGTTGGCTGTTTTCAATCGAATTCAGACGAACTTGCACCAGTTCCTACGAGAAAACAACTTAGGGCCCTCGGTGGGCCGAGAAAACACAGAAAACTAAAACTCACCGGCGGTGAGGCTCTCTAGTGTGGCAGCTCCTCCGGCTCACGTTGTAGTTGGGTGTTTTGCTTCAGTCAACCTGTAGAGAAGGAAACATCGGTCACAACGATGGAAAAATCACATCGAACGGGAATCGGAAAGGGCCTCATCGGAGGCGCTTTTTGAAACACCCCGCGGCGGCGCCACCGAGCTAGGGTTATGATTTGGGTGCGGATGGGGTTATTTATACCCATCCGCTTATGATCTAAACCGTCAATCGCTTTTAATCTGAACTGTCTGATCGCGATTAAATAGAGAGTGAATATGGACCGTTTATCGTGATTCAATTTGGGCCGTCCGTGCGCGATTTAATCTGGGCTGTTTGTGCGCGCGGGAACAGATCTCAGCCGTTCGATCGTGCGCACACGGATCGCCCATGTGGCTCCCCCCGTTTGGCCTCTCGCATCAGCGCGTCTGCTACGTGACGTGTCCTGGTTGGTCGGGGCTGCTGATCGAGCAGCTGACGTGGCGTAACTTTTTTAAATTACGTTTCGACCCCCATTTTCTGATTTTCTTTTAAAAATATCCCTAGAACCCAAATTTTCACCAATTTTCTCCAAAATTATTTTCAATTAAATCCCTAACTAATTTTTACCCTTATTATTATTATTATTATTATTTTCATTAAATCAAATTAAAATTTAATAAATTAAATCAAAATCATATAAATAATAATTATATTTATATATAAAAAAAATAATTTAAAAAAGGAAAGGTTGGGTGTTACATATATATATATATATATATATATTTTTTTATCTTATATATGAATTTATGTTTTTCCTTATATATTATACATTATATAATATTTTAATTATATATATATTTAACATTATATATTTTTTAATTTTTTTTCTTTTAATTTTTTATTTATTACTATATACAATAAATTATAGATAAAATAAAAAATTTATTCAAATATACAACTATATCATCTTCTCAATCTAAACAAAAACAGTTATTACTATCAGACATTAACAGACCATCATCCAAATATGCTTAAATTTAAACATTAATAAAACTTGCAGACACCTGACCGTCTCAAATATTAACGAACCCTCATGCAAGTCATCCAATCAGAACATTAGCTATCAGAGTGATCCAGCTGTTCCATCATTAAGAAATTTAACAAGAAACAAGCAAATGAAAGAGAAGCAGATGATGCAGGGATTTCGTTGGTGCCAATTTTTGAAGCAGATGATGCAGAGTTTATAATTTATTATTAGTTTTTATAAATTGTTTTTCATTTACAATCTCAAAGTTTGTGACTAAATATTTTAATAGACATTAATTGTAAAGGGTCAACAGTTTATAAAAATCATAATATTACTTACAAGTAATGTTGTCCATCTTCCAGAACCGGCTGGTTATTCTAATACACAATTTGTTAACAACATTCTATTTGTTTTGTTCGTCCAGAAGAAGCTCCTGGCAATTAATATACTGCTTCCACTGGAGTAGCCAATAGAAGTCAATAGGTTTTTGATAAGTTTTATTCCTTTCTTTCTTTTCTACACTCTTCTTCACGATTATTCTGTTTCAAGTTTTCTCTTATATACCTTTGACCGCTTTAAATCTGAATCGTTTTTTGCATATAGAAACCGACTTTCATCTTAGTTATCTTAAAATACATTCTCTTCCATCATTCTTACCATGACCCCTATAATCTTAAGATGTAACTTCTATCATTTTAGTTTTCGTATATCTTGATTACATGATTGTTTATTTCTGTTGGAGAAATGAGGAAGATACTAGAGAGACTAATGAGAAGACTCAAATTTTTTTATTGTGGTTGTTATAAAAAAGTTTGAAGTACATGATTATTTATAAGCACTATTATAATTACTTAAAATTAATCATAACTACCAACAAATATAATAACTTAATTTATGAACCACTGCTACTAACAAACTAAAGTATATATAAACACTCTAATTTATGAAGTTCAACTACTAACAAACTAATTAATTATATTTTAATTTGTAAATTAATTCTTAACACTCCACTTTAATTTGCAAATCTCATTTTCAATCCAAGATTAGTGCATAACTTTTGAAAGACTTCAAACTTGAGTGCTTTGACGAAAATATCCGCCACTTGACCTTCAGCCTTTATGTGCTTGAGCTCCACTTCCTTTTTAGCAATGCAATCTCTAATAAAATGATATCTTGTATTTATGTGTTTGCTTCCTTTATGAAATACTGAATTCGTGGTTAATGCTTGTGCAGGCTTATTGTCAATAAAAGTTTTAATAGTTTCATCATGTGTTAAATGAATTTTTTTCAACAATCTTCTAAGCCATATGACATGACAAGCACAAGAGGTTGTTGCCACATATTCGGACTCACAAGTTAATAGTGTAATAATGGCTTGTTTCTTAGAATTTTATGTAATTGCACAATCACCCATAAAGAAAACAAAATCAGTTGTATTTTTTCTATCATCAATATCTTCAGCAAAATACTATTACAAAATCCCACAAACTTGAAATCATTAGAAGATAAATAAATTAATCCAAAATCAATAGTATCTTTAAGGTAATGTAGAACTTTATTAGCAATATTCATGTGGGAGGTGGTAAAAGCTTCCATAAAATGACTTAATAATCCAACTGCAAAAATAATATCAGGCCTTGTAAATGTCAAGTATCTCAAACTTTCCATAAGACTTTTAAAGAGAGTGAGATCTACTTTTTTTCTATTATCAAACTCTGACAACTTGACTCCATATTTTATAAGCGTGTTCATAGGATTACAATTAAGCATTTTGAATTTCTATAAGACTTTTTTTGCATAGCTTTCTTGAGAAATAAAAATGTCATCTTCAATTTACTTCACCTCAAAGACCAACTAGTAAGACATGAGCTCCATTTCATTCATTTCAAAGTCAAGCAACATGTTTTTCTTGAATTCTTCAAACAAACTTGGATTGTTGCTCGTAAAGATAAGATCATCCACATATAGACACACAAATAGAATATCACTATTAGAATGATACTTCACATAAAAAGCATATTCGTGAAGACAAGAAATAAATCCATTATCTTTAAAATACTTGTTTATATAGCTATTCCATGTTTTTGGCGCTTGCTTTAGCCCATATAAAGCTTTCTTCAATTTCAATTCTTCATCTTCATGCCCTTCAACCACGAAACTCAATAGTTGTTCTACATAAACCTCTTCATTAAGATAGCCATTGAGAAATGCCGATTTTATATCAAGTTAAAAAATTTTCTACTTCATTTGAGTTGAAATAGCTAAGAGTAAGCGAATAGCCTCCATGCAAACAACTGGTGCAAAAATCTCTCCCATGCTTCTATTTGTATCCTTTAGCTATAAGTCTTGCCTTGTACTTTTTCACATTTCCTTGAGAATGCCTTTTTGTTTTATAGATCCATTTGACACCATTAGCTTTATGTCCTTTAGGAAGAGTGGATAGCTACCATATGTTGTTATTTTCTATGGATTTGATCTCTTCCTCCATGGCTTGTCTCTATCTTGTATCTTTAATGGTTTAATCAAAATTCATTATTTCACTGTCAAGAAAAAGATAAAACAAATTATTTACATCAAAGTTAGTGATCTCCTCAGTTTCATCATAGAGATCTTGAATTTTCTTCATCTTTTGTGGCCTTTTACTTGAACTTTCTTGAGAAGTAGGTGATGCAACATGAGTTCGAGAATGAGGTAGAGTTACCTCTTGTAAAGGTACCATGGTTTATTCTGCATCTTCTTCATCTTGTTGACTTGCAGGTTTTGGTAGAAAATTTAGAAAAGTAAGAATATAGTTTACTCATCTGGTTGATGTGGAGGAGAGAGAATGATATGATCGAGATCCAAAAGCAACAAAAATGAAGACCTCAATTTATTATTAGTTTTTATAAATTATTTATCATTTAGAATCTCAAAGTTTGAGATTGAATATTTTAGTAGACAAGGGCAACAATTTTTAAAAACTATAATTAATGTTGTGAGTTGTCCATCTTCCACTACCAGTATCCTATTCCGATTTACAATTTGCTAACAACCTTTTGTTTCTTCTGTTCATCCAATAGCAGCTCCTGGCAACTGACTGATACTACTTCCATTGGAGTAGGCAATAGAAATCTATAGATTTTTAATAAGCTCTGTTCTTTTTTTTTTCTTTTTTTCACTCTTATTCATGATTATTCTGTTTCAAATTTTTATGAGATCTAGCACACTTGAATTTTTCTCTTATTTATCTCGGACAGCTTTAGATCTAAATTGTTTTTGCATATAGAAATTTAGAACTTCCCTCTTTTTCTCTTTAACCTTTCTTAGATACACCATCTTTCACCATTCTTACCATGATTCCCGTAATCTTAAGCTGTAACTTCTATCACGATTGTGTTCTTATTTATTGGTATAAAATAGGAAGATATTTCCTACTACAAATATTTTGCAATATGGTCAGCCATGGCTAACGGGGACACACTGGGTTTGCGCATGCAATTCATACTAGACGCGCTGTGCGCAGACCAGGTTAAAATGGTGTGTCTTGTTGGGAAACCAGGAATAGGGAAAACATGGAGTGCAAAAAAGGTTCATGATCATGTAAAGCAAAAAGATCTATTTGATTTATGTTTTTGGCTGTCTATGAGCAGAAAACATGACAAGGAATCTCCTCTTGAGAGGATTGCTGCTCAGTTATCTATATGTCTGCCAACTGAGGAGTGGGATGCGGATGACGATGGTGATCACGATGAGGATGAGGAGACGCAGACAGAAGCTAATCTGAAACATAAAATATCAGCAGCTATTGATAACAAAAGGTGTCTTCTAATCTTGGATGGATTTTGTAAGGGAGTGGAAGTATATGAAACTGTATCAGAATTTGAATAGTTGGTTAATGATTTTAAGCAGCCTTCATTTAAAGTCTTGGTGACCACCATAGTTTACTATGAAAATTCCATTGGTCCTTATGTGAAGGTGTTCGAGATTGAACCCTTGTCTGCATCAGACACCTTTACTCTTTTGCAAGAAAAAGTCAGAGATTCAAATTTTGTACTACTATTTGAAGGTATATATAAGGAAAGCCAGGGTGCTCTTGCTTAGTTTGAACTGGTATTAAGCCTTTTCCTTGAGCTTCCACAACTGTCCCATTGCTAAGCTTCACTTTAGTTCTGCAATTAACATCCAAGTTGCTGAACAACATATGATCCTTAGCCATATAGCTTGTGTACCCATTGTCAACATACCAGAAATCACTTCCACTCACACAAGATGCCTCAGTCATCCTGAAAAGATAACTTTCTTGCTGTTCATGGTTCTCAGCAAAATAGGCTTCCTGTTGCTGAAGTGGTTGCGTTGTTGTTGAGGCTCATTTTTTTTGCTGTGATGCTTGATTTTTCCTCTTCCAACATACATTCTCTGAATGACCATACTTTTTACAAATCTTGCATTGTACATGCTTCCAACATTTATTCTCAAGATGACTGGATTTACCATAATTTTTATAAGGGGGATACTTTTTTTTTATGAATCTTATAAATTCGGTAGCTGCTTCCCTTTATTTGTTGAGGATTGACCTTCATATTTTGAATTTAAGGTCCCAAACTTGTAACTCTGCCCCACTTGAAAAGCATTTTCAGTGATCTCATCATTTCTGATTGAAAACTTATGCTCTTGAACCTGTAACTTACTAATAAGTTCAGCAACAGTAAACTTCTCAAGATCGCATGTTTCTTCGATCACAGACAGCTTCGATTCAAACTTTTCAGGGAGACTGATCATCATTTTTTCAACCACTCTCTGATATTTGAATTCTTCTCCAAGCAGCCTTATTTGATTAATAAGATTCATAACTTTTGTAGAATACTCTTTAATACTCTTTCCCTCCTATATTCTCAACAACTCAAACTCTCTTTTCAGAATCAACAATTTTACTCTTCTCACTTTAGCACTCTCGTCCTATTCTTCCCTCAAATAATCCCAAGCTTTCTTGGCTGTCTTGAAAGCCACCAGCCTTGGGAATATGTCATCAGACATTGCAGAATGAAGAATTGAAAGAGCTTTGAAATTTCTCATAAACCCTTCTGCATCTTGCCTAATCTGCAGTAAGATGGGATTTTCGTGTAATGGAACTCTTACATACTCCTCCTCCACTACACTTCACAGATCATAATCAAGAAGATAGACTTCCATTCTCACTGCCCAATAATCATAATTCTCCCTAGTAAATATTGGTGGAGCTAGCAAGTTGACATTTGAAGCCATTTGAATTACTCAACTCAAGGCCCTTAAAAGAATACTTGTAAAAGACAGTAAACAAATTTTACTATATTTTGTGAATTTATTTATTATGTACAGATGAGCATTTATATACACATAAAGAAGAGAGAATGCTCTGATTGAGGAAAGAAAAACTTCAGGGTGGGAATATGAAGTAGCTAGGATGTGGCTGGTGCATGCTTTTTCTAGTTCTATGTCTTTGCTTAAGGTGTACAGGCCTCCCTTTATTGTATCATTCTTTAATTTTGTATTAGTCATTAAATTCTGCACAAAACAATGGTTTAGATAGAAAGAAACGTAGGTATTTGAGGCTTGAGTTAATTTTCTGACAGAAATCAAGTTATATGCAAATTTTGTTATGTAAAGAACATCATGTAGGGTCAGGTCATTGCATAGTTTTATTGTACTTTTATGTGTTGAGTACCTCAGGGTTCCATCAGGTAAAGAAACAGGTACTGTGAGTTCTAGTTTAGTGATTTTAGTAAGCAAGCTAAAATCATGACATGTGTGATATTGCATCTATATTGATTATCCATGTACTTATATCATCCGAGGTGTATAAAATGTAGCAGTTACACTGTTTACTTGTAAGACCGGAGTAGCCCAGTTCGAGTCGTAAAAAGCCCGAATCTTGTAATTGTTCTCCTTTGAAAAATATAAGTTATTGTTTTAGGTATCTGACAAAATGGAGTGTGGCGTCTAAATGCAGCGCATAACCGTGCAAAAGGTAGTAAATAAATTTTATTATATTTTGTGTATTTATTTGTTGTGTACAGATGAGCATCTATATACACACTGGCCCTTCATTTTCTGCTTTCAATCTCGACCGTTCATTTGCTTCAAACCACAGTAGAAAACTTTTCAATCTTTTACAATACTGCTTTGATATCACTGCTGGAGGCAAAAGCTTGCTGTTTTTGTGTTTATAATTTCAAAACAGAGAGAATAATACAACAATTTAAATCTAAATGTGTGGGTCTGCAGTGAGAAAAAAGAGAGCAAAACAATACAGAAAAAAAATGCAGAAGAGAATACAGTAGAGTGAGAGATAGCTTCTAGAAAAGTGAACTCTATATTTTGTAGTTCATCAGCCTTACATATCTATAGCATTTTTAAAAGAAGATATTTCGCTACAACAAATACAAGTTGTTAGCAAAAAATCAAGTAAAACACATCATTTTGTTAACCAAAACAAGCAAAAGTTGCTGATTTTCTTGCTTCAAAACATGCTTTCCCATTCATTTCAACTATCACTTACTAACTAAAGCAGAATAAAGAAAAAATAATCACAATTTCCAGACTTCGGCAATCACTGTTCAAGAAAAACTCAACTGCTAACACTGCATCTTCTTCACCTTGTTGACTTGCAGGTTTTGGTAGAAATTTAGGAAAGTAAGAACATAGTTTTACTCATATTGTTGACCCGTAGGTCTATTTTTCTCCCGAACCCGTTCCGCAGGAAGACGGCGAAGGGGACGCCTAAAAACTCAGTAGTTATATTTATAGTTCTTATTTTCAAGTATCTCTTTTAATTAGTTTGTTCTTTTATATTTTGAGCACGTTTTCGGTTATTATGTAAGGGATATTAATCAAAATTTTTATTACGCTTCTGCATTTAACATTTTTAATACACATATTTCATTCTAAATTTACGGGGCCGTTACACGAGAGGCTGTTGCATAGAGAGATGCACAAACACGGAGAGTGTTTTCAGCAGGGAAGAGGAAGCTATTGGAGTATGAAACAAACTTGAGATTCTGCAGATTCTTAAGTATATGCAACAAGAATTTGTAAGTTGAGAGATTCAGCAATCTTAAGCATCTGTATCTGGACTGTTGTCCGCTACTGGAAATTGTTTTCCCCCTCGTCCCGACAACCAATGGATCTTGAGACTGTTGAGATCAGGTTTTGTGATAATCTCAAACGAGTTTGATGGAACAGCTAAAGGACTCTGCATTTGTTTGAACTGCCGGAGTTGCAAAGCATTGGAGCTGCCTTGCCTTCTCTTGAAAGATTTACAGGGGGAGAATGCCCGAGACTTGAAAGACTTTTTTTACATGCTTCTTTCTTTTTGTTCGGGCAATACAAAACTGGATTATGACCAAAAGTTCTGTAGTTGAGGAACAATCTGATGGCAGTCAGGTCTGTCTTGGGTTGCCAAAGCTCCCTCCCCGAAGAAAACGTATGGCCTCTCAGAAGTGAACAAATGAAATTACACATGAATGAATGAAGGCTTCCAGAACTTTGAAAAATAACTTCAGGTTTGTTATGATTGCAGTTTTATATCGTTGTGGCCCAATTCTTATCTTGTTATATATATATATATATTAAATAGATATATTATATATTTTTTTATTATGATAAAATATATTCATTTTTTAAAATAAATTTCTTCATGTTCAAATTTAACATGTTTAGGAAACTATTTGCCACAATAAATATTTTTATAATAAAATTAAATGAAAATATTTTTATAATTTCTAGTGGTATTTTTGTAATTTTATTATCTTCTCCGGAGTTTTCTTACTTTGCTTTTACTTTTCCTTTCCTCTTCCAGGAGTCCACACCATTCCCCCTTCACAGTCGTCGACTCTCCACGCTGCTCCTCTTCTATCTCTTTCCGCAATGTCGAATACTCGAGTTCCCTACTCCTCACAGAAAGAATCCATCAAATCATTTGCAGGAACTGATGAAATCTTTTCATTTCACCAGCTCCACGATGTAATCCTACCAGCTTTGCTTGACAATTTGGTGAAGATGAGGAACTCTGTCTCCGCTTCCGGAATCCACGAGGAAACTGATGCTACTACCGGCAGCTCAGATCTAGACGATCGGCTCAAGAGAATCCTCGAAAATCTTCTTGATGCCAAAAATGCTCTCGTGAGATTCAAGGATCTGGAGGTGCTAACCAACAAGCAGATGCGAGCACTTCTCATTCCCAACGTCGACGATATTCTGGTAGAAATTGAGGAGGCTGAGAAAGCAGAGGAGGATGTTCGTGCAGCTGTGCAAGGCAGAAAAGCCGCTGAAGAAGCTCGTACCGTCGCCACGGAAGCTCGCATCTCCGCCGAGGAAGCTCGTCGCCACGGAGATAAGGAAGAAGCCATCGAAGCTTTAAAAGAATTCCGGCGAGCTGAACGAGAAGTTCTCGAGTCTGAACGGGCCTATGACGAACAGATAGATGATGTAACGTCTACTGTGCATACCATACCAATGGAGAAGATTCAAATACAGATTCCTGTATTGAGCAAGTTTACTACGGAGTTGAAAGGGAATCTCATCAGATCGCTTCCTACCACAACCAATCCAGATGATACTCAAACCCAGCCTACGAAGACCACAGCTGAAAACGTGCAGAAAGAAGATGATAAGGAATGGCTGGTCAAGTGGTCAGATCTCGATCTGGAGGATGAAAGTTTCTGCGAGAGCTTGGCTTTCAAAGCGATTGAGGAGCGGTATGTAAAATTGGAACCTACTTTGAAAGTATGTTTACTGTTTTTGGTCATTTTCCCGGATAATGCTGTTATAAAGAAGACTGCTATAATCTACTGGTGGATTGGAGAGGGATTTTTAGTAGCAGATCCTCGTTCACCTAAGACAGTGGAGGAGATTGCAAATGAGTTCTTGGAGGAGCTCATGGCGAAGGGCTTCATTGAGCCTGTCAACAAGAAGAGAAGTCCCATTGTGCAGAGATTTCGAATGAATCCTTTTGTGCGCCTTGTGCTGCTTATGTTGGCCAAGAAGAAAAGACTCTTTGATATTGATTCTGCTGGGAACTTCCAAGCAGATTCTTTTACACACTCCAAGAGAGCATGCTTGGTTAGATCTGAGCAAGGGTCTTCCCAGTATGAACTAAGGACTAAGAGCCCTGAATATCTGCAGACCTTGTTTAATGTGAATGAATCCTATGTTGACTTGACGAGTTTCTGGCTGTCAAAAGCCAAATATCTGAATGTTCTTCATCTGGGTCGGTGGCAAGGCTCCTCCAAGAATCACATCGAAGTGACCAACACAGAGTTCTTGAGAACACTGGGTGATTTAAAACACTTGAGGTACATAAACTTGCAAGGGATATCTAGAATTCATGAGCTTCCTTTATTAATTTCAAGTCTTCGCCACCTGAAGATCCTGGATCTTAGAGCCTGCCACAATCTGGAGAAACTTCCTTCTGGTATATCCATGCTTGAAAACCTGGAATATTTAGACATGTCCGAGTGTTATCTGATAGGCAATATGCCTGTGGGCCTGGCAGCACTTACAAAACTCCAAGTACTCAAGGGGTTTGTGATTGGGAATCCTACAGCCAATGGACACTGCAAGTTATCTCAGTTGACAAAACTTAGCAATCTGAGAAAGTTGAGCTTGAACATCTATGAAAGCATGGCTGATTACATAGCAGAGTATGAATTAGAGCATTTGAGAAGTTTCAATCAACTTCGTTCACTGACAGTAGCATGGCTAGGAATTCCTCCTCCGTCAAAATCTCGCAAAGCTACCACTAGACAACTCCGCCCATCATTAACGTATAGCAGAGCCAACACCATGTCGCAGCTTCCACCCATGTTGGAGAAGCTGGATCTTCGTTGCTATCCTTATTACGAATTGCCCAGAGGGCTACAAGGAATGGAGGCACTAAAAAAACTGTACGTCAGAGGTGGACAACTCCGTTCTCTGATGATGACAGGTGAAAATGGTAATTGGGCTACAAGTATAAGCATTTTACGTCTCAAGTTTTTGATCGACTTGGAGTTGACATGGCCTGATCTTTGCAGCCTATTCCCTGCGTTGGTTTACTTTGAAAAGGTTAATTGTCCCAAACTGTGTCTCTGTCCCTGCGACGGCCGTGGGGTATGGAGACAGAACCCAACAGCAAGCCTTTCCCAAGCTCCTTGATTCTCCTGCAAAATGACCATCACAAACTCAAAGATTGTAAATTTCTTCCAAAAATAGTCAAAGGAGAAGTGTTCCTATTTCTTGAAATATACATATATATATATATATAAACTGATTTTAATTTATTTTCTTTCGACAAATTTATACATTCGTTTGAGTAAGTTATAATATCGTTTATAAAAACTTTTAACTTAACCTTGCAAATATGTTATTTACAGATCCCGAGTTAAATATTTTACAGTAATTACTATTTCATCTTTTACCATCTAGGTTGTGATCACCAACCTATCTTCTATTAATAAATTTTACTCAAAAATATTTTAATAGATTACTTTTCTAAAGAAATATATATATATATATATATTTTTTTTTTTTCTTCTTCCCATACTGTCGCATGATTCCATCGTCTTCCCAAACAAATCAATAAATAATTTTCATAAACGTAAGTATGTTGTTGTTATGTATGTATAATATGATTGAAAAAAAGTGGTAGGTTTCCATGATCTCTTCGATATATATAATTATGGGATATCATAATTAGAAAAAGACAAAGAACGTGAAGGGGTCTAAAAAATTATAATTAAAATAAATAAAATGTGTAATAACAAAATAATAATAATAACAATAATAAAAGACTTTAGACCTCGTTTGGTATTAATTTTGCAATCACATCTGTCATCTGCTGTTTGTCGTCATCCAAGTAAAGTCAAAAGTTTTCTTTTAATCATTCAAACACCATTTTAGATACATTTAGTATTAAAAATATTTATATTTATAGACTTCAACGTTTACTTTAATTAATAACTAGTGAATTTTTAGGTTTTTAATGAATAACGATTTAATCTCCGTTTAATTCCTAATCTTAATCTTAATTCATTGTTAACATCGTTTTAAAGTTGACGTCGCGTGTTAAATCTTACTAAATAAATATCATACGACGTCTACCCTAACATGATTAATTTAAATTTAATGCGAATCAATTCTATAAAATTAAGAAACAAACAGAATTACTAATATAAACCCTGTCGAATTACTTGCTTTCTCTATTTTCATTTTTTATTTTTTATTTTTTTCTATGCGTAATCTTTGGGATGACATGAAAAACAATTATTTCCTCTCTTTTTCTTTATTTTCACCATCTAAAAACCCTAAAAGCTATGATAATTTTTCAAAACAGAGCATAGAACAAATTCATAGAGTGGAGAGCCAAATTGGTATCTCTTCTATCCCATTTTTGAAACATATATAAAAATATTTTAATTGCTAAATTCGAAGAAGAACAATCGCCAAGAGTGAATCAATTGAAGAAGACAATAAGAAACCATCATCATTGTTCGAGTTGCTCACGCATGATCTTTCCAATAATCTTGGCCGCCGACGGGACGCCGCCGCACTTCCTTGTGATTTCCTTTTTCAGGGCGTCGCCATTGGTGGGATTGAAAGGTTTCCGAACTTCCTCCACCGTGTCCTTGAATATCAACCAGCAACTCTCAGAGTCAGATCTGGGATGAAGCTCATGTATATTCTCTCCCCCAACCATTTTCTTCGCCATTTCCTCGTTCCTGCTCGCTACGATAACTGTTCCGCCGTGTCCTTTCGGAAATCCATAGGCAAGTTTATCGCTCAATTCTTCGTCGGCAGTAATCGAAGATTTCAATTCTTCGAACCAGGGATTTGGAGTGGAGATCGAATCGGAATCATCCAGCACGATCAAATACCTCTTGCCTACCAATTGCAAATACGTTGTATAAACCAAACCAGACAAACCATGATCACTCTCAATTGAGGAAATCATCTCATCCCCAAGCCCTAGGAGAGTTAAAATTGATCTGACTATCTCGATTGGCTGATGAGCAGCCGGTATCGACACAAAAATCCTGGGGAGAAACTGTTTTTTAATCTCCGGCTTGCTGAAGATGAGTTTGCAGAGTGTTGTCTTGCCGATGCCAGATCCGCCAACGATGGCGATTGCTTTGAATCCATCGTCATGGCCCGGTACTCGGAGAAGCAGATTCATCAGGACGGTTACTTCTCCGTCGAAACCATGAATCTTGGACGTATCCAATCGCCGTGAAGAAAGCTTCCAGGGAAATGCTCTGACCATTGAAGAGACTGCTGATGGTCCTTGGCCGTTCTGATTCGGGGCTTCTGCTTCTTCTGTAATTCCATTATCATCTTCCATTTCTGGGGGGTGGAGACCGAGGACTGTTCTCTTATGACTGATGGGAGGTGAGTGTCTTCTTGTTTTCTTTTCTCCTTCTCCGCTGAATTAAAAGAGAAGTTGGATTCTTGCCATTTTTTATTTTTTAATTTGATCTTTTTTTTTTTTCGTTTCATTGTCGTTAACAGACTAGTAACACCGTTTAACAGACTAGTAACACCGTTAATAACGGTGTTAGTATCATAAATAAAAATGATTTTTATTGAGAATGGAAAAGGACAATTCAAATTGTGAATCTTGCCATTACTATTAGGGTTGGAAGAGATTTAACCCTTCTAATGAACAAATAATTACAGCTTCTCTTTTCTTCTCAAGTTTGGGAGGCTCTGAATAATGCATTTGGTGGTTGTCTCTCAAAATAGGCAACTATAATTGAAAACTTGCTGAAATTTACCCTGATAGAGGATTGCCTTTTTGAATGCTCAGCTTCGTTATTACAACAAAAAGATAAGAACTGCATGCAGGACAGAAGAAATGGTGGCAAAGTAGTAGAAAAAGAGAGATTGCACAATACATTTTCTAGAACAAATTACTTGATGTATACATCATCCTTCTAAAAATATTCAAACTTTGATGCAAGAAATACCAAGTCGAAACCACAATTGCTAACAAGTATAGTTGATAAGTATGCTGCTAAATTGCTAAAAGTAATAGCATCCTCTGCTGCCATTAGATTTTAATATAACAAACCCTTGGCCATCCTTTTAAAAACATACAATGACATAAAACTGCAGTCATAACAAACCTGGAGTTACTTCTCAAAAGCTCTCAAAGTCTTCATTCATGTGTAATGAATGCTTTGTTTTCTGAGAGGCTGTGTTTTATCCGGGAAGGGAACTTTGGCAACCCAAGACAGGCCTGACTGTCATCACATCGTTCCTCAATTCCAGAACATATGCTCATAGTCCAGTTTTGTATTGCAAGAAGAAAAAGAAAGAAACATGTGAAAAAGAAATCAAGTTTTGGGCATTCTCCCCCTGAAAATCTTTCAAGAGAAGGAAAGGCAGCTCCAGTGCTTTGCAACTCCGGCAGTTCAAACAAATGCAGAGTCCTTAGATGTTTCATCGAACACACCGTTGTTCCATCAGACTCAAATACGCGTTTGAGATTATCACAAAACCTAATCTCAAGAGTCTGAAGATTCATTGGTTGTCGGGACGAGGAGAAAACAATTTCAAGTAGTGAACAACATTCTAGATACAGATGCTTAAGATTACTGAGCCTCTCAACTTGCAAATTCTTGTGGCATATACTCTTCAAATTAGGGACGTTAAGAATCTGCAGAGTCTCAAGTTCGTTTGACACTCCAATAGCTTCCTCTTCTCTACTGAAAACACTCTCCATGTTAGAGCATCGCTCTATGCAACAGCCTCTCATTGCGCTGATATTTTTTGCACCAAATTCAGATAAGCAACTGATATTTGCATTATCTCGGCAACATATATATTGAGCACGCTTGAGAACACCCTCCAGACCGAGGAAAGGACTGCAAGACCGAATTTCCAAAGACTGACTGTGGATTTCCAAGTAACTAGGAAAACATCTGGTCCTTGAGTAAATATCTCTAAATTTGGCTTCATCTCTGTGGCTAAAGAAATCCTCATCTTCACCTTGCTTTCTCGGAGGTAAAACAGAAAAATAAAATTGCTTGAAGTATGTATCCCATAAAATGGGATTTTCGTACAAAAATGGAAAAAACTCGCTGCCACAAACCATTATGTGGACATTATCTAGACTCGATGGAAATATTTTTGCTTCCCCAAAGATGCCACAATCAACCCAATTTAGTTCCTCCGGTAGGCGCTTTATCCTCATCCAATCAAGTTCTTCAGTATCCTCCAGGAGGGGGAGATGCAGGCGTTTAAGGCGAGGCAACTCTGAGATCTCGTAGGGAAATTCTTTTATCCCAGTACCCCAGAGATCAAGAACCTCCAAGTGACAAAGTGATTCCAAATGTTGCAGCTTCTTCACGCACCAACAATCTCTTAGCAAGAGGTGGCGAAGGTTGCATAAAAACTTCAGGGAAGGAAGGGCTGTGACTGCTGTTTCAGAAAGATCAAGAACTTCAAGCCTTGTAAGCTTTTCCAAGCCTGACGTGTCTTCCATGTCTGACCACCCTCTTAATGACAACTGGGTTAAGTTACTTAGGAAGAAGACATCTACATAAATAGGAGTTTTAGACAGGTTGAGAATCCGAAGGTTCCCAATACCAATAAGTAGTTTATTCATCAAATGAAGTCTTCCAGGAGGATGTCTTGGATTAGAAATATTGAGCTCCTCAAGATTTGATAGAGACCCTATGGTGGGAAAGTAAACATCCCGAATTTCAGAGAGTCTAAGAATCCGAAGTCGAGACAAACCCAAGAGAGTAGGAGAATACGGACTATGTAATGACAAATTAGTGCACCCTGAAAGATCAAGCACTTCAAGATTTTTGGGGACAGCTGGCAATCGACTAAGGGAGGAACAACCACAGAGGATAAGCTGGTGCATGTTTGGGAACTGGCTGTAATTAAAACTTGTAAGAGAACGTGCATTAGTGAGGTCAAGTACCTCGAGGCCTGCAAGTCCTTCCATTTCTGGAAGATGCTTTAAGAATTCACAATCCCTTAAACTGACAAATCGAAGGTTAAGAAGATGCGCCAGCGATGGTAAAGAGTGGACTTTGGTATTTGAGAGGTTTAGGCAACGAAGGCACCACAAATGTTCGAAGGATTGGTCTTCAATTTTAACTAGATTAGAGGAACCAGAGACATCAAGTAATTCAAGGTCTTTACAAGCTTTTGTACTTGGCAGCTTCGTCAGTGCAGTACAATTTTTTAGCAAAATATGAGAAAGGTTGCAAGTGATGGAAGGTAAGGCATGCAAGTCAGTTTCAGATAAATCAAGCACTTTAAGGCTATGTGCAGCTTCAAAAATGTCATCGTGGATTTCCTTTAAACAGATAGTACCTGAAAGATCAAGAACTTGGAGATTAAAAAGCCCTTTCAGTATTGGAAGTATAGTTAAGAATCTACAATTTCTCAATACGAGCTGTGTTAGCTCTTCACAACCAGATAGAGGCGGTAGACGATCAATCTTCGATTGGGAAACGTCAAGAATCCTGAGTTTTGTGGACTGCGAAAAGGTTCTATCACAGAATCTCTCTAAACATGAAGCACCAGAGAGGTCAATAACCTCAAGCTTTTTCAAGGCACTTAGTCGTGGAAGCATTTTCAGGTGGCGACACCTTCTCAAGATAAGCCAGCGTAATTCAATTAAATTGGAAATAGAAATAGGTAACCTTTCAACCCTTGTTTCAGAGAAGTTGAGGCATTGGAGGTGAAGCATTTGCTGCAATAAATCATCTGGAATTGTCATCAACGATGTAGCACCAGATATCTCGAGAATAAGTAATGATTTGAGCCCTTGTATCCAATTAATATTCTCCAGAAACTCACAGCCCCTTAAGATAAGCATTGTAAGCTCTTGCATGTTTGAAAAGGATGCTGGTAGAGATTTGAGAATAGGACTGAAGAAGCCAAGAACATTGAGACCTTTCAGGCTATGAAAGAAAGTATCCGGGACTTCCTTGCCTAGACGATTACCATCAAGCAATAATGTTGAGATTTTCTCTGATTTACTCCTATATCCAACTGTTCTTATCACACCGTCAATCAGTGCAATGTCCCCAAATCCTTCCCACATGTTGTCCTTCAAAGCAGGAACCATTGAACAGCTCTCTGCACCTGTAAATCTTTGAGAATCCCTACCCAAATAATGTCCTCCACGTCTGTTCTTGTGGTAAATCACATGATCTTCTTCATCTTTGATCCACCAATAAGGCACTTTCATTGCACATCCCACCATTACAACGCAGTTGGACTTCATATGTTTGAGAAAGCGTAGATTTATAAGCTCCATGAGAACAGAGTAACCCTTCTTAAAAGCATCCTCAATACAATTAATACCACCAAGACAACCCTCCATAATCCAATGGGCTATCAATTGAGTGAAATTAACAGGACCATTCAAGTGAATGTACTGCCAGCTGTGCCAGAAACAATAAATCAGATCATTGGTTGGCATAATTGCATGTGCAATTCGGAGAAAGCAAGGTATAATGCTGGAGGCATCCGTAATTGCCGAGTCTACTACTAACTCTTCTCTAATAGCCCGATGTTTATATTCCGTGATGTAATTTAATGCTTCTGCCATAGCCTCAATTTTAGCAGGAGCACCCTCGCTTTCCTTGTAGATATCTTCAAATAGTAGTTTAAAATCTGGATTTTTGACTTGTTTTTGCAAAAGAGTGAAGGTGTCTGCTGCAGACAAGGGTTCCATCTCTACCACCTTCAAGTAAGGACCAATAAGATTTCCAGAGTAATCTGTGGTGGTGACTAAGACTTTAAATGAAGGCTGCTTAAAATCAGGAATCAAGGATTCAAATTCTGATACAATATCATCTACTTTCCTTCCCTTTAAAACTCCATCCAAGATTAAAAGACACCTCTTCGTACCAATAGCTGTTGATATTTTCTGTTTCAGATACCCTTCTTTCTGCATCTCCTCATCCTCATCGTCATCGTCATCACCATCGTTATCCTCATCCCACTCCTCAGTTGGCAGACATATAGGCAACTGAGCAGCAATCCTCTCAAGCGGAGATTCCTTGTCATGTTTTCTGCTCATAGACAGCCAAAAACATAAATCAAACTGACCTTGTTGCTTTACAATATCATGAACCTTTTTTGCCGTCCATGTTTTCCCTATTCCTGGTTTCCCAACAAGACACACTACTTTAACATGGTCATCGCACAGCTCCTTCGGTATGGATTGTAAGCGAGAACCCAGTGTGTCCTCGTTAGTCATGGCTGATCCTGTTGCAAAATGTTCGTATGAGGAAGTATCTTCCTGTTAGGCACCAGTAAATAAGAAACAAGCAATGAGAGAATGGAGACTTTCGATAAATAAAATGATACAAGTTACAGCTTAAGATTACAGGAGTCATGGTAAGAATGGTGGAAGAGAATGTATCTTAAGATAAATAGGATGAAGGCTGTAAGTTTCTATATGCAAAAACAATTCAAATCTAAAGCCGTCCAAGATAAATAAGAGAAAAGTTCAAGTGTGGCAGAACTCGTAGAAAACTTGAAACAGAATAATCATGAAGAAGAGTGAAGAAGAAGAGAAAAAAAAAAAAAAAAAAGAAATAGAGCTCGTTAAAAACCTGTAGATTTCGGTTGGAGCTTCTTCTGGATGAAGACGATAATGGATCTTTTTTATATAAACAAAAACAGACAGATCCGTTTTGCTAACCAAAACCTGGAAGTCAACAGGACGAAGAAGATGCAGAATAATGTAAATAAATAAATAAATAAATTATAAACAAAAGCAAAAGCCAATAAATTAATTTTTATATCTTTAATTACTACAATATCATTTTATTTTATACTGTGGATAGGATCCAATTTTAGAATTTTTTATGTAAATAGAAAGTAAAAAAATTTAATAAAAATATAAAAGAATTATTATATTGCATGTTAAATGGTGTATTATGAAATAAATAAGTGATTAAGAATTAAAGTTAAAGTTTATTTTTATATCTGAAATTGTAAATAGGTAATTATTATAAGTATTATCACTTTAGTTCTATTTTATTTACTATATATTATTATTATTATTATTATATATATTTAAACTAAGATATTTGAGTAACATGAACCGGTTGAGATTATTTGTTTAATCAAAATGGAATAGAATTATTTTATTAAATTAAATTAAAGATTGAATTCTATTTTTAAAAAATATATATATATTAATTTTACTTTAAAAAATTAAGGATATCAACAAATTCACCCTTCACAGCGAAACTCCAACAAGCCTGCACTCCATATATGCACCCTCAGTAGCAGATTATGAAGCAAATTTAATACCAAATAGAGCAGCTTCTTCACCAGACTATATAATCATCTCATCTTTATGTAAAAAAGCTTGAGCTTAAATCGAACAAGCAATTTTCACTTGAAATCTTATCAACATGTTATTCAATCTTACATCCAGAGCGAAGATCACGAACAACAAATCATTTTCACAATCCAGCAAACCAGAGCATATTCTTCACAAAGTAAGCAACATAGTAAAGAAGCCAACACCAGAAACGAGAAAATATAAAGCTCCAAATCGGACCGCTTCTCACCATCCAAAGAAACCATGGTACCTGCAGAACAATACAACTTAACTGGGTTAAAACATATTACCTGTAAAACCATAAACGCCATTTCAGAATGGTAAAGTTTACAAAATGTTGTACTAAAGACTCAGAGGCCTGAAAACATGCAGCTATTGGAATAATGCTGAAATTTACTAATAGATCCTCTCAGGGTATGAAATTATATAGATGATGTGAAGGGTGAAAATAAGGAACAAAAACACTCCTGCGATCGGGGTTTCACAAAACTATCATCTTTTCATTAATGAGGTACGAACAAGCACACCAAACACAAATAATTACAATGACGCAATTCATCAAAGAAGGAACAATATTCAGCTTCGTTATTACAAGATAAGAATTGCATACAGGAGATTCCACGAGGCAAAAGAAATGGTGAGAAAGTAGTAGAAAAAGAGAATCAGATTGCACAACAAATTTCTATTACAAATTACTTGATGCCTAGATCATCCTTCTAAAAATATTCCAACTTTGATGCAAGAGATATCAAGTAGAAACTACAATTGCTAACAAGAATCGTTGATAAGTATGCTTATAAATTGCTAAAAGCAATAGCATCCTCGACTGCCATTAGATTTTAATATAAAAGGGAAAATAGCATACCACAGCCATCGATTAAAAACATACAATGACATAAAATGGCAAACATAACAAACCTGGAGTTATTTCTCAAATTTCTGGAAGTCTTCATTCCTGTGTAATTTCATTTGTTTTCTGAGAGGCTATGTGTTTTATTCGTGGAGGGAACTTCGGCAAACCAAGACAGGCCTGACTGTCATCAGATTGTTCCTCAACTGCAGAAATTAGGGTCATACTCCAGTTTTGTATTGCCCAAACAAAAATAAAGAAGCATGTAAAAAAGACATCAAGTTTTGGGCATTCTCCCCCTGTTAATCTTTCAAGAGAAGGCAACGCAGCTCCAATGCTTTTCAACTCCGGCAGCTCAAACAAATGCAGAGTCCTTAGATGTTTCATTGAAGACACTGTTGTTCCATCAAACTCAAATACACGTTTGAGATTATCACAAAACCTAATCTCAAGAGTCCGAAGATTCATTGGTTGTCGGGACAAGGAGAAAACAATTTCCAGTAGCGGACAACATTCTAGATACAGATGCTTAAGATTTCTGAATCTCTCAACTTGTAAATTATTGTTGCATATACTCTTCAGATTAGGGAGGTTAAGAATCTGCAGAGTCTCAATTTTGTTTGACACTCCAACAGCTTCCTCTTCTCTACTGAAAACACTCTCCATGTTAGAGCATCTCTCTACGCAACAGCCTCTCATTGCACTGATATTTTTTGCACCTAATTCAGATAAGCAACTGATATTTGCATTATCTCGCAAACATATATATTGAGCACGCTTGAGAACACCCTCCAGACCGAGGAAAGGACAGCAAGACCAAATTTCCAAAGACTGCCTGTGGATTTCCAAGTAACTAGGAAAACATCTGGTCCTTGTGTAAATATCTCTATATTTCGCTTCGTCTCTGTGGCTAAAGAAATCTCCATCTTCACCATGCTTTCTTGGAGGAAAAACAGAGAAATGAAATTGCTTGAAGTACTTATCCCACAATATGGGATTTTTGTCCAAAAATTCGAAAAACTTGCTGCCATGAACCATTATGTAGAGATTACTTACACTCAATGGAAATACTTTTGCCGCCCCAAAGATGCCACAATCAACCCAATTTAGCTCCTCTGGAAGGCGCTTTATCCTCCTCCAATCAAGTTCTTCAGTATCCTTCAGGAGGGGGAGATGAAGTTGTTTAAGGCAAGGCAAATCTGAGATCTCATATGGAAATTCTTTTATCCCAGTACCCCAAAGATCAAGAACCTCCAAGTGACTAAGTGATTCCAAATGCTGCAGCTTCTTCAGGCACCAACAATCTCTTAGCAAGAGCCGGCAGAGATTGCATAAGATCTTCAGGGAAGGAAGGCGTTTGACTGATGTTTCAGAAAGATCAAGAACTTCAAGCCTTGTGAGCTTTTCCAAGCCCGACGTGTCTTCTATGTGTGACCACCCTCTCAACGACAACTGGGTTAAGTTAGTTAGGAAGAAGATATTTATGTAAATAGGAGTTTTAGACAGGTTGAGAATCCGAAGGTTCCTCATATAACTAAGTAAATCACTCAACAAATGAAGTCCTCCAGGAGGATATCTTAGATTAGAAATATTGAGCTCCTCAAGATTTGATAGAGACCCTATAATGGGAAAGTAAACATCCTGAATTCCACAAAGTCTTAGTATCCGAAGTTGAGACAAACCAAAAAGAGTACTGGAATACTCACCATGTAATGACAACTCAGTGCAACCTGAAAGATCAATCACTTCCAGATTTTTGGGGACAGCTGGCAACCGGCTAAGGGAGGAACAACCACGTAGGATAAGCTGGCGCATATTTGGGAACTGGCTGTAATCAAAACCTGTCAGAGAACGTGCATTAGTGAGGTCAAGTACCACAAGCCTTGCAAGTCCTTCCATTTCTGGGAGATGCTCTAAGAATTTGCATTCCCTTAAAATGACAGTGTGAAGGTTAGGAAGGTGGGAGAGTGATGGTAAAGACCGAACTTCGATATTTGAGAGGTTTAGGCAACGAAGGCACTGCAAATGTTGAAAGGATTGATCTTCAATTTCAACTACATTAGAGGAACCAGAAACATCAAGAAATTCAAGGTCTCTACAAGCTTCTGTACTTGGCAGCTTTGTCAGTCTAGTACAATTTCTTAGCAAAATATGAGAAATGTTGCAAGTGATAGAAGGGTAGTCATACAAGTCAGTTTCAGATAAATCAAGAACTTTGAGACTAGGTGAAATGTCATCATAGATCTCTTTTAAACAAATAGCACCAGAAAGATCAAGAACTTGGAGATTAGAAAGCCCTTTTATCCTTGAAAGCCTAGTTAAGGATTTACAATTTCTCAATACAAGCTGTGTTAGCTCTTCGAGACCAGATAGAATTGGTAGGCGATCAATCTGCGAATGAGAAACGTCAAGGATCTTGAGTTTTGGTAACTGATAAAAGGTTTTATCATAGAATTTTTCAAAACATGAAGCACCATTAAGGTCAATGACCTCAAGCTTTTTCAAGGCACTTAGTCGTGGAAGCATTTTCAGGTGGCGACATCCTCTCAAGATAAGCCAACGTAATTCAGTTAAGTTGGAAATAGAAATAGGTAACCTTTCAACCCGTGCTCCAGAGAAGTTGAGACTTTGGAGATGAAGCATATGCTGCAAAAAATCATCTGGAATTGTTGTCAATGACATAGCACAAGATATCTCGAGAGTAACTAATGATTTGAGTCCTTGTATCTGATTAATATTCTCCAGAAACTCACAGCCCCGTAAGATAAGCATTGTAAGCTCTTGCATGTGTGAAAAGGATGCTGGCAGAGATTTGAGCATGGGATTGAAGATGACAAGAACACTGAGACCATTCAGGCGATGAAAGAATGCATCCGGGTCTTCCTTGCCTAGACAATTACCGTCAAGCAATAATGTTGAGATTTTCTCTGATTTGCTGCTATATCCAACCGTTCTTATTACACCATCAATTACTGCAATGTCCCCAAATCCTTCCCACATTTTGTCCTCCAAAGCAGGAATCATAGAGCAGATCTCTGTATCTATAAATCTTTGGAAATCCATACCTGAATAATGTCCTCCATCTCTGTTCTTTTCGTAAATGAGATAATCTTTTAAACCTCGTATCCACCAACAAGGCAGTTTCATTGCACATCCCACCATTACAACACAGTTGGACTCCACATGCCTGAGAAGGCCTAGATTTATAAGGTCCACGAGAACCAAGTAACCCTTCTTAAAAGCATCCTCAATACAATCAATAGGACCAAGACAACCTTCCATAATCCAGTGGGCTATCAATTGAGTGAAATTAACAGGACCATTCATGTGAATGTACTGCCAGCTGTGCCAGAAACAATGAATTAGATCATCGGTTGGCATAACTGCATGTGCAATTTGGAGAAAACAAGGAATAATGCTAGAGGCATCAGTAATTGTTGCGTCTGCTCCAAACTTTTCTCTCGAAGCCCGATGTTTATATTCCATAATATAATTTAATGCTTCTGCCATAGCCTCAATCTTAGCAGGATTACCCTCACTTTCTTCATGGATACCTCTAAATAGCAGTTCAAAATCTGGATCTCTAACCTTTTCTTGCAAAAGATTGATGGTCCCTGTAGCAGACAAGGGTTCAATCTCCAACACCTTCGCGTAAGGACCATTAGGTTTTCCAGAGTAATCTATGGTAGTCACCAAGACTTTAAATGAAGGCTGCTTAAAATCAGGAACCAAGGATTCAAATTCTGATACAGTTTCATATACTTCCACTCCCTTACAAAATCCATCCAAGATTAGAAGACACCTCTTCTTACCAGTAGCTGCTGATATTTTCTTTTTCAGATTAGCTTCCGCCTGCATCTCCTCATACTCATCGTCATCACCATCGTCATCCGCATCCCACTCCTCAGTTGGAAGACATATAGGCAGCTGAGCAGCAATCCTCTCAAGCGGAGATTCCTTGTCATGTTTTCTGCTCATAGACAGCCAAAAACATAAATCAAACTGACTTTCTTGCTTTACAATATCATGAACCTTTTTCGCCGTCCATGTTTTCCCTATTCCTGGTTTCCCAACAAGACATACTACTTTAACATGGTCATCGCACAGCTCTTTCAGTATGAATCGTACGCGCAAATCCAGTGTGTCCCCGTTATCCATGGCCGATCCTGTTGCAAAATGTTCGTATGAGGAAGTATCTTCCTGTTAGGCACCAGTAAATAAGAAACAAGCAATCACAGAGTCAAGATATACGACGATAAGGTGATTGAAGTTACAGCTTGAGATTATAGGAGTTACGGTAAGAATGGTGGAAGAGAATGTTCCTTAAGATAACTAAGAGCAAAGTTAGTTTCTATATGCAAAAACAATTCAGATCTAAAGCTGTCCAAGATAAATAAGAGAAAATTTCAAGTGTGGTGAATAATCATGAAGAAGAGTGAAGAAAAAAAAAAAAAAAAAAAAAAACCTGCAGATTTCGATTGGCTACTCCGACAGAAGCAATATCAGCTAGCAGGAGCTTCTTCTGGGCGAAGATAAAATTATGTGTACTCCGACAAGACAAAGTGGATTAGATCACACCCAATAAACTATATATATGGAATTAAATATAATTTAATCTGAAGTTTTATGTAAAGCCAACTCAATTTTAAAATGTTATAAATAATTAATTATTATAAGCATTTTCACTTTTATTTTATTTTATTATTATTATTTTAATTATAAATAATTATTATATCTATTTAGATTAAAATATACGAGTAACAAAAGTCTATTAAAATTTTTTTAACACAGAATGAAATTAATTTTTTTTTTTATTAAATTAAATACAACCAACTAAAACTAAAATTTTATTGTAAAATATATATTATCGTATCAATTTTATTTTAAAACCATAAGGATTAAATATATAAAAATTTCTAAAATATATATTATCCAAAGAGCATGTTATCCTTCATAGGTTGCTGAATCATGTCTTAAACAGTATATGATTCTGTCTACAAGATGGTTGCCCAAAATCAGAAAGTGCTTCTTTTGCTGCAAAGAACTGGGCATGATTAGGACTCACGAACACTGCAATCTTTAAAGAAAAACTCGTAATATTATATGTTCAATCCCTCAGGGTTCCACCAACTCCTGATTTCGCCAACAAAGAGGAGCCATCGACATCGAACACCCACAGACGAACAAGAGAAGGAATCCATGCGTCGGCTCTTTTGCTCGAAACACAGCCCAACTCTGGAATTAGATGAGCAGATGTTACTTACTGAAAATATCTTTAAAGACTAAATTTTGATTGACATAATTACAACAGCACAAACAAAAGCATGATAAAAGCAGATTACTACGAAGCCTACATAACCCACAATTACACTTATTAGCGACGCGTCAAGCCTTCACTCCATATATGTATCCTCAATAGCAGATTATGCAGCAAATTTAATACCAAATACAGCAGCATTTGCACCAGACTATATAATCATCTCATCTTTTATGTAAAAAAGCTTGAGCTTAAATCAAACAAGCAATTTTCACTTGAAATCTTATCAACATGTTACTCAATCTTACATCCACTGCGAAGATCATAAAAACCAAATCCACAACAGCCACAAACACAAACTCTGACCTACCAGCAACTTTACCATCAGAGAAAACCAATGAAAAAATTACATTTCAACAGCCAATCTGCTTCTTCCTTCATCCTCCAAGGATTTTTTGTACACGCTGAAAATTCACAATTTCCTCATATCCCAGACAAACTCAAAAAAAATTAAAGCTTCAAGATGAAACAGACTTGAGTCCCCAACACATAACAGCAGCAACCACCTGTTAGCTAGCTAGCCGAATTCTTCCAACCTTTAAACTGCAGGATAACCACCCAACGCCTCATAAAAATCACTTTCACAATTCAGCAAACCAGAGCATATTCTTCATGAAGTAGCAACGTGATGACAAAACCAGCACCAAAAACAAGAAAATAGACAGCTCCAAAGCAGTAGAAACGATAGGTCCGCTTCTCATCATTTAAAAAAAAAAAACAAAGCGTCATAGTACCTGTAGAACGAAACAAGTTAACTGGGTGCAGACAAATTACCTGCAAAAACTTACACGTCATAAGACCAACAACGTCATTGAGCATTTAAATTTAAATGTTATATAAAAAAACTATTTTAGATTTTCATTTCAGAGAGAGAAAGTTTACAGAATGTTGTACTTAAAGACTCAAAAGTCATCTATTACGAAATTGTTTTTGGGTATCATAAAAAATTAGATTGGGTATTTAACTACCACAAGTTCTCTTAATAGAAGTTTCAAAGAGCAGCAGCCTGAAAACTTGCAGCTATTGGAGTGATGCTGAAATTTACCCTGTTAAAGGACTATTCTTTTTAATGCTGAAATTTACCTTGTTAAAGGATTGCCTTTTTTAATGTTGAAACTTTGTCGGGAAAAATTAATCTCTAAAACATGCACAATCACGTTAAAATAGAAGTAGAAAGAAAAAGGACACAAGGTTTTACGTGATTTGGCAGTGTGCCTACATCTACGGGTAAAACCGACAAGAAAGTATTTTATTATGTAATCTCAAAGTACATCACCAATAAATTAACAAACTTATTTCTAAAGAAACTAATAAATTTTTTTACAAACAAAAATTATTTAAAATATATTACCCGAACTCTCTTATTCATTTCGTCTCTTCAACATAGGACAATCTCTCCTAAAGTGACTCTTCTCCTCACAATCAAAATAGTTTTCCTTTTTACCTCTAAATTTTGATTTGCTCATTCTCTATGCTCTTCCCCTGCTTACCAAACCTTCCCCTTTTGTTCTATACTTGATAACAATTTTTTACAACTCTTTTGACTTTAGTGCATTGCTAACATCATCTAGTAAAATACTATGTTTTCTATTTAGTAAAGCATCAACAAAAGTTTTATAAGAGTATGGTAATGAATACAGAATAATTAATGTTTGATTCTCATTTTCAATCTTAATACCTATGTTATTAAGTCCTTAATTAAAGAATTAAACTCATCAAAATGTTATTTAATGGGCGTACCTTCACTCATTCTTAGATTGTACAACCTTATCTTCAGATAAAGACGATTCGTCAGTGATTTTATAGAGTACAACCCTTCCAGTTTCTTCCACGTAGTTGAAGCCGAATGCTCTTCAATAACTTCTCGTAGAACATTGTCATTCATGCTCATAAAAATTACACATAAGACTCTATCCTGCATATTTATCTTTTCCGACTCTCTCATACTCTCAGGATATCTTTCTTCAATTGCCCTCCATAAATCTTGTAAAACCAGAGACGATCTTTTTTTAATCTTCAGCAGAATAAAACTCATACCACCATCAAACTTCTCTATCTTTTACTTTGTGGATGTCATCTTGAATCCCTATACTGTGCACCAAAAACCAAACTGAGAGAAATAACACTATTAGAAAACAAAAAACCACTCATATGGAGTCACTACTGCACAGAAAACCATCACACGTAACCACTGGAGCTCCGACACGAGCCGTTGCGTGCCGTTACACGCCGCCATGCGCTCCTCCACACGTCATCACACACGAAGCCCCCGGGGATATCACGCACCGCCGCTGTTTGCCGCTCATCGCAGCCGAAAATGACTAAAAAACCATAGAAAATGCGAACGATTCCAAACCCAACACTGATCTGGTGAGATCGCATCGAGGGACACCGGAAATCACCGTCACGCAAGACAGGCCGTCGCGCATCTTGTTCTTCTCCAACGATCTTCTGTCGCTCCATCTCTCTCCAGATCTTCTAATTTCATGCACAGACGAGACCAAATGTTGCCGATCCACCTTCGGTTTCTCTTCTCCGACCCTCCTCACGCGAAGTTGATTTTTTCTTCTGGTGGCCGTGGATCGGTTGTCTTCTCCGAGCCATGCGGTTCCTCTTCTCGATATGAATGTTCTGCTCTGGCCACGCTGAAGAAATCGTCCTGCACCATGATAGAAATCGAGCTTCTTCCGCCGCCGGCATGCAAGAAACACACAGATCGGATTTGATATGGTCGCACTTCGTCTTCTTCGTCGGAAACCCGCCAGAGACTGTTTGGTTGTACAAGTCCGGCCGAATAGGTTCTTCACAGATCTGATTGTGACTTTTCAACTTCTTCTAACTTTCTCTCACTAATCCGTGTTCAAACTCGAGCTCTTATACCACTTGTTGGAGAAAATTATTTCCTAAAGCAAGTACAATCACAATAAAATAAAAGTAAAAAGAAAAAGGACACAAGATTTTACCTGATTTGACAATGTGCTTAAATCTAGGGACAAGATTGGTAAAAAAGTATTTTATTATGTAATCTATATCACCAATAAGTTAGCAAATCTATTTATAAAGAATATAGCAAAATTTTTCACAAACAAAAACTCTTTAAAATATACATCAAATATTTCTCATAATAAATATAAAGAAAATCCAAATGAATTATTCCGCAAAATATAAATAAATATCACCAAAATTCAAGACACATCAACAAACTTATTAATAGATCCTCTCAAACAGTGAAATTATACAAATGATGTGAAAGGCAAGGAAGAAAAACACTGTTTCACAGTACTATCATCTTCAATAGTAACATAAAAAAATGCACACCAAACACAAACACATACAAGAGGGCAATTCATCAAAGAAGGAACAATATTCAGCTTCCTTGATACAACAAGACAAGAATTGCATGCCGGAGATTGTATGGGGCAGAAGAAATGGCGGAAAAATAGTAGAAAAAGAGAGATTGAACAATAAATTTCAAGTAGAAATTACTTGATGCATGGATCATTCTTCTAAATATATTCCAACTTTGATGCAAGAGATATCAAGTAGAAATTACAATTGTTAACAAGTATAGTTGATAAGTATGCTTATAAATTGCTAAAAGTAATAGCATAATAGCATGCTCTGCTGCCATTAGATTTTAATATAAAAAAGAAAATAACAAACCCAGGGCATTAATTAAATACATACAATGACATAAAACTGCAATCATAACAAACCTGGAGTTATTTTTCAAAGTTCTGGAAGCCTTCATTCATGTGTAATTTCATTTGCTCAGTAATTTCATTTGTTCACTTCTGAGAGGCCATGTGTTTTCTACGGGGAGGGAGCTTTGGCAGCCCAAGACAGGCCTGACTGTCATCAGATTGTTCCTCAACTCCAGAACTCTTGGTCATAATCCAGTTTTGTATTGACCGAACAAAAAGAAAGAAGCACGTAAAAAATTCATCAAGTTTTGGGCATTCTCCCCCTGTTAATCTTTCAAGAGAAGGCAACGCAGCTCCGATGCTTTTCAACTCCGGCAGCTCAAACAAATGCAGAGTCCTTAGATATTTCATTGCAGGCCCTGTTGTTCCATCAAACTCAAAAACACGTTTGAGATTATCACAAAACCTAATCTCCAGAGTCTGAAGATTCACTGGTTGTTGGGACAAGGAGAAAACAATTTCCAGTAGCGGACAACATTCTAGATACAGATACTTAAGATTACTGAATCTCTCAACTTGCAAATTATTGTCGAATATACTCTTCAAATTAGGGAGGTTACGAATCTGCAGAATCTCAAGTTTGTTTGCCACTCCAATAGCTTCCTCTTCTCTACTGAAAACACTCTCCATGTTGCTGCATCTCTCTATGCAACAGCCTCTCATTGCGCTGATATTGTTTGCACCTAATTCAGATAACCAACTGATATTTGCATTATCTCGCAAACATATATATTGAGCACGCCTGAGAACACCCTCCAGACCGAGGAAAGGACTGCAAGACTGAATTTCCAAAGACTGCCTGTGGATTTCCGAGTAACTAGGAAAACATCTGGTCCTTGTGTAAATATCACTAAATTTGGCTTCATCTCTGTGGCTAAAGAAATCTCCATCTTCACCATGCTTTTTTGAAGGTAAAACAGAAAAATCAAATTGCTTGAAGTATGCATCCCATAACATTGGATTGTTGTCCAACATTTTGAAAAACTTGCTGCCACGAACAATAATGTGGAGATTATTTGCACTCAATGGAAATACTTTTGCCGCCCCAAAGATGCCACAATCAACCCAATTTAGTTCCTCTGGTAGGCGCTTTATCCTCCTCCAATCAAATTCTTCAGTATCCTCCAGGGGGGGGAGATGAAGTTGTTTAAGGCAAGGCAACTCTGAGATCTCATATGGAAATTTTTTTATTCCAGTACCCCATAGATCAAGAACCTCCAAGTGACTAAGTGATTCCAAATGCTGCAGCTTCTTCAGGCACCAACAATCTCTTAGCAATAGCCAGCAGAGGTTGCGAAAGAACTTCAGAGAAGGAAGGTGTTTGACTGGTGTATCCGAAAGATCAAGAACTTCAAGCCTCGTAAGCTTTTCCAAGCCTGACGTGTCTTCCATGCGTGACCACCCTCTCAATGACAACTGGGTTAAGTTACTTAGGAAGAAGACATCTATGTAAATAGGAGTTTTAGACAGGTTGAGAATCCGAAGGTTCCTCATATAATTAAGTAAATCACTCATCAAATAAAGTCCTCCAGGAGGATATCTTAGATTAGAAATATTGAGCTCCTCAAGATTTGATAGAGACCCTATAATGGGAAAGTGAACATCCCGAATTCCACGAAGTCTGAGTATCCGAAGTTGAGACAAACCCAAAAGAGTATTGGAATACTCACCATGTAATGACAACTCAGTGCAACCAGAAAGATCAATCACTTCCAGATTTTTGGGGACAGCTGGCAACCGGCTAAGGGAGGAACAACCACGTAGGATAAGTCGGCGCATGTTGGGGAACTGCCTAAAGTCAAAACCTGTCAGAGAACGTGCATTAGTGAGGTCAAGTACCTCGAGCCTTGCAAGTCCTTCCATGTCTGGCAGATGTTCTAAGAATTTGCATTCCCTTAAAATGATAGTGTGAAGGTTAGGAAGGTGGTAGAGTGATGGTAAAGACCGAACTTTGGTATTTGAGAGGTTTAGGCAACGAAGGCACCACAAATGTCGAAAGGATTGATCTTCAATTTCAACTATATTAAAGGAACCAGAGAAATCAAGTAATTCAAGGTCTTTACAAGCTTTTGCACATGGCAGCTTTGTCAGTCTATTACAATTTCTTACCACAATATGAGAAAGGTTGCGAGTGATAGAAGGTAAGACACGCAAATCAGTTTCAGATAAATCAAGAACTTTAAGACTAGGTGAAATGTCATCAGAGATCTCCCTTAAACGGACAGCACCAGAAAGATCAAGAACTTGGAGATTAGAAAGCCCGTCTAGCCTTGGAAGTCCAGTTAAGGATTTACAATTTCTCAAAACAAGTTGTGTTAGCTCTGCGAGGCCAGATAGAATTGGCAGGCGATCAATCTGCGTATGAGAAACATCAAGGATCCTGAGTTTTGGGAATTGAGAAAAGGTTCTGTCGTAGAATCTTTCAAAACATGAAGCACCATTAAGGTCAATGACCTCAAGCTTTTTCAATTCACTGAGTCGTGAAAGCATTTTCAGGTGGCGACATCTTCTCAAGATAAGCCAGCGTAATTCAGTTAAACTGGAAATAGAAATAGGTAACCTTTCAACCCGCGCTCCAGAGAAGTTGAGACTTTGGAGATGAAGCATATGTTGCAAGAAATCTTCTGGAATTGTCGTCAACGATGTAGCACCAGATATCTCGAGAGTAACTAATGATTTGAGTCCTTTTATCTGATCAATCGCCTCCAGAAACTCACAGCCCCTTAAGATAAGCATTGTAAGCTCTTGCATGCTTGAAAAGGATGCTGGTAGAGATTTGAGAATAGGACTGAAGAAGCCAAGAACATTGAGACCTTTCAGGCTATGAAAGAAAGTATCCGGGACTTCCTTGCCTAGACGATTACCATCAAGCAATAATGTTGAGATTTTCTCTGATTTACTGCTACATCCAACTGTTCTTATCACACCGTCAATCAGTGCAATGTCCCCAAATCCTTCCCACATGTTGTCCTTCAAAGAAGGAACCATTGAACAGCTCTCTGCACCTGTAAATCTTTGAGAATCCCTACCCAAATAATGTCCTCCACGTCTGTTCTTGTCGTAAATCACATGATCTTCTTCATCTTTGATCCACCAATAAGGCACTTTCATTGCACATCCCACCATTACAACGCAGTTGGACTTCATATGTTTGAGAAAGCGTAGATTTATAAGCTCCAGGAGAACAGAGTAACCCTTCTTAAAAGCATCCTCAATACAATTAATACCACCAAGACAACCCTCCATAATCCAGTGGGCTATCAATCGAGTGAAATTAACAGGACCATTCATGTGAATGTACTGCCAGCTGTGCCAGAAACAATAAATCAGATCATTGGTTGGCATAATTGCATGTGCAATTCGGAGAAAGCAAGGTATAATGCTGGAGGCATCAGTAATTGCCGAGTCTACTACTAACTCTTCTCTAATAGCCCGATGTTTATATTCCGTGATGTAATTTAATGCTTCTGCCATAGCCTCAATTTTAGCAGGAGCACCCTCGCTTTCCTTGTAGATATCTTCAAATAGTAGTTTAAAATCTGGATTTTTGACTTGTTTTTGCAAAAGAGTGAAGGTGTCTGCTGCAGACAAGGGTTCCATCTCTACCACCTTCAAGTAAGGACCAATAAGATTTCCAGAGTAATCTGTGGTGGTGACTAAGACTTTAAATGAAGGCTGCTTAAAATCAGGAATCAAGGATTCAAATTCTGATACAATATCATCTACTTTCCTTCCCTTTAAAACTCCATCCAAGATTAAAAGACACCTCTTCGTACCAATAGCTGTTGATATTTTCTGTTTCAGATACCCTTCTTTCTGCATCTCCTCATCCTCATCGTCATCGTCATCACCATCGTTATCCTCATCCCACTCCTCAGTTGGCAGACATATAGGCAACTGAGCAGCAATCCTCTCAAGCGGAGATTCCTTGTCATGTTTTCTGCTCATAGACAGCCAAAAACATAAATCAAACTGACCTTGTTGCTTTACAATATCATGAACCTTTTTTGCCGTCCATGTTTTCCCTATTCCTGGTTTCCCAACAAGACACACTACTTTAACATGGTCATCGCACAGCTCCTTCGGTATGGATTGTAAGCGAGAACCCAGTGTGTCCTCGTTAGTCATGGCTGATCCTGTTGCAAAATGTTCGTATGAGGAAGTATCTTCCTGTTAGGCACCAGTAAATAAGAAACAAGCAATGAGAGAATGGAGACTTTCGATAAATAAAATGATACAAGTTACAGCTTAAGATTACAGGAGTCATGGTAAGAATGGTGGAAGAGAATGTATCTTAAGATAAATAGGATGAAGGCTGTAAGTTTCTATATGCAAAAACAATTCAAATCTAAAGCCGTCCAAGATAAATAAGAGAAAAGTTCAAGTGTGGCAGAACTCGTAGAAAACTTGAAACAGAATAATCATGAAGAAGAGTGAAGAAGAAGAGAAAAAAAAAAAAAAAAAAGAAATAGAGCTCGTTAAAAACCTGTAGATTTCGGTTGGAGCTTCTTCTGGATGAAGACGATAATGGATCTTTTTTATATAAACAAAAACAGACAGATCCGTTTTGCTAACCAAAACCTGGAAGTCAACAGGACGAAGAAGATGCAGAATAATGTAAATAAATAAATAAATAAATTATAAACAAAAGCAAAAGCCAATAAATTAATTTTTATATCTTTAATTACTACAATATCATTTTATTTTATACTGTGGATAGGATCCAATTTTAGAATTTTTTATGTAAATAGAAAGTAAAAAAATTTAATAAAAATATAAAAGAATTATTATATTGCATGTTAAATGGTGTATTATGAAATAAATAAGTGATTAAGAATTAAAGTTAAAGTTTATTTTTATATCTGAAATTGTAAATAGGTAATTATTATAAGTATTATCACTTTAGTTCTATTTTATTTACTATATATTATTATTATTATTATTATATATATTTAAACTAAGATATTTGAGTAACATGAACCGGTTGAGATTATTTGTTTAATCAAAATGGAATAGAATTATTTTATTAAATTAAATTAAAGATTGAATTCTATTTTTAAAAAATATATATATATTAATTTTACTTTAAAAAATTAAGGATATCAACAAATTCACCCTTCACAGCGAAACTCCAACAAGCCTGCACTCCATATATGCACCCTCAGTAGCAGATTATGAAGCAAATTTAATACCAAATAGAGCAGCTTCTTCACCAGACTATATAATCATCTCATCTTTATGTAAAAAAGCTTGAGCTTAAATCGAACAAGCAATTTTCACTTGAAATCTTATCAACATGTTATTCAATCTTACATCCAGAGCGAAGATCACGAACAACAAATCATTTTCACAATCCAGCAAACCAGAGCATATTCTTCACAAAGTAAGCAACATAGTAAAGAAGCCAACACCAGAAACGAGAAAATATAAAGCTCCAAATCGGACCGCTTCTCACCATCCAAAGAAACCATGGTACCTGCAGAACAATACAACTTAACTGGGTTAAAACATATTACCTGTAAAACCATAAACGCCATTTCAGAATGGTAAAGTTTACAAAATGTTGTACTAAAGACTCAGAGGCCTGAAAACATGCAGCTATTGGAATAATGCTGAAATTTACTAATAGATCCTCTCAGGGTATGAAATTATATAGATGATGTGAAGGGTGAAAATAAGGAACAAAAACACTCCTGCGATCGGGGTTTCACAAAACTATCATCTTTTCATTAATGAGGTACGAACAAGCACACCAAACACAAATAATTACAATGACGCAATTCATCAAAGAAGGAACAATATTCAGCTTCGTTATTACAAGATAAGAATTGCATACAGGAGATTCCACGAGGCAAAAGAAATGGTGAGAAAGTAGTAGAAAAAGAGAATCAGATTGCACAACAAATTTCTATTACAAATTACTTGATGCCTAGATCATCCTTCTAAAAATATTCCAACTTTGATGCAAGAGATATCAAGTAGAAACTACAATTGCTAACAAGAATCGTTGATAAGTATGCTTATAAATTGCTAAAAGCAATAGCATCCTCGACTGCCATTAGATTTTAATATAAAAGGGAAAATAGCATACCACAGCCATCGATTAAAAACATACAATGACATAAAATGGCAAACATAACAAACCTGGAGTTATTTCTCAAATTTCTGGAAGTCTTCATTCCTGTGTAATTTCATTTGTTTTCTGAGAGGCTATGTGTTTTATTCGTGGAGGGAACTTCGGCAAACCAAGACAGGCCTGACTGTCATCAGATTGTTCCTCAACTGCAGAAATTAGGGTCATACTCCAGTTTTGTATTGCCCAAACAAAAATAAAGAAGCATGTAAAAAAGACATCAAGTTTTGGGCATTCTCCCCCTGTTAATCTTTCAAGAGAAGGCAACGCAGCTCCAATGCTTTTCAACTCCGGCAGCTCAAACAAATGCAGAGTCCTTAGATGTTTCATTGAAGACACTGTTGTTCCATCAAACTCAAATACACGTTTGAGATTGTCACAAAACCTAATCTCAAGAGTCCGAAGATTCATTGGTTGTCGGGACAAGGAGAAAACAATTTCCAGTAGCGGACAACATTCTAGATACAGATGAGTAAGATTACTGAATCTCTCAACTTGTAAATTATTGTTGCATATACTCTTCAGATTAGGGAGGTTAAGAATCTGCAGAGTCTCAATTTTGTTTGACACTCCAACAGCTGCCTCTTCTCTACTGAAAACACTCTCCATGTTAGAGCATCTCTCTATGCAACAGCCTCTCATTGCGCTGATATTTTTTGCACCTAATTCAGATAACCAACTGATATTTGCATTATCTCGCAAACAGATATATTGAGCACGCTTGAGAACACCCTCCAGACCGAGGAAAGGACAGCAAGACCGAATTTCCAAAGACTGCCTGTGGATTTCCAAGTAACTAGGAAAACATCTGGTCCTTGTGTAAATATCTCTATATTTCGCTTCATCTCTGTGGCTAAAGAAATCTCCATCTTCACCATGCTTTCTTGGAGGAAAAACAGAGAAATGAAATTGCTTGAAGTACTTCTCCCACAATATGGGATTTTTGTCCAAAAATTCAAAAAACTTGCTGCCATGAACCATTATGTGGAGATTACTTACACCCAATGGAAATACTTTTGCCGCCCCAAAGATGCCACAATCAACCCAATTTAGCTCCTCTGGAAGGCGCTTTATCCTCCTCCAATCAAGCTCTTCAGTATCCTCCAGGAGGGGGAGATGAAGTTGTTTAAGGCAAGGCAAATCTGAGATCTCATATGGAAATTCTTTTATCCCAGTACCCCAGAGATCAAGAACCTCCAAGTGACTAAGTGATTCCAAATGCTGCAGCTTCTTCAGGCACCAACAATCTCTTAGCAAGAGCCGGCAGAGATTGCATAAGAACTTCAGGGAAGGAAGGCGTTTGACTGGTGTTTCAGAAAGATCAAGAACTTCAAGCCTTGTGAGCTTTTCCAAGCCTGACGTGTCTTCTATGTGTGACCACCCTCTCAACGACAACTGGGTTAAGTTACTTAGGAAGAAGACATCTATGTAAATAGGAGTTTTAGACAGGTTGAGAATCCGAAGGTTCCTCATATAATTAAGTAAATCACTCATCAAATAAAGTTTTCCAGGAGGAGGATATCTTATATTAGAAATATTGAGCTCCTCAAGATTCGATAGAGACCCTATAATGGGAAAGTAAACATCCCGAATTCCACAAAGTCTGAGTATCCGAAGTTGAGACAAACCCGAGAGAGTATGGGAATACTGACCATGTAATGACAAATCAGTGCAACCTGAAAGATCAATCACTTCCAGATTTTTGGGGATAGCTGGCAACCGGCTAAGGGCGGAACAACCACGTAGGATAAGCTGGCGCATATTTGGGAACTGGCTGTAATCAAAACCTGTCAGAGAACGTGCATTAGTGAGGTCAAGTACCTCAAGCCTTGCAAGTCCTTCCATTTCTGGGAGATGCTCTAAGAATTTGCATTCCCTTAAAATGATAGTGTGAAGGTTAGGAAGGTGGGAGAGTGATGGTAAAGACCGAACTTCGGTATCTGAGAGGTTTAGGCAACGAAGGCACCCCAAATGTTGAAAGGATTGATCTTCAATTTCAACTACATTAGAGGAACCAGAAACATCAAGAAATTCAAGGTCTCTACAAGCTTCTGTACTTGGCAGCTTTGTCAGTCTAGTACAATTTCTTAGCAAAATATGAGAAATGTTGCAAGTGATAGAAGGGTAGGCATACAAGTCAGTTTTAGATAAATCAAGAACTTTAAGACTAGGTGAAATGTCATCATAGATCTCTTTTAAACAAATAGCACCAGAAAGATCAAGAACTTGGAGATTAGAAAGCCCTTTTATCCTTGAAAGTCTAGTTAAGGATTTACAATTTCTCAAGACAAGCTGTGTTAGCTCTTCGAGACCAGATAGAATTGGTAGGCGATCAATCTGCGAATGAGAAACATCAAGGATCTTGAGTTTTGGTAACTGATAAAAGGTTTTATCATAGAATTTTTCAAAACATGAAGCACCATTAAGGTCAATGACCTCAAGCTTTTTCAAGGCACTTAGTCGTGGAAGCATTTTCAGGTGGCGACATCCTCTCAAGATAAGCCAGCGTAATTCAGTTAAGTTGGAAATAGAAATAGGTAACCTTTCAACCCGTGCTCCACAGAAGTTGAGACTTTGGAGTTGAAGCATATGCTGCAAAAAATCATCTGGAATTGTTGTCAATGATATAGCACCAGATATCTCGAGAGTAACTAATGATTTGAGTCCTTGTATCTGATTAATATTCTCCAGAAACTCACAGCCCCGTAAGATAAGCATTGTAAGCTCTTGCATGTGTGAAAAGGATGCTGGCAGAGATTTGAGCATGGGATTGAAGATGCCAAGAACACTGAGACCATTCAGGCGATGAAAGAATGCATCCGGGTCTTCCTTGCCTAGACAATTACCGTCAAGCAATAATGTTGAGATTTTCTCTGATTTGCTGCTATATCCAACCGTTCTTATTACACCATCAATTACTGCAATGTCCCCAAATCCTTCCCACATTTTGTCCTCCAAAGCAGGAATCATAGAGCAGATCTCTGTATCTATAAATCTTTGGAAATCCGTACCTGAATAATGTCCTCCATCTCTGTTCTTTTCGTAAATCAGATAATCTTCTAAACCTCGTATCCACCAACAAGGCAGTTTCATTGCACATCCCACCATTACAACACAGTTGGACTCCACATGCCTGAGAAGGCCTAGATTTATAAGGTCCACGAGAACCGAGTAACCCTTCTTAAAAGCATCCTCAATACAATCAATAGGACCAAGACAACCTTCCATAATCCAGTGGGCTATCAATTGAGTGAAATTAACAGGACCATTCATGTGAATGTACTGCCAGCTGTGCCAGAAACAATGAATTAGATCATCGGTTGGCATAACTGCATGTGCAATTTGGAGAAAACAAGGAATAATGCTAGAGGCATCAGTAATTGTTGCGTCTGCTCCAAACTTTTCTCTCGAAGCCCGATGTTTATATTCCATAATATAATTTAATGCTTCTGCCATAGCCTCAATCTTAGCAGGATTACCCTCACTTTCTTCATGGATACCTCTAAATAGCAGTTTAAAATCTGGATCTCTAACCTTTTCTTGCAAAAGATTGATGGTCTCTGTAGCAGACAAGGGTTCAATCTCCAACACCTTCGCGTAAGGACCATCATTAGGTTTTCCAGAGTAATCTATGGTAGTCACCAAGACTTTAAATGAAGGCTGCTTAAAATCAGGAACCAAGGATTCAAATTCTGATACAGTTTCATATGCTTCCACTCCCTTACAAAATCCATCCAAGATTAGAAGACACCTCTTCTTACCAGTAGCTGCTGATATTTTCTGTTTCAGATTAGCTTCCGCCTGCATCTCCTCGTACTCATCGTCATCACCATCGTCATCCGCATCCCACTCCTCAGTTGGAAGACATATAGGCAACTGAGCAGCAATCCTCTCAAGCGGAGATTCCTTGTCATGTTTTCTGCTCATAGACAGCCAAAAACATAAATCAAACTGACTTTCTTGCTTTACAATATCATGAACCTTTTTCGCCGTCCATGTTTTCCCTATTCCTGGTTTCCCAACAAGACATACTACTTTAACATGGTCATCGCACAGCTCTTTCAGTATGAATCGTACGCGCAAATCCAGTGTGTCCCCGTTATCCATGGCCGATCCTGTTGCAAAATGTTCGTATGAGGAAGTATCTTCCTGTTAGGCACCAGTAAATAAGAAACAAGCAATCACAGAGTCAAGATATACGACGATAAGGTGATTGAAGTTACAGCTTGAGATTATAGGAGTTACGGTAAGAATGGTGGAAGAGAATGTTCCTTAAGATAACTAAGAGCAAAGTTAGTTTCTATATGCAAAAACAATTCAGATCTAAAGCTGTCCAAGATAAATAAGAGAAAATTTCAAGTGTGGTGAATAATCATGAAGAAGAGTGAAGAAAAAAAAAAAAAAAAAAAAAACCTGCAGATTTCGATTGGCTACTCCGACAGAAGCAATATCAGCTAGCAGGAGCTTCTTCTGGGCGAAGATAAAATTATGTGTACTCCGACAAGACAAAGTGGATTAGATCACACCCAATAAACTATATATATGGAATTAAATATAATTTAATCTGAAGTTTTATGTAAAGCCAACTCAATTTTAAAATGTTATAAATAATTAATTATTATAAGCATTTTCACTTTTATTTTATTTTATTATTATTATTTTAATTATAAATAATTATTATATCTATTTAGATTAAAATATACGAGTAACAAAAGCCGGTTAAAATTTTTTTAACCCAGAATGAAATTAATTTTTTTTTTATTAAATTAAATACAACCAACTAAAACTAAAATTTTATTGTAAAATATATATTATCGTATCAATTTTATTTTAAAACCATAAGGATTAAATATATAAAAATTTCTAAAATATATATTATCCAAAGAGCATGTTATCCTTCATAGGTTGCTGAATCATGTCTTAAACAGTATATGATTCTGTCTACAAGATGGTTGCCCAAAATCAGAAAGTGCTTCTTTTGCTGCAAAGAACTGGGCATGATTAGGACTCACGAACACTGCAATCTTTAAAGAAAAACTCGTAATATTATATGTTCAATCCCTCAGGGTTCCACCAACTCCTGATTTCGCCAACAAAGAGGAGCCATCGACATCGAACACCCACAGACGAACAAGAGAAGGAATCCATGCGTCGGCTCTTTTGCTCGAAACACAGCCCAACTCTGGAATTAGATGAGCAGATGTTACTTACTGAAAATATCTTTAAAGACTAAATTTTGATTGACATAATTACAACAGCACAAACAAAAGCATGATAAAAGCAGATTACTACGAAGCCTACATAACCCACAATTACACTTATTAGCGACGCGTCAAGCCTTCACTCCATATATGTATCCTCAATAGCAGATTATGCAGCAAATTTAATACCAAATACAGCAGCATTTGCACCAGACTATATAATCATCTCATCTTTTATGTAAAAAAGCTTGAGCTTAAATCAAACAAGCAATTTTCACTTGAAATCTTATCAACATGTTACTCAATCTTACATCCACTGCGAAGATCATAAAAACCAAATCCACAACAGCCACAAACACAAACTCTGACCTACCAGCAACTTTACCATCAGAGAAAACCAATGAAAAAATTACATTTCAACAGCCAATCTGCTTCTTCCTTCATCCTCCAAGGATTTTTTGTACACGCTGAAAATTCACAATTTCCTCATATCCCAGACAAACTCAAAAAAAATTAAAGCTTCAAGATGAAACAGACTTGAGTCCCCAACACATAACAGCAGCAACCACCTGTTAGCTAGCTAGCCGAATTCTTCCAACCTTTAAACTGCAGGATAACCACCCAACGCCTCATAAAAATCACTTTCACAATTCAGCAAACCAGAGCATATTCTTCATGAAGTAGCAACGTGATGACAAAACCAGCACCAAAAACAAGAAAATAGACAGCTCCAAAGCAGTAGAAACGATAGGTCCGCTTCTCATCATTTAAAAAAAAAAAACAAAGCGTCATAGTACCTGTAGAACGAAACAAGTTAACTGGGTGCAGACAAATTACCTGCAAAAACTTACACGTCATAAGACCAACAACGTCATTGAGCATTTAAATTTAAATGTTATATAAAAAAACTATTTTAGATTTTCATTTCAGAGAGAGAAAGTTTACAGAATGTTGTACTTAAAGACTCAAAAGTCATCTATTACGAAATTGTTTTTGGGTATCATAAAAAATTAGATTGGGTATTTAACTACCACAAGTTCTCTTAATAGAAGTTTCAAAGAGCAGCAGCCTGAAAACTTGCAGCTATTGGAGTGATGCTGAAATTTACCCTGTTAAAGGACTATTCTTTTTAATGCTGAAATTTACCTTGTTAAAGGATTGCCTTTTTTAATGTTGAAACTTTGTCGGGAAAAATTAATCTCTAAAACATGCACAATCACGTTAAAATAGAAGTAGAAAGAAAAAGGACACAAGGTTTTACGTGATTTGGCAGTGTGCCTACATTTACAGGTAAAACCGACAAGAAAAGTATTCTATTATGTAATCTCAAAGTACATTACCAATAGATTAACAAATTTATTTCTAAAGAAACTAATAGAGTTTTTTATAAACAAAAATTCTTTAAAATATGTTACCCGAATTTTTTTATTCATTTCGTCTCTTCAACATAGGACAATCTCTCCTAAAGTGACTATTCTCCTCACAATCAAAATAGTTTTCCTTTTTACCTCTAAATTTTGATTTGCTCATTCTCTATGCTCTTTCCCTGCTTACCAAACCTTCCCCTTTTGTTATATACTTTATAAAATTCTTTTGCAACTCTTTTGACTTTAGTGCATTGCTAACATCATTTAGTAAAATACTAAGTTTTCTATTTAGTAAAGCATCAACAAAAGTTTTATAAGAGTATGGTAATGAACACAGAATAATTAATGTTTGATTCTCATTTTCAATCTTAATACCTATGTTATTAAGTTCTTAATTAAAGAATTAAACTCATCAAAATGTTATTTAATGGGCGTACCTTCACTCATTCTTAGATTGTACAACCTTATCTTCAAATAAAGACGATTCGTCAGTGATTTTATAGAGTACAACCCTTCCAGTTTCTTCCACGCAGTTGAAGCCGAATGCTCTTCAATAACTTCTCGTAGAACATTGTCATTCATGCTCATAAAAATTGCACATACGGCTCTATCCTGCATATTTATCTTTTCCGAGTCTCTCATACTCTCAGGATATCTTTCTTCAATTGCCCCCCATATATCTTGTAAAACCAGATACGATCTTTTTTTAATCTTCTGCAGAATAAAACTCATACCACCATCAAACTTCTCTATCTTTTACTTTGTGGATGTCATCTTGAATCCCTATACTGTGCACCAAAAACCAAACTGAGAGAAATAACACTATTAGAAAACAAAAAACCACTCATATGGAGTCACTACTGCACAGAAAACCATCACACGTAACCACTGGAGCTCCGACACGAGCCGTTGCGTGCCGTTACACGCCGCCATGCGCTCCTCCACACGTCATCACACACGAAGCCCCCGGGGATATCACGCACCGCCGCTGTTTGCCGCTCATCGCAGCCGAAAATGACTAAAAAACCATAGAAAATGCGAACGATTCCAAACCCAACACTGATCTGGTGAGATCGCATCGAGGGACACCGGAAATCACCGTCACGCAAGACAGGCCGTCGCGCATCTTGTTCTTCTCCAACGATCTTCTGTCGCTCCATCTCTCTCCAGATCTTCTAATTTCATGCACAGACGAGACCAAATGTTGCCGATCCACCTTCGGTTTCTCTTCTCCGACCCTCCTCACGCGAAGTTGATTTTTTCTTCTGGTGGCCGTGGATCGGTTGTCTTCTCCGAGCCATGCGGTTCCTCTTCTCGATATGAATGTTCTGCTCTGGCCACGCTGAAGAAATCGTCCTGCACCATGATAGAAATCGAGCTTCTTCCGCCGCCGGCATGCAAGAAACACACAGATCGGATTTGATATGGTCGCACTTCGTCTTCTTCGTCGGAAACCCGCCAGAGACTGTTTGGTTGTACAAGTCCGGCCGAATAGGTTCTTCACAGATCTGATTGTGACTTTTCAACTTCTTCTAACTTTCTCTCACTAATCCGTGTTCAAACTCGAGCTCTTATACCACTTGTTGGAGAAAATTATTTCCTAAAGCAAGTACAATCACAATAAAATAAAAGTAAAAAGAAAAAGGACACAAGATTTTACGTGATTTGACAATGTGCTTAAATCTAGGGACAAGATTGGTAAAAAAGTATTTTATTATGTAATCTCAGAGTATATCACCAATAAGTTAGCAAATCTATTTATAAAGAAGATAGCAAAATTTTTCACAAACAAAAACTCTTTAAAATATACATCAAATATTTTTCATAATAAATATAAAGAAAATCCAAATGAATTATTCTACAAAATATAAATAAATATCACCAAAATTCAAGACACATCAACAAACTTATTAATAGATCCTCTCAAACAGTGAAATTATACAAAAGATGTGAAAGGCAAAAATAAGGAAGAAAAACACTGTTTCACAGTACTATCATCTTCAATAGTAACATAAAAAAATGCACACCAAACACAAACACATACAAGAGGGCAATTCATCAAAGAAGGAACAATATTCAGCTTCCTTGATACAACAAGACAAGAATTGCAAGCCGGAGATTGTATGGGGCAGAAGAAATGGCGGAAAAATAGTAGAAAAAGAGAGATTGCACAATAAATTTCAAGTAGAAATTACTTGATGCATGGATCATTCTTCTAAATATATTCCAACTTTGATGCAAGAGATATCAAGTAGAAATTACAATTGTTAACAAGTATAGTTGATAAGTATGCTTATAAATTGCTAAAAATAATAGCATGCTCTGCTGCCATTAGATTTTAATATAAAAAAGAAAATAACAAACCCAGGGCATTAATTAAATACATACAATGACATAAAACTGCAATCATAACAAACCTGGAGTTATTTTTCAAAGTTCTGGAAGCCTTCATTCATGTGTAATTTCATTTGCTCAGTAATTTCATTTGTTCACTTCTGAGAGGCCATGTGTTTTCTACGGGGAGGGAGCTTTGGCAACCCAAGACATGCCTGACTGTCATCAGATTGTTCCTCAACTCCAGAACTCTTGGTCATAATCCAGTTTTGTATTGACCGAACAAAAAGAAAGAAGCACGTAAAAAATTCATCAAGTTTTGGGCATTCTCCCCCTGTTAATCTTTCAAGAGAAGGCAATGCAGCTCCGATGCTTTTCAACTCCGGCAGCTCAAACAAATGCAGAGTCCTTAGATATTTCATTGCAGGCACGGTTGTTCCATCAAACTCAAAAACACGTTTGAGATTATCACAAAACCTAATCTCAAGAGTCTGAAGATTCATTGGTTGTCGGGACAAGGAGAAAACAATTTCCAGTAGTGGACAACATTCTAGATACAGATGCTTAAGATTACTGAATCTCTCAATTTGCAAATTCTTGTTGAATATACTCTTCAAATTAGGGAGGTTAAGAATCTGCAGAATCTCAAGTTTGTTTGACACTCCAATGGCTTCCTCTTCTCTACTGAAAACACTCTCCACGTTGCTGCATCTCTCCATGCAACAGCCTCTCATTGCGCTGATATTGTTTGCACCTAATTCAGATAACCAACTGATATTTGCATTATCTCGCAAACATATATATTGAGCACGCCTGAGAACACCCTCCAGACCGAGGAAAGGACTGCAAGACCGAATTTTCCAAAGACTGCCTGTGGATTTCCGAGTAACTAGGAAAACATCTGGTCCTTGTGTAAATATCACTAAATTTGGCTTCATCTCTGTGGCTAAAGAAATCTCCATCTTCACCATGCTTTATTGGAGGTAAAACAGAAAAATGAAATTGCTTGATGTATGCATCCCATAACATTGGATTGTTGTCCAACATTTTGAAAAACTTCCTGCCACGAACCATTATGTGGAGATTATTTGCACTCAATGGAAATATTTTTGCCGCCCCAAAGATGCCACAATCAACCCAATTTAGTTCCTCTGGTAGGCGCTTTATCCTCCTCCAATTAATTTCTTCAGTATCCTTCAGGAGGGGGAGATAAAGTTGTTTAAGGCAAGGCAACTCTGAGATCTCATATGGAAATTCTTTTATCCCAGTACCCCTTAGATCAAGAACCTCCAAGTGACTAAGTGATTCCAAATGCTGCAGCTTCTTCAGGCACCAACAATCTCTTAGCAATAGCCTGCAGAGGTTGCAAAAGAAGTTCAAGGAAGGAAGGTGTTTGACTGGTGTTTCTGAAAGATCAAGAACTTCAAGCCTCGTAAGCTTTTCCAAGCCTGACATGTCTTCCATGCGTGACCACCCTCTCAATGACAACTGGGTTAAGTTACTTAGGAAGAAGATATCTATGTAAATAGGAGTTTTAGACAGGTTGAGAATCCGAAGGTTCCTCATATAATTAAGTAAATCACTCATCGAATGAAGTCCTCCAGGAGGATGTCTTAGATTAGAAATATTGAGCTCCTCAAGATTTGATAGAGACCCTATAATGGGAAAGTAAACATCCCGAATTCCACAAAGTCTGAGTATCCGAAGTTGAGACAAACCCAAAAGAGTATTGGAATACTCACCATGTAATGACAACTCAGTGCAACCAGAAAGATCAATCGCTTCCAGATTTTTGGGGACAGCTGGCAACCGGCTAAGGGAGGAACAACCACGTAGGATAAGTCTGCGCATGTTGGGGAACTGCCTAAAGTCAAAACCTGTCAGAGAACGTGCATTAGTGAGGTCAAGTACCTCGAGCCTTGCAAGCCCTTCCATTATTGGCAGATGTTCTAAGAATTTGCAATCCCTTAAAATGATAGTGTGAAGGTTAGGAAGGTGGGAGAGTGATGGTAAAGACCGAACTTTGGTATTTGAGAGGTTTAGGCAACGAAGGCACCACAAATGTCGAAAGGATTGATCTTCAATTTCAACTACATTAAAGGAACCAGAGAAATCAAGTAATTCAAGGTCTTTACAAGCTTTTGTACTTGGCAGCTTTGTCAGTGCAGTACAATTTCTTACCACAATATGAGAAAGGTTGCGAGTGATAGAAGGTAAGACACGCAAATCAGTTTCAGATAAATCAAGAACTTTGAGACTAGGTGAAATGTCATCATAGATCTCCCTTAAACGGACAGCACCAGAAAGATCAAGAACTTGGAGATTAGAAAGCCCTTCTAGCCTTGGAAGTCTAGTTAAGGATTTACAATTTCTCAATACAAGTTGTGTTAGCTCTGCGAGGCCAGATAGAATTGGTAGGCGATCAATCTGCGAATGAGAAACATCAAGGATCCTGAGTTTTTGGAATTGAGAAAAGGTTCTGTCGTAGAATCTTTCAAAACATGAAGCACCATTAAGGTCAATGACCTCAAGCTTTTTCAATTCACTGAGTCGTGAAAGCATTTTCAGGTGGCGACATCGTCTCAAGATAAGCCAGCGTAATTCAGTTAAACTGGAAATAGAAATAGGTAACCTTTCAACCCGCACTCCAGAGAAGTTGAGACTTTGGAGATGAAGCATATGCTGGAAGAAATCATCTGGAATTGTCGTCAATGATGTAGCACCAGATATCTCGAGAGTAACTAATGATTTGAGTCCTTTTATCTGATCAATCGCCTCCAGAAACTCACAGCCCCTTAAGATAAGCATTGTAAGCTCTTGCATGTGCAAGAAGGATGCTGGTAGAGATTTGAGCATAGGATTGAAGATGCCAAGAACATTAATACCATTCAGGGTATGAAAGAATGCATCTGGGACTTCCTTGCCTAGACGATTACTGTCAAGCAATAATGTTGAGATTTTCTCTGATTTGCTACTATATCCAACCGTTCTTATTACACCATCAATCAATGCAATGTCCCCAAATCCTTCCCACATTTTATCCTCCAAAGCAGGAATCATTGGACAGCTCTCGGTATCTATAAATCTTTGGAAATCCGTACCTGAATAATGTCCTCCATCTCTGTTCTTTTCATAAATCAGATAATCTTCTAAACCTCGTATCCACCAACAAGGCAGTTTCATTGCACATCCCACCATTACAACACAGTTGGACTCCACATGTCTGAGAAAGCCTAGACTTAGAAGGTCCATGAGAAAAGAGTAACCCTTCTTAAAAGCATCCTCAATACAATTAATACCACCAAGAGAACCTTTCATAATCCAGTGGGCTATCAATTGAGTGAAATTAACAGAACCATTCATGTGAATGTACTGCCAGCTGTGCCAGAAACAATGAATTAGATCATTGGTTGGCATAATTGCATGTGCAATTCGGAGAAAGCAAGATATAATGCGGGAGGCATTAGTAGTTGCTGAGTCTACTACTAACTCTTCTCTAATAGCCTGATGTTTATATTTTGTGATGTAATTTAATGCTTCTGCCATAGCCTCAATTTTAGCAGGAGCACCCTCGCTTTCCTTGTAGATATCTTCAAATAGTAGTTTAAAATCTGGATCTCCGAGTTGTTTTTGCAAAAGAGTGAAGGTCTCTGCTGCAGACAAGGGTTCCATCTCTACCACCTTCAAGTAAGGACCAATAAGATTTTCAGAGTAAACTATGGTGGTCACCAAGACTTTAAATGAAGGCTGATTAAAATCAGGAACCAGCGATTCAAATTCTGATACAGTTTCATATACTTCCACTCCCTTACAAAATCCATCCAAGATTAGAAGACACCTCTTGTTATCAATAGCTGCTGATATTTTCTGTTTCAGATTAGCTTCTGTCTGCATCTCCTCGTCCTCATCGTCATCACCATCGTCATCCGCATCCCACTCCTCAGTTGGAAGACATATAGGCAACTGAGCAGCAATCCTCTCAAGCGGAGATTCCTTGTCATGTTTTCTGCTCATAGATAGCCAAAAACATAAATCAAGCTGACCTTCTTGCTTTACAGTATGACGAACCTTTTTTGCCATCCATGTTTTCCCTATTCCTGGTTTCCCAACAAGACACACCACTTTAACATTGTCAGTGCTCAGCGCTTCCACTATGAATCGTACGCGCAAATCCAGTGCGTCCCCGTTACCCATGGCTGATCCTGTTGCAAAATGTTCGTATGAGGAAATATCTTCCTGTCATATACCAGTAAATAAGAAACAAGCAATCAAGGAGTCGAGATATGCTATAAATAAGATCACTGAAGTTAGAGCTTAAGATTGTAGGAGTAATGTTAAGAATGGTGGAAGAGAATGTATCTTAAGATAACTAAGAGGAAAGTTAGCTTGTATATGTAAAAACAATTCAGGTCTAAAGCTGTCCAAGATAAATAAGAGAAAAATTCAAGTGTGGTGAACTCGTAGAAAATTTGGAACAGAACAATCGTGAAGAAGAGTGAAGAGAAAAAAAAAAAAAAAAAACCTGTAGATTTCGATTGGCTACTCCGATAGAAGCAGTATCAGCTACCAGGAGCTTCTTCTGGGTGAAGATAATTGATCTTTTTTATACAAACAAAAACAAGAAAAAAATTCTTTAACTCCTAATGGAAAACAAGATCATGATTTTGCTAGCAGAACCTGCAAGCCAACGAGATGAAGAAGATGAAGAACAATATCAATAAGATCATGATTTTGTAACTTGCAGAAATAAATAAATTAAACATATTCTAAACAAAAGCAAAAGCCACTCCGACCAGACGAAGTGGATTAGATCACACCCAATAAATTACATGTGTGGAATTCAATGAATTTTTTTTTTTTTAATATCTAAAAATATAAATATTATAAGTATTATTACTTTAATTTTATTATATTTATGATTATCATTATTTTAACCGTAGATAATTATTATATCTATTTAAATTAAGATATATGAGGTACAAAAATCTTTAAGAATCTTTTTGATGCATTAAAAAATTTTTATTAAATTTTATTTTAGATAAATGAACTTGTGATTATGGCATATCTCATATAAATTTTTATAATAAAAACAGACGAATTTACCTTTTTTCTTCCGTAAACAAAGTAAGAAACATATCTAGTAAGAGAAGTCGATTAAAACTGAACTTAACGCTGTGATGATCCTAAAATTTTGAAACTTAACACAAGGTCTTAGTAAAGCCCCTGTATGGGAAGCACTGTGGAGATTCATCATACCCAAGAGGGAGCCCCTTAATTATGAACTGTTGCTTGCTAGCATGGAAATCCAAGGACTTCACTACTTACAGTCTTTAAGAATTAATTGCTTCTTATTAATAAAACCAGATACCCTGATTCAAAATGTTATATTTAAAAACTAATGAGTGCAAAGTGGAAAAGAAGTAGATTGAGATTTTTAAATAGCATAAGAACCAATTTAATATTTAACTTCAAACTATTGATACTAATTATAATTTAAAAAATATTTATTTTTTAATATAAATCTATTAATATATATATATATTTTTTTTTTATCTTTTGAGCAACCATTTGCAAGACATTGCTAATATACAAGATGTAGTTGGGAAAATATGAACAATAATAAGTACTAAATCCATATCCTATTCCTTTTGGTATAAACCCGAATAAGAATATTGAAGATGCAGAAATGTATTCTGAGGTTTCTCGAAATACCATGTAATATATCAGTAATAAAATTTGGAGACAAGCGAAAGAAAGAGTTTACTTTGCTTAATACCGGGCTATCAGAGAATATCTCTCCATCACCATCTGTATTATCTACTACTTAGAGATAACTTGGATGTTTTAAAGAATATAAAACAAAATTTGTCACAAAAAAAAAAAAAAAAAAACTTAATTGAAGCTCCAAGGATCATATGCTCCTTTATATGTTGCTTAATAATGTCTTACAGTATATGACTGCCCTAATAACTACATAAAAACCAGATGATACAGAACTCTAGTGTGTCAATACTATGATAAATGAACTTGTCAACATCATGCATGTATGTATATACTAGCTAGTGAAAATTTCATATTAACAGAAGTCTATTATCTATATAATAAACACTACAACAGGCATGCTGAACTTATATGTCAAGCATTTTCCAATGACTTTTCTTTTTTTTTTTTTTTTAATGTTCATAATTTCATTTCCGACCTCATTTGAGCACCAAGGATAAACATTTTCACCCAAGAGGTTAACAGAAGAGAATTACTCTCCACCTCAAGGGAACATATTCTCTCTATAAGATCATTGCCCAAAATCAGAAGGCGATTCTTTTGCTGCTAAGAACTAGGCATATGATTAGGACTCCAGAACACTGCAATCTTTAAAAAAAAAACTCCTAATATTATATGTTCAATCCCTCAAAGTTCCACCAACTCCTGATTTCTCCAAAGAGGAGCCACCAACATCGAACACCCACAGACCAACTAGAGAAGGAATCCATGCATCGGCTCTTTCGCTTGAAACACAGCCCCAACTCTGGAATTAGATGAAAAGATGTTACTTACTGAAAGCTGCACAAAACAGGGCACTCTTGCCTTGACTCACCAAGCCAACTTTATCCTAATAATATCCATGAACTCACACAATCTGAAAAAATCTTACACAGGTATACTCAGGTATTTGACTCGGTTCATTGCCAGTTTTAATTATATTTGAAACTAGGTGAAAATATCTTTAAAGACTAATTTTGATTTATTTATTAATAAAAGTCTAATCCTCCATGACATAATTACAAACTGCACAAACAAAACATAACAAAAGCAACAACTGCAGATTACTACAGCCTACATAACCCACAATTACACTTATTAGCAACACATCAAACCAAAGTTCACATGCAATAGCAGCAGATTTCACCCTTCACACAAAACTCCAACAAGCCTGCACTCCATATATGCACCCTCAGCAGCAGATTATGAAGCAAATTTAATACCAAATAGAGCAGCTTCTTCACCAGACTATATAATCATCTCATCTTTATGTAAAAAAGCTTGAGCTTAAATCGAACAAGCAATTTTCACTTGAAATCTTATCAACATGTTATTCGTTCTTATAACATACAAATCATTTTCACAATCCAGCAAACCAGAGCATATTCTTCACAAAGTAAGCAACATAGTAAAGAAGCCAACACCAGAAACGAGAAAATATAAAGCTCCAAATCGGACCGCTTCTCACCATCCAAAGAAACCATGGTACCTGCAGAACAATACAAGTTAACTGGGTTAAAACATATTACCTGTAAAACCATAAACACCATTTCAGAATGGTAAAGTTTACAAAATGTTGTACTAAAGACTCAGAGGCCTGAAATCATGCAGCTATTGGAATAATGCTGAAATTTACTAATAGATCCTCTCAGGGTATGAAATTATATAGATGATGCGAAGGGTGAAAATAAGGAACAAAAACACTCCTGCGATCAGGGTTTCACAAAACTATCATCTTCATTAATGAGGTACGAACAAGCACACCAAACACAAATAATTACAATGAGGCAATTCATCAAAGAAGGAACAATATTCAGCTTCGTTATTACAAGATAAGAATTGCATACAGGAGATTCCGCGAGGCAAAAGAAATGGTGAGAAAGTAGTAGAAAAAGAGAATCAGATTGCACAACAAATTTCTATCACAAATTACTTGATGCGTAGATCATCCTTCTAAAAATATTCCAACTTTGATGCAAGAGATATCAAGTAGAAACTACAATTGCTAACAAGAATCGTTGAAAAGTATGCTTATAAATTGCTAAAAGCAATAGCATCCTCGACTGCCGTTAGATTTTAATATTAAAGGGAAAATAACATACCACAGCCATCGATTAAAAACATACAATGACATAAAATGGCAAACATAACAAACCTGGAGTTATTTCTAAAAGTTCTGGAAGTCTTCATTCATGTGTAATTTCATTTGTTTTCTGAGAGGCTATGTGTTTTATTCGGGGAGGGAACTTCGGCAAACCAAGGCAGGCCTGACTGTCATCAGATTGTTCCTCAACTGCAGAAATTAGGGTCATACTCCAGTTTTGTATTGCCCAAACAAAAATAAAGAAGCATGTAAAAAAGACATCAAGTTTTGGGCATTCTCCCCCTGTTAATCTTTCAAGAGAAGGCAACGCAGCTCCGATGCTTTTCAACTCCGGCAGCTCAAACAAATGAAGAGTCCTTAGATGTTTCATTGAAGACACTGTTGTTCCATCAAACTCAAATACACGTTTGAGATTGTCACAAAACCTAATCTCAAGAGTCCGAAGATTCATTGGTTGTCGGGACAAGGAGAAAACAATTTCCAGTAGCGGACAACATTCTAGATACAGATGCTTAAGATTACTGAATCTCTCAACTTGTAAATTATTGTTGCATATACTCTTCAGATTAGGGAGGTTAAGAATCTGCAGAGTCTCAATTTTGTTTGACACTCCAACAGCTTCCTCTTCTCTACTGAAAACACTCTCCATGTTAGAGCATCTCTCTACGCAACAGCCTCTCATTGCGCTGATATTTTTTGCACTTAATTCAGATAAGCAACTGATATTTGCATTATCTCGCAAACATATATATTGAGCACGCTTGAGAACACCCTCCAGACCGAGGAAAGGACAGCAAGACCGAATTTCCAAAGACTGCCTGTGGATTTCCAAGTAACTAGGAAACCATCTGGTCCTTGTGTAAATATCTCTATATTTCGCTTCATCTCTGTGGCTAAAGAAATCTCCATCTTCACCATGCTTTCTTGGAGGAAAAACAGAGAAATGAAATTGCTTGAAGTACTTATCCCACAATATGGGATTTTTGTCCAAAAATTCGAAAAACTTGCTGCCATGAACCATTATGTGGAGATTACTTACACTCAATGGAAATACTTTTGCCGCCCCAAAGATGCCACAATCAACCCAATTTAGCTCCTCTGGAAGGCGCTTTATCCTCCTCCAATCAAGTTCTTCAGTATCCTTCAGGAGGGGGAGATGAAGTTGTTTAAGGCAAGGCAAATCTGAGATCTCATATGGAAATTCTTTTATCCCAGTACCCCAAAGATCAAGAACCTCCAAGTGACTAAGTGATTCCAAATGCTGCAGCTTCTTCAGGCACCAACAATCTCTTAGCAAGAGCCGGCAGAGATTGCATAAGATCTTCAGGGAAGGAAGGCGTTTGACTGATGTTTCAGAAAGATCAAGAACTTCAAGCCTTGTGAGGTTTTCCAAGCCCGACGTGTCTTCTATGTGTGACCACCCTCTCAACGACAACTGGGTTAAGTTAGTTAGGAAGAAGATATTTATGTAAATAGGAGTTTTAGACAGGTTGAGAATCCGAAGGTTCCTCATATAACTAAGTAAATCACTCAACAAATGAAGTCCTCCAGGAGGATATCTTAGACTAGAAATATTGAGCTCCTCAAGATTTGATAGAGACCCTATAATGGGAAAGTAAACATCCTGAATTCCACAAAGTCTTAGTATCCGAAGTTGAGACAAACCCAAAAGAGTACTGGAATACTCACCATGTAATGACAACTCAGTGCAACCTGAAAGATCAATCACTTCCAGATTTTTGGGGACAGCTGGCAACCGGCTAAGGGAGGAACAACCACGTAGGATAAGCTGGCGCATATTTGGGAACTGGCTGTAATCAAAACCTGTCAGAGAACGTGCATTAGTGAGGTCAAGTACCTCAAGCCTTGCAAGTCCTTCCATTTCTGGGAGATGCTCTAAGAATTTGCATTCCCTTAAAATGATAGTGTGAAGGTTAGGAAGGTGGGAGAGTGATGGTAAAGACCGAACTTTGGTATCTGAGAGGTTTAGGCAACGAAGGCACCACAAATGTTGAAAGGATTGATCTTCAATTTCAACTACATTAGAGGAACCAGAAACATCAAGAAATTCAAGGTCTTTACAAGCTTCTGTACTTGGCAGCTTTGTCAGTCTAGTACAATTTCTTAGCAAAATATGAGAAATGTTGCAAGTGATGGAAGGTAACTCACACAAGTTAGTTTCAGATAAATCAAGAACTTTAAGGCTTTGTGTTGTTTCGAACACATAATCATGGATCTTCACTAAACTGATCGCACCAGAAAGATCAAGAACTTGAAGCTTAAAAAGCCGTTTTAGACTCGGAAGTCTAGCTAAGAATCTACAATTTCTCAGTATGAGCTGTGTTAACTCTTCAAGACCAGAAAGAAATGGTAGGCGGTTAATCTGCGAGTGGGAAACGTCAATGATGCTGAGTTTTGGAAAAATCGAAAAGGTTTTCTCGACGAATCCTTTAGACAATGAAGTACCAGAAAAGTCAACAACCTCAAGCTTTATCAAGGCACTTAGTCGTGGAAGCATTGTCAGGTGGCGACATCCTCTCAAGATAAGCCAGCGTAATTCAGTTAAGTTGGAAATAGAAATAGGTAACCTTTCAACCCGTGCTCCAGAGAAGTTGAGACTTTGAAGATGAAGCATATGCTGCAAAAAATCATCTGGAATTGTTGTCAATGATATAGCACCAGATATCTCGAGAGTAACTAATAATTTGAGTCCTTGAATCTGATTAATATTCTCCAGAAACTCACAGCCCCGTAAGATAAGCATTGTAAGCTCTTGCATGTGTGAAAAGGATGCTGGCAGAGATTTGAGCATGGGATTGAAGATGCCAAGAACACTGAGACCATTCATGCGATGAAAGAATGCATCTGGGTCTTCCTTGCCTAGACAGTTACCGCCAAGCAACAATGTTGAGATTTTCTCTGATTTGCTGCTATATCCAACCGTTCTTATTACACCATCAATTACTGCAATGTCCCCAAATCCTTCCCACATTTTGTCCTCCAAAGCAGGAATCATAGAACAGCTCTCTGTATCTATAAATCTTTGGAAATCCGTACCTGAATAATGTCCTCCATCTCTGTTCTTTTCATAAATCAGATAATCTTCTAAACCTCGTATCCACCAACAGGGCAGTTTCATTGCACATCCCACCATTACAACACAGTTGGACTCCACATGTCTGAGAAAGCCTAGATTTATAAGGTCCACGAGAACCGAGTAACCCTTCTTAAAAGCATCCTCAATACAATCAATAGGACCAAGACAACCTTCCATAATCCAGTGGGCTATCAATTGAGTGAAATTAACAGGACCATTCATGTGAATGTACTGCCAGCTGTGCCAGAAACAATGAATTAGATCATTGGTTGGCATAACTGCATGTGCAATTTGGAGAAAACAAGGAATAATGCTAGAGGCATCAGTAATTGTTGCGACTGCTCCAAACTTTTCTCTCGAAGCCCGATGTTTATATTCCATAATATAATTTAATGCTTCTGCCATAGCCTCAATCTTAGCAGGATTACCCTCACTTTCTTCATGGATACCTCTAAATAGCAGTTTAAAATCTGGATCTCTAACCTTTTCTTGCAAAAGATTGATGGTCTCTGTAGCAGACAAGGGTTCAATCTCCAACACCTTCGCGTAAGGACCATTAGGTTTTCCAGAGTAATCTATGGTGGTCACCAAGACTTTAAATGAAGGCTGCTTAAAATCAGGAACCAAGGATTCAAATTCTGATACAGTTTCATATACTTCCACTCCCTTACAAAATCCATCCAAGATTAGAAGACACCTCTTCTTATCAGTAGCTGCTGATATTTTCTTTTTCAGATTAGCTTCCGCCTGCATCTCCTCATACTCATCGTCATCACCATCGTCATCCGCATCCCACTCCTCAGTTGGAAGACATATAGGCAGCTGAGCAGCAATCCTCTCAAGCGGAGATTCCTTGTCATGTTTTCTGCTCATAGACAGCCAAAAACATAAATCAAACTGACTTTCTTGCTTTACAATATCATGAACCTTTTTCGCCGTCCATGTTTTCCCTATTCCTGGTTTCCCAACAAGACATACTACTTTAACATGGTCATCGCACAGCTCTTTCAGTATGAATCTTACGCGCAAATCCAGTGTGTCCCCGTTATCCATGGCCGATCCTGTTGCAAATTGTTCATATGAGGAAATATCTTCCTGTCATGTACCAGTAAATAAGAAACAAGCAATCACAGAGTCAAGATATACGACGATAAGGTGATTGAAGTTACAGCTTGAGATTATAGGAGTTACGGTAAGAATGGTGGAAGAGAATGTTCCTTAAGATAACTAAGAGGAAAGTTAGTTTCTATATGCAAAAACAATTCAGATCTAAAGCTGTCCAAGATAAATAAGAGAAAATTTCAAGTGTGGTGAATAATCATGAAGAAGAGTGAAGAAAAAAAAAAAAAAAAACCTGCAGATTTCGATTGGCTACTCCGAGAGAAGCAATATCAGCTAGCAGGAGCTTCTACTGGGCGAAGATAAAATTATGTGTACTCCGACAAGACAAAGTGGATTAGATCACACCCAATAAAGCAATGTCATTTATATCATTTACTTATATTTTTAAATAAATGGTATATGTTAATATAATTTATTTGTATTTTTAGTTATATAATTAAGTCTTTTAAATTTTTTGTTATGTGAAATTAGATTGAAGAAAATATATATTATGAATTTAAATATTATATTGATTCTAGATTCCGTCTTATTTATTCAAAGCACCGACATGTTTAAGAATATAATTGGTCATAAATATTTTAGTAATCTGGCTCATAAATTTTTACATAATGGATCAAACTTAAATTAAATTAGAGACTTTATAAAGTGAGAGACGATTTAGATAGTAGAAAAACTGTCACTTGAGAGACCATATAAACAAGCGAATAAATATTAATCATGCTACTTAAGTTTACAAAAATATGACCCATTGGGAGAACGTCACTTGAGACTAAGCGCATTTCAACGCAAAAATGGAGGCTAGCAGCTCCTTCGGGATCTAGAGGACAAGACACACTAGAGCTGCTGACCAGCAAGCCCAGGTAACATTATGCTCGACATTATGAAAGTTGTAGTGCTATAAGAAATGCTCTTCATATAAGTCTGTTAGCAGTATTAACTTTTATATTGCATATTCTAATAAGATTTAAACATGACATTTTCTTGCTTTAAGATGTAGATCAGTGAATCTATTTGTATGGTATTAATAATATAAGGAATCGAATAGAATAAGTGCATATGGGAGAATATGCTTAAAAATGATAGGCTTGTGTAGTGGGACGAAACTACTTTACTAGAAGATACGGTACTCATTCTGAAAGAGATTGTCATGTTAATTCTAAAATTTTGAGGGCCTAATAAGAGAAAAACAATAGACTTTAGTTAGAGAACAATCTAGTAATAAATGTTGTACGTTGGAGACACCTAATTATCTACAAAAGTTGCATGTAGAAAAAAGAGAACCAATATTAATTAGATACACACCGAGTAAAATATTGTGCAAGGCTTGCTATCCACAAAAGTTGCATGTAGAAAAAAGAGGACCAATATTAATTAGATACACACCGAGTAAAATATTGTGCAAGGCTTGCCAACATAAGGTTTTATGTTGAGGAAGGAACTTAGTCTTCTATAAGAGATTCCAATGGATAAACTCAGTATAAACTTTCTGTATGTAAGAGTTTAATAACAAGTTATAGCTAGTTTGAGTCATGTAGACCCTTATGGATTTATATTTCCACTGTCATTTGCTCTCTTCTTCTTGTGGAGAAGAAATGAATAGTTTAACAATGAGGTACATATAGAAGGGTGAATATTATTATGATATTAGAGGCATATCCTATATATGTGAGTGGGGATCATTAAAGTAGTTGATTTCAGTAAATAGGGAGTCTTTAAATGGAGAGGAAGTAAAAAAAGTCAGAGAAGGTACCATGGATTCATCTAAGTATAAATGGTTCTACCTGAGTTTATTGATTTATAAATCCCAAAGGACAAAACCCTCTGACTTTCTAAAATTCTTTCCCAAATGAGAGAATTAGAGGAAATTAGAATAGACAGTAGAAGAAAAATTTGTTTAAGATGCTTAGTTATTAATAACTATTCTCAAATTTACGATTGCAATTGTAATAGAAACTGTACAATCTTAGTTAAGAAATGAAGATTATATGAATGGACCAACATAGAGGGTAGTAAAGCTAATGAGATGAGTCAAATTTGCCCCACCAAGATTTCTTAATAATCTATGCTAAGTTTTTTAAGATAAGCTTAGGTATTCTAAAGATAGACATGCGGTATGTTTAGTTAGGACGGTTTGAGAGAGTACTATTCTTCCTGCATAGGACAGTGTGGTGCGCTTCTACGTCTATAAATGGGTTTGAGTATGTTTAAGCAAACATACAAAAGATTAGTATGAAGTAGGCAACCTAAATGCATATTTTTTGCAAGAAGATAAGTCAGTTGGGCATGGTTTCTAACATGGGTTTAGACATGGTGGGATATATTTGGACTCGAAAGAATACGAGATTGATAGTAATTTAAGAACTGACCGGACTACTGGCAATAGGTGCAGAGAACACTTCAGAAAATTCATGAGATTTTGGTGGAAAGTCTTACCGAATAGGACTAAGTCATCTATATACTGGCAATAGGTGCAGAGAACACTTCAAAAAATTCATGAGATTTTGGTGGAAAGTCTTACCGAATAGGACTAAATCATCTATATAAAATAGATGGGTGATTGATGGGGCTTGACATTAATTTTAAGACCTTGATCTTTTGTTAAGATTCAACATAATGAGAAAGTCGAGAGAGAGTATTCATACCTAAGATGAAGAGATATGCGAAAAGGGAATCCCCTTGTCTAAGTCCTCCGTGAGGAAGATTTCCCTGGGTTAAAACCCAATAAATGTGACTTCATAGGAAACTGTAGTGTAGCATTAGGAAATAAGTTGTAGAACCTTTGATGAAAACCTAAGACACTGTAGCATGTGGGTTAAAAACGAGATTAATAATCATCTCTGACCAAATACAGAAGCTTTTATACCAGATTATAATCGTCTCATGTTATGTGAAAAAGCTTGACCTTAAATCAACCAAGCAATTTTCACTTGAAAGCTTATGAATATGTGATTCAATCTTACATCCGAGCAAAGATCACAAAAAACAAATTCGCAACAGCCACAAATGCAAACGCTGACCTTGCAGCAACTTCACCATCAGAGACAAAATCAATGGAAAAATTACATTTCCACAGCCAGATTTGCTTCTTCCTTCATCTTCCAAGAATGTTTTTTACACGCTGAATTACCAACAAAGATTCACAGCCTTCTTCATATACCAGACAAGCTCAAAAATTAAGGCTTCAAGATAAACAGACTAGGGTCCCTAACACATCATAATAGCAACCACCTGTTAGCTTGCTAGCCGAATTCTTCTAGACTTTGAACTGCAAGATAGCCATCCAACTCCTCATGAAAATCACTTCTACAATCCAGCAAACCAGAGCATATTCTTCACAAAGTAGCAACATGGTAACGAAATCACACCAGAAAAAAGAAAATAGGCAGCTCCAAGGCGGTAGAAACAATAGGTCTGCTTCTCACCATTAAAAGAAACCGAACACGGCATCATAGTACCTGCAGAACAATACAAGTTAACTGGTGAAAACATACTACCTGCAAAACCATACACATCATAAGGCCACCAAAGTCATGTGAGCATTTAAATTTAAATGTTAAACAAAAAGACTATTATAGATCACCCTTTCAGAGTGGTTTAGTTTACAGAATGTTGTACGAAAGACTCAAAAGTCATCTATTATGAATTTTTTTTTTTGGGTATCATGAAAAACTAGGATAGGTATTTAACTACCAGAAATTCTCTTAACAGAAGCTTCAAAGAGCAGTGGCCTGAAAACTTGCAGCTATTGGAGTAATGCTGAAATTTACCCTGTTAAAGGATTGCTTTTTTGAATGCTGAAATTTACTAAAAGCTCCTCAAACTGTGAAACTATACAGATGATGTGAAAGGTGAAAATAATGAAGGAAAACACTCCTGTGATCAGGGTTTCACAAGACTATCATCTTCAGTAAGGTAAAAACAAACACACCAAACACAAACACTTACAATAAGGCAATTCACCGAAGGATGAACAATATTCAGCTTCGTTATTACAAGAAGATAAGAATTGCATGCAGGAGATTCATGGGGCAAAGAAATGGTGGGAAAGTAGAAGAAAAAGAGAGATTGCACAACAAATTTCTAGTAGAAATTACTTGATGCTTAGATGATCCCTCTAAAAATCTTCCAACTTTGATGCAAGAGATATCAAGTAGAAACTACAATTGCTAACAAGTATAGTTGACAAGTATGCTTATAAATTGCTAAAAATAATAGCATTCTCTGCTGCCATTAGATTTTAATGGGAAAATAATAAACCCCGGCCCTCGATTAAAAACATACAATGACATAAAACTGCAACATAACAAACCTGGAGTTATTTCTCAAAGTTCTCAAAGTCTTCATGCATTTGTAATTTCATTTGTTTTCTGAGAGGCTTTGTGTTTTATTTGGGAAGGGAACTTTGGCAACCCAAGACAGGGCTGACTGTCATCACATTGTTCTTCAATTCCAGAACTTATAGTCAAAGTCCAGTTTTGTATTGCCCGAACAAAAAGAAAGAAGCATGTAAAAAAGTCATTAAGTTTTGGGCATTCTCCCCCTGTAAATCTTTCAAGAGACGGCAAGGCAGCTCCGATGCTTTTCAACTCTAGTAGTTCAAACAAATGCAGAGTCCTTAGATGTTTCATCGAATGCACTGTTGTTCCATCAAACTCAAACACGCATTTCAGATTATCACAAAACCTAATCTGAAGAGTCTGAAGATTCATTGGTTGTTGGGACAAGGAGAAAACAATTTCAAGTAGTGGACAACATTCTAGATACAGATGCTTAAGATTACTGAATCTCTCAACTTGCAAATTCTTGTTGCATATACTCTTCAGATTAGGGAGGTTAAGAATCTGCAGAGTCTCAAGTTTGCTTGATGCTCCAATAGCTGCCTCTTCTCTGCTGAAAACACTCTCCATGCTTGTGCATCTCTCAATGCAACAGCCTCTCATTGCGCTGATTTTTTTGTACCTAATTCAGATAAGCAACTGATATTTGCATTATCGTGCAAACATATATATTGAGCATGCCTGAGAACACACTCCAGACCGAGGAAAGGACTGCAAGACCAAATTTCCAGAGACTGGCTGTGGATTTCCGAGTAACAAGGAAAACATCTGGTTCTTGTGTAGATATCTCTAAATTTGCTTTCATCTCTGTGGCTAAAGAAATCTCCATGTTCATCATGCTTTCTTGGAGGTGAAACAGAAAAATGAAATTGCTTGAAATATGTATCCCATAACATGGGATTTTCGTCCAAAAAATCAAAAAACTTGCTGCCACGAACCATTATGTGGAGATTATTTACACTCAATGGAAACACTTTTTCTGCCCCAAAGATGCCACAATCAACCCAATTTAGTTCCTCTGGAAGGTGCTTTATCCTCCTCCAATCAAGTTCTTCAGTATCCTTCAAGAGGGGAAGATGAAGGCGTTTAAGGCAAGACAACTCTGAGATCTCATAGAGAAATTCTTTTATCCCAGTACCCCAAAGATCAAGAACCTCCAAGCGACTAAGTGATTTCAAATGTTGCAGCTTCTTCAGGCCCCAACAATCTCTTAGCAAAAGCTGGCGGAGGTTGCATAAAAACTTCAGGGAAGGCAGGCATGTGACTGCTGTTTCAGAAAGATCAAGAACTTCAAGCCTTGCAAGCTTTTCCAAGCCTGATGCATCTTCCATGCCTGACCAGCCTCTCAATGACAACTGGGTTAAGTTACTTAGGAAGAAGACATCTACGTAAATGGGAGTTTTAGACAAGTTGAGAATCTGAAGGTTCCTCATAGCACTAAGTAAATCACTCAGGAAAGAATCTTTTCTAGGAAGATATCTAAAATTAGAAATATTTAGCTCCTCAAGATTTGATAGAGGCCTTATGATGGGAAGGTAAAAATCCGAAATTCCAAAAAGTCTTGAGTATCTGAAATCGAGGCAAATGCACGAAATTAAAGTTACGATAACTATGAAATGACAAATTAGTGCCACCTGAAAGATCAATCACTTCAAGACTTTCAGCGAAAGCTAGCAACATAGTAAGGGAGGAACAACCACATAGGATAAGCTGGCGCATGTTTGGGAACTCGCTGTAATCAAAGCCTGTCAGAGAACGTGCATTAGTGAGGTCAAGTACCTCGAGCCTCGGAAGTCCTTCCATTTCTGGAAGACGCTCTAAGAATTCACAATCCCTTAAAATGATAGTACGAAGGTTAAGAAGGTGGGAGAGAGATGGTAAAGAGCATAGTTTGGTATCTGAGAGGTTTAGGCAATGAAGGCACCACAAATGTTGAAAGGATTGATCTTCAATTTCAAGTACATTAGAGGAACCAGAGACATCAAGTAATTCAAGGTCTTTACAAGATACTTGGCAGCTTCGTCAGTGCAGTACAATTTCTTAGCAAAATATGAGAAAGGTTACAAGTGATAGAAGGGAAGGCATGCAAGTCAGTTTCAGATAAATCAAGAACTTTAAGACTAGGTGAAATGCCATCATAGATCTCCTTTAAACAGATAGCACCAGAAAGATCAAGAACTTGGAGATCAGAAAGACCTTTTAGCCTTGGAAGTCTAGTTAAGGATTTACAATTTCTCATTCCAAGCAGTGTTAGCTCTTCGAGACCAGATAGAATTGGTAGGCGATCAATCTGCGAATGAGAAACATCAAGGATCCTGAGTTTTGGGAACTGAGAAAAGGTTGCCTCATAGAATCTTTCAAAACATGAAGCACCATTAAGGTCAATAACCTCAAGCTTTTTCAAGGCACTTAGTCATGGAAACATTTTCAGGTGGCTACACCCTCTCAAGATAAGCCAACATAATTCAGTTAAATTGGAAATAGAAATAGGTAACATTTCAACCCGTGCTTCAGAGAAGTTGAGCCTTTGGAGATGAAGCATTTGCTGCAATAAATCATCTGGAATTGTCGTCAATGATGTAGCACCAGATATCTCGAGAATAACTAATGATCTGAGCTCTTTTATCTGATCAATCTCCTGCAGAAACTCACAGCCCCTTAAGATAAGCATTGTAAGCTCTTGCATGTGTGAAAAAGATGCTGGTAGAGATTTGAGCATGGGATTGAAGATGCCAAGAAAATTGAGACCATTCAGACTATGAAAAAATGCATCCTGGACTTCCTTGCCTGGATAATTACCATCAAGTAATAATGTTGAGATTTTCTCTGATTTGCTCCTATGTCCAGCTGTTCTTATCACACCATCAATCAGTGCAGTGTCCCCAAATCCTTCCCATATTTTTTCCTTCAAAGTAGGAATCATTAAACAGCTCTCTGTATATATAAATCTTTGGGAATCCCTACCTGAATAATGTCCTCCATCTTCGTTCTTGCGGTAAATCACAGAATCTTTTTCATCTCTAATCCGCCAATAAGGCACTTTCATTGCACATCCTACCATTACGACACAGTTGGAGTCCACATGTCGGAGAAAGCCTAGACTTATAAGCTCCATGACAACAGAGTAACCCTTGTTAAAAGCATCCTCAACACAATCAATACGACCAAGACAACCCTCCATAATCCAATGGGCTATCAATTGAGTGAAATTAACAGGACCATTCAGGTGAATGTACTGCCAGCTGTGCCAGAAACAACGAATCAGATCATTGGTTGGCAGAATTGCATGGGCAATTCAGAGAAAGCAGGGCATAATGCTGGAAGCATCAGTAACTGTTGAATCTACTATAAACTCTCCTCTCCAATCCCGATGTTTGTGTTCTGTAATGCAATTTAGTGCTTCTGCAATAGCCTCAACTTTAGCAGGAGCACCCTCACTTTCCGTATAGATATCTTCAAATGGTAGCTTAAAATTTTGATCTCTGACTTTTGTTGCAAAAGAGTGAAGGTCTCCGAAGTAGACAAGGGTCCAATCTCCAACACCTTCACGTAAGGATCATTAGGATTTCCAGAGTAATCTATTGTGGTCACCAAGACTTTAAATGAAGGCTGCTTAAAATCAGGAACCAAGGATTCAAATTCTGATACAATTGCATCTACTATCATATCCTTAGAAACACCATCCAAGATTAGAAGACACCTCTTCTTACCAATAGCTGTTGATATTTTCTCTTTCAGATTACCTTCTGTCTGCTTCTCCTCATCTTCTGTCTGCTACTCCTCATCCTCACCGTCATCACCATCGTCACCCACATCCCACTCCTCAGTTGGCAGACATATAGGCAGGGGAGCAGCAATCTTCCCAAGAGGAGATTCCTTGTCATGTTTTCTGCTCATAGACAGCCAAAAACATAAATCAAACAAACCTTTTTGCTTTACAAGATCACGAACCTTTTTCGCAATCCATGTTTTCCCTATTCCTGGTTTCCCAACAAGACACACTTTGACATGGTCTGCGCATAGCGCGTCCAGTATGAATTGTATGCGCAAACCCAGTGTGTCCTCGTTGGCCATGGCTGACCCAGTTTTATACCAATAAATAAGAAAACAACCGTGAGAGAAGTTACGGGCTAAGATTACAGGAATCATGGTAAGAATGGTGAAAGAGGGCGTATCTAAGAAAGGTTAAAGATAAAAAGAGGGAAGTTCTAAGTTTCTATATCGAAAAACAATTCAGATCTAAAGCTGTCCGAGATAAATAAGAGAAAATTTCAAGCGTAGTATAGAACTCATAGACAATCTGAAACAGAATAATCATGAAAGAGAGTCAAGAAAAGAAAGAAAGAAGTAGAGCTTACTAAAAACCTGTAGATTTCTATTGCCTAGTCCGGTGGAAGCAGTACCAGTCGGTTGTTTGCAAATTGTAAATCAGAAGAGGATGCCGGTGGTGGAAGATGGACAACTCACAGCATTAATTATAATTTTTAAACACTGTTGACACTGTCTACTAAAATATTCAATCACATACTCTGAGATTGTAAATGATAAATAATTTATAAAAACAAATAATAAATTGTAAGCTCTGCATTCATCTCCTTCTCTTTCATCTGCTTTGACGACTTCTTGTTAAACTTCCTCAATAATGGAACATCTGTATCACTCTCATCATTAAGAGCCCTTCGTGGTTGTTTCTACAACTTCTCTTCACTCTGTTTCTCCGGCTTTCGATCATGTCGCTCTCTCTCCTCCGCATCAATCAAAACCTGCAATTTGCTACCAAAGCCTGCAAGTCAATATATATAACATCATCACTTTACTTGGACAAAACAAACTGGATTAGATCACACAGAATAAATCATTATCGTGCATGTTGAATAATGTATTAGGAAATAAACAAGTAATCAAGAATTTACATATTTCATAATTTTAGAGTTGGTAACTATTATACGATATATATATATATATATATAGTTAACCCAAAGCTAAATTTTTTTATATCTAAAAAATGTAAATCAATAATTATTATAAGTATTATTACTTTAATTCTATTTTATTTATTAAGTATATTACTATTATTTTAATTCTAGGTAATTATGATATCCTTTTAAAAATAAAATTTTATTTTAAAATATATATTATCATATTAATTTTATATTAAAAATATTTTTAAGAATTAAAAATTTTAGATGTGGTAATTCTTAAACATTTTTTCAACAAATGAAATATATATTATGAATTTTAAATATTATATTGGCTATGAATTCAACTTGATTTGTCTAAAGTAAGGGCCTATCGAAGAAGATGATGGGTCAAGAAATTTTTATAATTCAGTTCGCGGATCTTTATAAAATAGATTAGATTTAAACTAAACTAAAATTGTTTATGAAACGAGAGATTATCAAGAAGACGAAGAGGCCCCATCGGAGTTAACCCTTCCCTCAACAGCACATAATCCATGCATATAAGAACACAAGCAAACCCTAATGACCGTCATTTTTACACGAGTCAGATGATACCCAACTCTAGTAGGTAAATAATAATACTACCACCAATATTGGGTTTATGTATTGAAATCATACTTAATATTTCATTACTTCTGGCTCTCTGAAACTTAAAAGTACTTTATATATATAATACTAGTTAGTTAAATATTCCAATTAATTAAACTCATCTAGTAGTTTTTCTATCCTACTCCAATCATTTTTTTTTATGATAACGAATAGAAAATCAAAATAAGTCAACTATATGATCTACCATAAAAATCATTGATTTCAATACCTCATAAATCAATGACTTCTAACCGAGTAAACGAATATAAATTAAACAATTCATTTAAACTCTTACTATCTCTTAGTAGCAATTGGTTGATTAAGTAATTTTATGATAATTTTCGTTATCTTCGATGCAGCAATGAGCTGCTCTCATCACATTTTCTGTCATATAAAATTTTTAATTTTCACACATTTGAGCAAACCAAAATCTATAAGTTGCATAACAACATAATCACATTTATTAAAAATCTTCTAAATATAATCAACATGATCAAAATAAAGTTCGATTATCAAATAAATTATCCACTTAGTGAAATTGATAAGGATAATATTTTTATTTTAGTAGAATTTTAGTAGATTTTTACATTTTCTTTGTTCATAATCACAACTTGTTGAAGAAATTCAAGAGAATAATTTTTAATATTTGATGAATTTGGTGAAGCCAAGCTATGAATGATAGACTAGAATACATATATATATATATATATATATATATACATAGATATTAAAGCATAAAAGGCATAGTAGGAGAAAATTCAAGTATGAAGGATGCCATTATTAAAACACTTCAAAATCTATAGCTATTAAACATAGGAATCAATAAACGAAAAAGTGCTGCTATATATATGTGTGTGTGTGTATATATATACGTATATATATATAGATTGTCCAGCTAAAGCTCAGAAATTATTCTGAATAATGTTCATATATTGTTTTGTGGATCCTGTCGGTTTTCTGGTAAGTAAATTGAGATTTTAGTTCTCAATGAGATCAAACAGTGTCGCTTTCATAGCTCAGTTGGTTAGAGCACCCGTTTAGTAAGCGGGAGGTCTTGAGTTCGACTCTCAATGAAAGCACCACATCATTTATTGTAAAACATTTTTAATCTTTCCTGGAAAAGGAAGCGAAGTTGCAATAACCTTTGTCTTTAGAGGACCACTTTACTGGGCAGAAAATCACAAACTTTTTTAATTTGTAAGCACAGATGTTCACATACCTCATAGTATATACACACACATACATACAGTGCATACATATATATATATATATATGTATATCCTTTGGCACCCACAAAAGTAAACAATATAATATCTTTCAAACATGGTTCAGTGCAGAAGAAAAAGAACCAAACTCTCAGCATACTAACTCTCAATCTGATTCTGGTTTCCTAAACAAGATTTGCTAATAAATCTCATCCATAAAAAGGCTTATCCAAACATCATTCTCAACCTCATCATTATAGAAGTCACTATTCAAAACACACAAAGAGTAGTCTACATATGTTGCCCAGTACTCCTCATCGTATAATATTATTTCTTCTTCCAGCATGGTCAGTTTTCTTTCCTCAACAAGGTCAGATATGGGTTGACAGGGTGACATTTGAATCACAGTGGAGCTTTCTGAATTTGATGGCTCTGGAGAAATGATAAGTTCTTGAGTCTCGGTTGAATTCTCTTTTGTTTTCGTAAATATTAAAACTTCTTGTGATGGTTTTTTATTGATGTCGTTCTTCCTGCGCTTTTTGAGATGAGTGTGCCAGTAGTTTTTGATATCGTTGTCTGTTCTTCCCGGTAATTTTGTTGCGATTGTTGACCATCTTAATATTACGAAAGAATGAAATGTTAAGTTATGAATTAAATTTTAAGATCGAATAATTATTAAGTTTACTTCAAAAAATATACATAGATAATTAAGTATACGTATATGTAAACACTAATAAATTAGTATGTCTAGTTGTTTTTTCTTTCATTGTTTTACTAATAAAGTTACGTAGAAATAAGTAAATATATTTCAAATACTATTGGTACATATTTTATGGAAATGCAGAAGTAGTATTCATTCAAAACATAGATATGATGCAGAAAGTATATGTACAGAGAAGCATACATGTGTGTGTGTGTGTGTATAGATTTCTGAGCTATTTATAAGTGCTGAAAAATGTTCTGGTACTGTCTCCAAAATAGATAAAGAAAAAAAAAAGATTGATCATGAAGAAACCAAGATAAATCCTAGCATTTCTTGGAGTATTGAAATTACCTGTTCCTATATAGAAGTGTAAGTGTGTGTGTGTGTGTGTGTGCGCAATAAGATGATATATAGAGATATTCAATTGACAACTGTAGTTAAAATGAAGAAGTTGAACAGATAAATTACCGGTTTCCAAGCTTGTTATGTAAAGCAATTATGGTTTCCTCTTCTTCCTTGCTGAATTTTCCACGCTTAATATTCGGCCTCAGATAGTTCATCCAACGAAGTCTGCAACTCTTTCCAGACCTCGACAGACCTACCATATATACATAATCAAACCCATTATACAACGTACATATATAGTGCAAGCAAACAAATACATACACATATACATATACATATGCGTAATTAATTGTATTGATCATTTGAAATACCTGCAGGTTTTGGCATCTTACTCCAGTTCCAAATTCCATATCTCCTGATATAAGCTACCAACTTCTCGTCTTCTTCGGGACTCCATGCACCTTTATTCAGAGATATACAACGTCTGAGCTTACTTGAGCTTTCACCACCTCCTTCCATGATTAATTTTCTTTGTAGTAATATTGATCGACCTAATTATTCACCGATCATGATGATCAGCTTCAACTTCACAAGTATGTATACATATATATATATATATATATATGCACGTACACAGACACAAACAAGAACAGGACTTTAATTGTTGTATACTTACCCTGTGTGCATTCAAATATCCTGTGGAAAACTTTAACAAGATTTTCCCATCGTTTTCAACGTGAAGAGAATAAATTATTTTTCTGGGAGGAAGCAATCTTTGAAAGTTCTGCAAAAAATTTTAAAAAAAAAATTGTCATCTTTTTTTAGAGTTGACGTTATGATGACTTCCTTTTAACATAAATATATACATATACATATATATATATATATATACATATAGATGTGTGTATTTAAGTGATTATCTGATCAGTATATAAGAGCTAATATTTTTACCCAAAATTTGTATTTCTCTTCATCTATAAAAATTATTGTTAATTTAAATTAAATTGTCACTATTTTTTTTATACAATTATGTTATAATTGATATATACATATGTATATATATTTTTATTCAATAAATAAAATATATAAAGTATCAATATATATTAATTAAATGCCCAAACCAATCAATATTAATTGTAAAATGTATATTAAAAATTAATCTAAGTAATCATATAGTGGGGCGGCATTATTGTGTATATATATATATATATATATATTAATAAAAAGATATTATCCCATGACACCTGCCCCATTAATTATAATCCTATAAATATAGCCAAATTTTTGTATTGCATACGTATGTGAATAGAATAAAATTGTTTTCTATTTCAAACGATATTAAATTACTGAAATTAAGTGAGAAGAATTATTGTCTTCAAATTACTTATAAATTAACTAATTAAATTAGCAATTATCACTATAAATAAAAACAATATTATATATATATATAGAATAAGATGAAGGTTTTGTCAAATTATAGAATGTAAATGCACGCATAGATGTCTTTAATTAAAATTTCATATTTTTCTTATATAATAATAATGTTTATGAAAGTGATTTGGGAAAGATTAATTTAAAATGAGAGTATTAATATTTAATTATGATGTTTAAATGACGTCTCCTTAGTGAGCTTCGCAAGGTAGCCGGTGATGAATTAATTTTTTTTAAAAAAAAGAAATTATTAAAAAATCTATTAATTTAATAATTTAGCATTAAGAATTTTAAATATTAATGGAAGAAAATGACATACGGTATACCAACTTTGAATTCGTTTTTTTTTTTTGGAAAAAAAAAATAAGTAGCTAAAAAATTTATTTATACGAACAAAAAATAAAAGTCGTGCAAAAGAAGTGAAACCGAAAAATCTAAGAGGTTTCAAAATACAATATTATCTATTTGAATTGTGAAAAGATCGCTATATATGAGCATAAGCTACTTTATTATAATCTCGAGAGATTTAAAAAATAATATAACCTTAAAAAAAATATTAGAAATTATTTTATATATCGTTTATCATATTCTTTCTATGAGTTAATCTTGTATATAATTTTAGTGGTAAGAAATGAGTCTTATTTTATTGTTTGTATAAGAATAAGTAACGAAAATTTTTCTAAAATCGGGATAAATTTAGTTAGAAAAAAAAATTATACCTCAATTATATTAAGTTATTGAGAAAATATCTTCTCAATAAATCTTAAGATACAATAAAATTAATATTTAAGTAATAAGACTAATTACATACATATATTTATCTCTTCGATAATAATTATAAATTTAAAACGAATTATATTACCTTATGACATTCTAGTTCAAAACAATCATTTTTTAAATCTAAATTTTTATTTTTTATTTAAAAATTTAGCTCAACTTATTAATAATATATGATTCGAACCGCATATGAAACTCAATAATCATTTTTTTTTTTAATGTAGAGTCAACTTATATTAAATATATATATATATATATATATATATTGGAGTTACGTACCATTAATACCTTGGACTTAAAATGATATTTGGGTTTTGAAAGCATTACAAATAATATGCAAGGTTCAAGTTACAATTATGATACACCTATATATATATATATATATATTAAAATATAAATCTTTTATATTATTATGGTAGAAGTTTCTACAAAGTAGAAGTAGATGGTCAGAAAAATAATACCCAAAAAATAAAATAAAATATTAATTAGAGGACTAGATTGAAGATGAGTATCACATGGTTGATTAAATTAATTTAATAAAATATTTGAAAAGAAAATAACAAAGCATAGTCAAAAGTCATAGCCTCGTGCCACTTTTACTTTGATTAGTTGCATAAACTTTATTCATCAAAAAGAAATTTGTCTTCTTTACACACTTGTGGAACCAAAAGATAAAACTTTAAGAAATCGTCGGTGTGAATTTAATTACTAACAAATTTTACTTGTGTAAAGAACCTAAATTTTAACATAGATTTGTATTCTACGTGTTATGTGGTATTTCTCTACATCTATAAAATTTTATAACGAAAGTTTGATTTTTATCTAACATACGAATAATTATATATTACGTCATATATAAGAGTTAAATTTTTTTATCGTGTTTTAAAATCTATTAATTAAGGAACAAGATCAAGTAATCAGTTTCTATGGAGCATAAGTATGTAAGGGTTTTCTAAGATTTGATAGAAATTGGTTCTCTGAGTTCAAAGGTAAAAATTGAACCTGACTGCAAGATTCACTAGTTGAACAATAACAAAAAGATTTTTAAAGGGGAAAATAGACAGGTAAATGATTATGTTTTTCAAACCCTTTAATTTCTTTTGTCAAGATCCTACACAAACAGACCAAACTTGTCAGAATACACATTCGGTTCCAAAGATGCAGGAATCAATTTAGCGGACTTGAAGCTTGAAGAGAATAGGAAAGTTGACTGGTGAGGCCCGTGAAAGAGTCTAGTCAAAATACTGCAGATACAGGAAGCAGCTTCGTGATTGGTAAACGTGTAGTTGGAAATCTCCAGTTCCACTGTCAAGAATCAAATAACATCATGGAATACAGTTTCTCTCTTATCAAGAATCACCAATATCTTCCCAAATTCAAAGGGTTAGAAATTGGTATCTCGTCCGCAGTTCACGTCCAGCCATCCAGGCAGGATACACTCCGTTGGCAGCGTAAAAACTGCAATTAACTTCAAATCTGTTGGAGACTGAATCCATCCTTTCAGTGGATAAATTACTTGAAGGGTAAGTCCGGCTCTTGATATCAAGGTGGATCCCTACTGTTTCAATTCTTTTGCGCATCAGACGGAACAGGAGTTGTGATTGAGACAAGAGGAGGCGGGTGTAGCTCGAGAAAGTTTTTGTTCCCTTCACTATAGCCACCGATGCATAGTGTATCCCCTCGACCATGCCAAGTTCCATCCTGGACATTGTTCATTTCCAGAGTTCTGGACTCCTGTTTCATATTTGAAGAATACAAACCATCAAATTTTCTAAAACATGGTTAAAATACTTAGTGACCAAATGAGATTCAAGTCATAATATTTGATTGATTCAAGTCATAGCTGAAGAGTCCCTGTTTCAAGGGTCAACAAAACAAATCTGCTGAGGATACAAGTTTAGCACCTGGCATAATGCGCACATGGGACAGATAAGATGGTAGATGCAGTCGTCCAAGAAACTATCATTGCCCTGAAAACAATCAAACATCCAAAATCTGTCAACGAAAGCAATCAATCGGAACCAGAAACAGCCAACTAATGCCAAATACAAGAAAGATGCCACACATACAGATACTAATTCATATACTCGACAAAATATGATATTATACATGTGCATGACTTATATTTTTCTGTGTCAATCACTAGGAATTGCTCAATGGCTGGTAACTTTGCATATATCGAACTTATCCCGAGGAAAAGTGAAACGTAGGCCTGAAAGGCTAGAAGAAATCTTGACACAGAAGTAACTCAAAACTTCCAGGATTTTATGGAACAAAGACAGACCATATCCAACTTTGGAGAATAAGGGCAACCAAAAACAACCCGGGGAAATTGAGAAAGAAAGTTATTTTTCCTATTAAAATAAATGTCATAGCTTCCTTATTCCTAAATTAACTAATACTGAACGGTTTGTGAGAAAAAAAAAAAGGGACTTTCATAAATGCAATAAAGTTCATAGTAAACGGTTATTAAGGCAAAGAAGAATAGACTTGATAGATTCAGTCTCCATTCTTGCTCAAATACCCTACTAAAAAGCTAGAGTATATAGCATTATTTGCATCGTCATAAATGTCCCCACCAAAAAGATTACCAAACTAAGAAACTGTACACAAAATCAATTAAAGCATCAAGCTTCCACAGAATTTTGATGGAGCTGCCCTCTAGAAGTATGATAAGTTATTTTATATTACAGGTGGATATTGATGTGATATCCCATTCTAAAACTATATATAAACTCATAAATTACTACAAAAATTAACGAACACCTTAGTTTTTTCCTCTAGTAACCATGAAAACGGATACCGTGACAGTATATTACCTGTTAAACAAAATAATTTCTCCTAGAACCACATGAGCTGCTCTCAAATTAATGTACAAGGAGATATTGCAGATTATTGGATAAAAAATTAATAGAAAAACATAAAATGTTTAGAAGACTAGAAATTAGGAAGATAAATAATCAGTTCTTACTATATATACCTGATATTAGGATCCTTATACAAAATTAAACCTGCAAAACAACTATTAAAATCAAACCAAAAGATGTATTAAGATTCTCACCCTTATATTAAATTTCCTTCTTATTTGTGCGCGGAAGAAACCCAAATATATTCCCACTGAAATGGTGAAAGCAAGTGCAAAATACAGAAAGCAATGGCGCTTGGTGACAATATAGGCAATGAAATTGACAAGAGCAGTAACAACGAGGATGAAATAAACGATTCCCTGCAAAATTACATTTCATGTATATCAAAAATACTTGAGTTGCCAAAGGAACAAAATTTAGATTTGGTAGTAGAATTAACAGAGAATGTTTGTAAATGAATAACATAACACTATTCAAGTAGCTTGATTCTTACTCTCCGAAAAAAGTAGCTAGATTCTTAAGAAGCATAACTTTATATTTGATTTCCATAAACGCCATGATGGTTTTAAGAATTATAAACTAATTTTACCTGAATAAAACAAGGACCAAAACCGGCCCGTCTCATGTTTTTCCCAAATCTGTACCATGGGCAACTGCAAGATCAAATACAATATTATTCATAAAGCATCATAATATTACAATCATAGAAACCAATAGTATCAATTCCCCCCCAACAGGGGGCTAAAACTGCAGGCAAAGCATGGAATACCTAAATACCCAGAAGAAAAAGGTCAATGCTTCAGGTGGCATCAAAGTCAAACTTCCCTGACCTGAAATTATTTGGCAAAAAATCTACCAAGGGAAAAAATTGCTTTCTCCTAATTACACTCAATCATAAGACTTTGAAAAGAGAACAATAAGGAAAATTTTGAAACAAAAAGGAAAATAAAAACTCAACATTAACCCGCACGTTTATTTCAGATGAAAATCGAAGTAAAAAAGACGAATAAAGAAAAAAGCTATCATATCCAATCTACCATCCTTTTAGCTCCTACCTAAAACTAAGCCCCCAAAAAATCTCAAGAAAAGGTAAAAAAATTTCTGCCGAAACAAACAACATCAGAAAAATCCGGAATTCACGAAAAACACGCCTAAATTTTTTTCTTCAAAAAAAGATTCTCATGCGTAAGGGTTTCTTCACACCATAGCATAGCTTGTCTATAGTTTTCTCCTAGAAACAAAAAAAATTTCCTGCGAAACAAACAGGGGGGCTGGGAAGACCAAAGAACTCACCAAGCGGATTCAATAGCGATACGACGGTCCTCGCAACAATCAAGAACCTCACCTTCCCACATCCTCAAAACCCCACCTAAATCTCCTCCTTTCTCATCATCTCCCGCATCGACGCTCTCCAGTCTCGTCCACTTTCCTTGCGTCTGCAACGCCACAGTCGAACACAACATATCGAAATCCAAAACCGCCATCCCCTCAATCAGCTCCTCCTCCTCCTGCCCTCCTCCACCTACCCCGCCCTTCTCTCGCTTTTCCAAATCCTCCATTGACACCGTTTTCCTTCCCTTTCCTTCTCTCTGTCTTTTGCTTTTCCGTGACCTCCTTGATCTTCCGTGTGTGTTCGTATTCTTGGAAAGGATGCTTTTTTTTTTTTTGCTTTCCTTTAATTAACAATTTTCTGTTTTTTAAAGGTTTTAAATTTTAAGTGGGAATGAAAATAGTTGGGGGGTGGAAGGTTTAAGTGGCGGGTAATTATTATGTGTGGGTCCCAGTGGAGCCCCATTATTGACGGTACAGCTGTTGCCACCTAGGATCAAGATTATCCTATTTTGCATATTTATATATATACATATAAAATATTATCTTATCAATTAACTAATTTAATTAATCATTGAATCATAATCAATCAAAATAGGATTAGTAATAATCATTTTTTAATTATTTTGGCCAATTATTATTATTATTATTATTATCTTTTTTTATATTTTCATGATTATATGAGAGAGCACTTTTTCTACAGTGATTAAATCAAATAATTAAGAGTAAATCTTTTTAAATTATAATTTGATTATCCTTTTAATATTTTTATTTGAACTAATTATGGTGTTTGCTTTGTTTAAAAATGGTTTATATAAATATAAAAATATGAGAGGAAAATGGATAAGGAAGAAATTGGGAAATCATGTGCAGTCAGCCAACCTCTGAGCTGTTCCAATAAAGATTGTAAAAGCCTTCTTAGTACTTTAGCCCATTAATTGAAAATCTTAATATCAAGTAATATTAGGGTTCTTGAGTTTTTTTTTTTTTTTTTATTAAATATATTTTCTGGGTCCACATAATTTTGTCAACTTACTATTTGAAATATAAAATCTAGATTTTTCAAATAAATTATTGAAGTGTTTAAAGAATATGAACTTACTATTTGTATTCATTTATTTATATTTTAATTTTACTTTTTTTAAATATATATATATATATAATTAGCAGACACTGATACAGACACTGGACATGATATGACCATGATAAAATGCTGCAAAACTTGTTTATTGCAAAATAATCAATGATTCTACCCATAAAGGTCAGATTCAACCATTTGGGTTCCAGTCTGCAAAACATAAAAGAGAAGACTTCAATCAAAGCACAGAACCTAAAACATCCAAAAATTCAGATACCAAAAGTTAATCAAATTAGAGATGGAATATGCATTGAAGTTTCTACCTTTACAAGAAACATAATTCATAACAGTACAGACAGACAAGGAAAGGAAAAGGGAAGGTGGCATCCGCCTCCGTCGGGATGGGAATCTTGGCACAAATTTTTCTTAATTTGAATATATATGGAAAGTTGACCAAGGCAAAATGAACATTCATGTCTTCGCTGCAGGTCTCACCAGCCCCAATCCACTACCACTACCCAAATGCTTGAAGTCTGTCGCCTGGAGATGATCCCCGTGTCCTGCAAAGCCTGTCCCTCCTTTTACCAAGTTAACCAAGTTCCTCTCTTTACATAGCTTGTTGCATACTAAACAAACCCTATCAACCACCACAAATTTGTCTGCACATTTCTTGCAGAAGACATGCCCACACGAGCTGAGGGCCACAAGAGCTAATGTGTCGGTCAGAGTAACCTTGCAGCTGGGACAGATAAAAGTTTTGTCCAGGGAACTGGATTTCTTCTTTTCACTGTTGTCTTCTGAAAAGTGGATTGGGAAGAGAGCCTTCAGCTTCAGTTTCTCCTTGCCTTCTGGGCAGGCCGTACTGCTGGAGGGAGCTTCTACCTTATGTGAAGCTTCTGGCGTAGCAGAAGGCAGCCAAAATGCTTTCATTGTCCGAAGTGCTTCCTCTTCATAAGACGTGACCTTAACACTGTTTGCCCCATGAAAACCATTCTTGTCTCGACAATGGTTTCTATCACTGTACTGGGGAAGAGCACCATGATTTTGCTGATCAAAGGCATCTAGCTCTCTTGCTTTCTGCAATGCTAGCTTCTCGTCTTCCTCTTCCTTCTCTTGCTTCTGTTGAGCAGAATGGGCAGCTAGCTTCCTGCCAAAGAGGGTAATAAGATGTTATAGATTTATAACTGATCATAGCATGAAAGGCAGACAAGTATGAGACAGTACTACAAACAGGAAAAAATGACTAACAGAATATTTTCATTTTATTGAGAAAAAGATATTGGGTGGAGGGATCTATTCTTCTGCTTACCATAACAAAGCATCATCAAAGCAAAGTTCCCAATTGTATTGGATAATCCTTGTTTTATATGTAGAACAGTTACTAAGCTGCAATAAGAGGTATTGCCATAAAGCAACTCTCTTCTTTGAGTATTTTCACAAAGCCATTAAGCCATTTACTCTCAATACAACTCAAATAATAAACTGACTTTTCCTGCATAACCAAGAAGTAAAGAGACGGCAACACTTCAAAATTTTAAAACCAAAACCATTATCCCAAGCTTTACATCCCAAACCTCTTATTTGTCTTCTGCAGTAAACTGTCATCTTTCTGCAATTTAGCAATATGCTGAACATATGTCGTTTCTGCAGTAGCATACATTCCAAAACAGAGCCATATAACTTCTATTAGTTGCTATATGCCCACCAGAATATACGGTAACAAGTTCCTCTAACGTACGACTTTTAAACCATAAGCATCTTCTTACAATAGCATTATGCGTATTTCCAGTCTGATCCATTAACCCGACGTCCTCCTGTTGCCACTTCCTAAATGTAACATGATCTGACACGGGGAAAAGAAACCTTAACATCCCGGGCATATTCTGAAAAACTTAGTAGTGGGCTTTTAAAAAAGCCTATGCTGCAACTATATAGGATTATAATGTTGTAACATGATCCTCGTGTTAACACACACTCTAGCTAAGGTCATCATCACCAAAGTACATACAAAGAAAGAAATAACCACAGCAGCTCAGGGGAGTGCCACAGTTGGCACAGGAACTTCCTTAACACGATCACCATCACCAAAACTTGCCAACAATCAAACCCAGTTTGCACAAATCACTTTCCTAGCATTCCCACATCGTCTATTTCACTCAAATGATTTAGTAAAACCATTAGCACCATCTAGTTATAATTCCAATCATTACAACTTAAATCACAAGATTTGAAAAGGTATACACAGATCTCAATCCTGAAATTGCATGAAAATTTACACCAAAAAACGCGGATTCTTTCATCAAGTAAAATAAAAATCACAGATTTACCTCTGTATGTCTTTTTTCTGGGCGAGGAGGCACTCGAGGATGCACTCTTTACAGAAGACATGACCCTTTTGGCAGCACAAGGGGTCGATGAAGGGCTTCAAACAGAGGCAGCAAACATCAAACGGCTTGATCGAATCTTTCCCCAATCTCTCCTTCTGGGTTCCATAACCTAGCTTTCTCTTCTCGTCGTAAGTGAAAAACGCTAAGTCGTTGTTGTTCTTCGAGTGTCTCTGTGGCATCTCTGCGTTATCGCTTTACGAAAAAGAGAAGATACTAAGCTGATTAACGTCTCGGATTGGTATCGGGTTTAGATTTGAGTGAAACCCTAAATTATATTGATCGTCTCTCCAGTATGTCGAATTTCATTGGGTTTTGTTTTCCGTTTAGGATCTGGAATTTGGGGATTAAGCACAGGGGGATATTTTGAGGTGCGTCACCGCCCAACATAGGTGCTTGGAAATTTCATCTTCACCGTTGTTGACTTATCATCGAACGGTCAGAGTTAGGGTATCTCCTTTTTTGTGATAATCTGAAAATTCAACGGTGGATGCAGATACATTACTAATTGGAATATCTAATATGTTCAGTCTCGAAAAATATATACATATTAGACGGGAAATTGAAAACATTTTTTTATTTTTTATTTTTTATTTTTTAAATATGAAAATAGCATATATAATAATTATCCTTAAAAATTTAAATGTAAAAATAAAATTAAAATTTCAGTAAACTTCACATAGAACAAATAAATTTTAAATATAAAAATAAAAATTAACATAATTAGTACATAAAATTTTAGTTGTTTACATAACTTAATTTTAATTTAATAAAATTTTATTATACTTTAGTAAAAAATTATTTATAAAAATTTAGTTAAAATAATTATATTTATTTATTTAAATTCTTAAAATATAAAAATATATTTTCATTTTTAGTTGATTGCAAATACATATACATAATAATTAGTTAGTTAAAATTTTAGTTTATTACAAAATTTTTATAAGTAATTATTTTATAAGTTTTTAATAATTTATTTATTTTTAACACGGTAATGCATATAATAGTTATTTATTTAATTTTTTAAATATAAAATAATATTTAAATATATTAAAATAAATGATATTTGTTTATTTATTTAATATAATAATATGTAATTAAAAATTATATAATGAATAATTTTAAATATAAAAATAAAATTAATATCATAATATTTTTTAATTAATTTTAATTAAACTATATATTTCAAAATTATACATTATCTAAATTTCTGACTACTTATTTTCTTCTAAACAGGTCATTCATTATATAGATTTCATTTAAAATATTAAGATACATTTAAATTTTTATTAGAAAGTTTTCATTTTTATATATAATTAAAAGTTAATGTAAAACCATATTTTATGTATAGCGCATAGTATAAATTTAATATTAAATTAATAAATATTTAGTATAGTATTATTTTATATAAAATTAATTATTAAGGAAAAGAGATTTAGATCGGTTTCAGGGGCCGTACCCAAATGAAACACAATCGGGTCGGGCTCATTTGCAGGGAGAGGAGTGAGGCTGTTCGGCGAGTCAATGGTAATATATATTCATCTTGTCGGTTTCTTAGGTTGAGAGGAGGAGTATGTCAATTCGTCGTTAACTACGAGGGTTTGAACGAGACGCTTCGAAGCCGCCAAATAGATTGAGAGAAGTCTACAAGCTGTGGTTTTTCACAGAAGCTTACCAGAGAGATGGAGGCTAGGAAATGTGTTGCAAAACAGCCTGAGAAAGACGACGACGACGACGAAGATGAAGGAAGCGTCATAAAAGATGCAGTGCCTCAGTCGAGTCAGTAATTAACCAAATTAATCTGTGATATTTAACATGTTTCTTGGGTGAGTCTCCTTTTAATCTTTTATCACTATGTCTTTGCATTGAGGAAAAAAAGAAAACAGTTCTGATATTTCAGTTCAATCATTGGTTGTTTAGGTCAAGCCATGAACTTGACTCGAAAAATGATGCGGGTGACTTTATTTAGAATCTGGGTCTATTTGGATTAATCGTGAATTTTGTTTAAATTATTTGGGTTTGTTAAATGTGATTGATTGGATTTTTGAACCTAGTTTCTTGTATTTACATCTAAATATATGTTCGACTCTATCAGGTCAAGAGCTCTTGGGCAGTGAGGGGAATACAGATGGATACTGGAACTAAATTCTCGTAAGTTTCATGGTAGTTCTCTGGTTATCATTTTCAGTTATATACCATAAGCAAACTAGTAAACCGATTTTAAAAACTAATTTATCGATATTGTGGTTATAATTGGTTTGTGTAGGAGAATCTATGGCAGATTGTGACATTTATTTATTGTAAGCGCAATAATGTTAGTTTTTACATTAACAGCTTTTTAGGTTTATATACTACTTGATGCAGTTCTTGGAATCTGGCCTGATTTGTTAACATTCGCTGTGATGACTGCATGGACATTTCCGCTGTTTAAAACTTGGGCTTTGGTTTAGTCACATTTTGCATTGACCTATATACATTGAGGGAATTCATTCATTTATGAACAAATAGATTAATTTAAAAGTGCTATACCTTAACCATGACCATGCACCGTTGATCTAACTCCGCACTGGTGGGATGTGAAGTCTTCAGTTATGAATGGTTCATCAAATTTCTCGCATCCATTACTCTTCAAAATCTCAAAGAGTTATGTCTTATGCATATCATTTTGACTAATACTGATTGGACAAGAATTTGGTTGATCCTGTCCGGTGCTGAAAAATATGCATGTATGGTAATCTGATCTTTCCCCAGCTAAGTTTCTAAATATTTCTATCCTCAAAATGAAATTTCATCCTATCATTATCATTGGCTAAATGATTGAGACCAAACTTCATCCAGCAAGTCAACCAATTATGTTTCTTGGGAAAATTTGACAGTACTATAAGTTTAGGAACTTGTCCTCTATATATCATGCAGTTGTAAAGTTGGAGAAGGTATACTCAGTCTGTAGCTTAGGGAATCTCTGATCTCATCCAACTATCCATAAATGAATCTCTGCCCATCAATATAAATCTCTATTTTCCTTGTCATTTGCAGTACAGGATAATGTATCATCATGTTATGCTATGGCACTGCAGTTTCTTTTCTCTCAACCAACAATCATTAGATATATGTAAACTGAATGACATTTTACACCATAACAGATGCCTCCACCTGTCTGTTTGGTCAGTGGTCAACCAAGAAATGCACTCACACGTTTATAGTCCCAAAGTGCCAAAATGCATTGAATACTTTTTCATGCTTCTAACTTCCAGAACCCAAATTTACTCATGCTTGATGCACATCGACCTGCTATATTGTTTGTTGGGCCACCATGTTATTACTGAATACAAATGCTAGCTGATTTCTTAAGATTGTATAAAAATGTTTCAGCACAATTTGGAAGACATCAAGCTTGCTGGGATCCAGAATTATAAGGAATATTTTTTATAAAAGGAAGTATTTGTTTTACAGGAAGCGAAGTTGGCTTGGTGAATTTGTTCCTTGAGGACCTTCTGTTCTCCAATAGATTGTGAGCAATCTAGCCTAGAGAAGCATGTTCAAACTGATGATGGAGAGACAACCAAAATAAATGCTAAATTCGTATTTCTAAAATAACAAAGTGCTTCAAAAAAGCAGAAATGGCTCTCTCATAATTTCAGTTATGTCATAAAGGAGGTAAGTTTTTATATCCATTCTGTCCTTGAAATTAAGATCTTTATTTTTTTGCGTTGCATTGTCATCTTTGTGGTGCTTTATTTCTCTACCTTATAATATAACTAAGTTTGCCAAGGGGAAAGTTATAGAAGGAAGAGTGATAAATAATACTAATGGCAAAAACTGACCGTAATCTTATTATTCCTCGTGTTAAAAATCTTTCTCCGTCTGCCATCTTTTTCCTTGTTATAACATTAATTTTGTTCAGAAGAAAATAGGTGCATACAAATGAAGAGGCATTGAGTTTGTGAAACTCATTTACAAAAGGAAAAGTTACAAAGTAGTTAAACTATCAATAAGATCCCCAAAATTTTCTACTAATGGATGATCCTTAAACGGAAAAAAGAAGGTTTCTTCTCTTAACTTTTCAAAAGAATTACACATCCTCAAATGGCCTCTTATTTTTCTCCCTCCAAATAATCCAAATGGGAACCAGTGGAATGAGAGAGAGAAGCTTTTACTACTCTTATCACCTTGATTGTCATGCCAAGCCCAAAGCTCATCCTCTAGACTACTAGCCATGACTCGTTGCACCACCTCAAATTCAGTAACCGAACGCCATAAATGCTAGCAAAAATAACACCACAAAAGAATATGCTCTGTGGTTTCAAATTCTCTAGTCCCTGCTTCCTATGCAAAAAAGGTGGGGGGGGGGGGGGGGGGTTCTTCTTCCAAAAATGCTTCCAAAGAGGAGATAAATGGAGCTTGAAAAGAGTGGCAATATGGTGATAAAGAGACATGTTTAAACAATGATGGTAAAAATATATTTAATATACTAACAAAAAGGAAATATAATAGTGAAATAATTTAAATTTTTTTCCGAGTAACATATAAAATAAGTATGTCAAGTCTTGATATAATTCAAATAGAAACATGTTATCTCACGGTTTTAGTACCTATGAATGCATCATATCCTTGTGTTTGGGCCAAAAATTGCATTTAATTCCTATATATAGGTCCAAAGATACATTTATCCCATATTAGGCCCAAAAGAGACATTTTTCTGACAATATTAATGTTTATTTTTATGTAATTGACAAAACATTTGAAAGAAAAAAAAAGATGATGACAAGTAAATCAAGTACAGTTTTAGAATTTAAGTTAAATATCATAAAGGTCCAAGTGCTAGCTTGGCCTGGCTTCTGCTTCTGCTGTTAAAAGCAAAAGTCTTGCCAAATGCTGAAAAAAATAAGTATTTTTTTAGCTAAAGCATGAGCTGTTTTTGCCTTTGATACAGATGGAATCAGAAGCTGAAAATAAATACTTTTGATAAATAGTTTGTGTTGTAGGAGACAAATAATATTTTAAATAAATAATATTTATTAACTGTATATTTCATAAGTTAATAAACAATCTAAAACAAAAATATAATATTGATACTTTATTGATAATTTTATGTGTATTATAATTATCTAAATAATATTTATTTTAAAATAATTTAGATTATTAGAATAATTTTTAGAAAAAATAATGTTATTTAAATATTTAAAATGATTAATTTTTTGTTGTTATCTATTTTTTATTATGTCAACATTCATTATTTTATATGATAATTAACTAAATATTGTACTATTTTTATGCCAAAGACACTTTCTACAACAAGTTTTATCAAAAACTATACTCTTTTTCAGGCTATTTTTAGGTACTTTTTTGGCTCACAGTTCAATCCGCAGCTGCTTCAAATGGATCCTAAGTAAATTAATAGAATAACAAAATAGTTTATAAGCAAATCCAACATATCATTTTCTTATCACAGGCTTTATTGTACTGGCTAATTGATAAAATATTTGAAAGAAAAATAAAACGATGACAAGCAAGTTAAGTAAAAGTTTGGCATTTAAGATAATGGCATAAATGTCTAAGCCTACTAGATATCGTGACCAAAAAATAATTTTTAAGCCAACAAAACCTCTTTTCCTTGTCGCTCGTCACAGTCATACCTAACAGCCGCCGTTCTTTTTCTCTCCAACAGCAAAGAAATTTTCTCTGTGCTCCGACAACTTTACTCACCGGTAAAAGGTGAAAAAAAATCTACCTCTCTTTGTTGGAAGATTTGGCTTCCATTGAACCAGATAAGATAGTGCTTCTGCACTTGGCACTTCTAACTACTGAAGATTTCTTTTTGGTAGGATATAAAGGTTTTCTCTTCAATTTCGTTATGTTGTATGTTTGTCTTCAGTTTTTCTGTTTAAATTTTATATCATTTATCCATCTTGATTTGGGTTGACGGGGTTAGGGTTATCGAATTTTTTCATTCATCGACTTCCCCCCTATTTTTATGATAGATTTTATCTTATGTTTCCTAATATTGCTATCATAATTTTATATTCTATCTTGTCTATTGCTCTGGTAGAATTTTATTTTGTTGCTTACTAGTGGGCTTTACAAGTTACAGCAGTGACAAATTAACTTGTTATACTGGGAGTTGTGAATTGCTTTGATATTCTCTTACAAAATGTTCTAGATCCTCCCTTGCCTAATTAATGAGTGGAAGCATACAAGTAAGAGTTTTTTGTAGTATATAAGAACCAATTTCATGGGTTTGATGCTCAATTATGTTGGTGGTTCATTTATAAAAGGCTTCTTTTCAATAAAATTGCTTTTGCTCCGGAATGGATTGGAATCTGAACTATTGATTTCTAATCACCAATTTCTTTTCAGAAGCTTCTTTGCCAAATAATGAATGTCCTTTTTGTTATGAGAGATGCCATTGAATTTTGTCAAGCTTTATTGCACTCAGAGCTTCTTTGTTTAGCAGTCTCTGTTACATTTTTTTGTTGAGACAAATGGTGAGAAGAATGTCATATAAAAAGTAATTACTAGGGCTATATCTGCAACAAAAGAACTTCATTTGTGGAACTCATTTGGTAATCCAAATTTTTTTACTAAATAATAGTCAATCGTAGATTTACATGATAAAAATTGACATCCTAGAGAATTTTAGGTGAAGAATTCATAGAATTTAGAATTCATTGTTTTAAAAATATTTGGAATTTCCTTGGAGGTCAACTTTTAACATCTTCAATAATATTTTCATCATTTTGTTGTCGAACTCAGATTTTCAAATAAATTCCAGGAATAATTCTTTTGTGCCAAATACAGTCTGAGTCTGTTATATTCTTCTTAGTGAAGAGTTTTCTTAATCCTGTCCTTATAACATCCTGCTTAAGAAATGACACAGAATTGAGAATCAACTTACTAGGGAGATTATGTGAAAATGGAAGGGCTAGGAGTAAATCTCTAAAGAAGGATATTGCAGCTATCATGAATATGGAAGCGATTTTGTGGAGACAAAAAGTTAGGGAGAAATGGTTAAAAGAAGGGGATATGAATACAAAATTTTTTCGGCGATTTTGTGGAGACAAAAAGTTAGAGAGAAATGGTTAAAAGAAGGGAATAGGAATACAAAATTTTTTCGTAGTATGGCTAATTTCAGAAGAAAAAATAATCATGTGGAAGAGCTCTATTTTAATGGGGAGGCTGTCAAGGGGAATGAAGCAATGAGGCAGAGATCAAAGCTGTTTTTCCAGCAACTGTACAAAGATGAAGATGGCAGAAGGCTGATGACCGTGTGTATTGAGATTTTGTAAACTATATATTGGAGAGGATCAGTTTTGGATGTAAATGGAGGAAATGAGTCATGAATTACATTTCTACAACTTCGTTTGCTGTCATGGTAAATAGGGGTCTGTCGACTTTCTTTAAGGCTTCAAGAAGTCTACGCCAAGGTGATCCGTTGTCGCCTTGACTGTTCCTCACGGTAATGGAAGCTTTTAGTAGGTTGATGGATAGGGCCGGTGACTTGAATTTGCTAAAGGGTATCGCGATGGGGAGCGGGGATACAAGGGTGAGGGTGTTGCACTTATTTTTTGCGGATGATGCACTAATTTTTTGTGAGCCGGATGTGAATGCCTTGCTGCAGTTGAGATGTATTTTTCTTTGTTTTCAAATGGTGTCCGGGCTTAAAATCAATATGAGGAAGACAGAATTGGTAAGAATAGGTGAAAGAGGGGATGGAAGGAGTTTAGCTAGGGTGTCGGTTTGCAAGGTCTCTACTTTACCTATTAAATATCTTGGTTTACCACTTGGGGCTAAATTCAAAGATTTAAATACTTGGGAGTTTATTGTGGAATTGTTTGAAAAAAAGTTGACGGGATGGAAGAGGAATTTCCAATTGAAAGAGGGTAGACTCACGTTGATTAAGCGTACCCTTGTGAACTTAACGGTATATTACCTTTCCATTTTAACCATTCCGGCCAGTATAGCAGTTAAACTTGAAAATATCCAATGTAGGTTCCTTTGGGGGGAAGAGGAGGGATATAGAAAATATCATTTAGTGAGGTGGGAAGAGGTGAAGAAACCTGTTAGTGAGGGGGGCCTTGGTTTAAGATCTATTAGAGAGATAAACCTTGCACTCCAAGGGAAGTGGCTGTGGCGGAAGGTGGTGCAGGCGAGATGGGGTGATTGGTAGAGGAAGAGAGGAAGGAGGGGAAGGTTTAGACCACGTGGTATGAGTTTGTGGAAGAAAATTAGGGATGACAGTAAGGTTTTCGAGGGCTGTGTGGATTGGCAGGTGGGAAATGGAGAGGAGGTTTGGTCTGGCAGGATGAATGGGTGGGTTACTTCAAGTTAAAAGATTGGTTTCCTAGAATTTGGCCGAAGATAAAGATAAAAGGCTGTGGAAAACTGGACGTCAAGAGGGGTTTCTTGGTAAAATCTTTCTATAATTTTATACACAAGAGAGAGAGCAGAAATAGCATGACAGCATCTTTTAAGCAAATTTGGAAGACTAAAGTTCCACTTAGAATGACATTTTTTGCTTGGGAAGCTGCTAAAGAATGCATATTGACTCTTGACATTTTAAAGAGGAAAGGTAATACTGTGGTTAATAGATGCTACTTATGTAAAGCTAATGAGGAATCATGTAATCACCTCTTGCTGGGATGCCCAATGACCTACAGCATCTGGTCTACTGTGTTCGGGCTTATGGGGTTGAATTAGGTCATGACAGGTAGTGTAAGTAATAAACTATGGTCATGACAGGTAGTGTTCGAGCTTATGGGATTGAATTGGGTCATGACAGGTAGTGTAAGTAATAAACTATTGGCATGGATAGGGTTTTGTAAAAAGAAAGGGGATTTGTTTCTTCTTCCACTTACCATTTTTTGGGTGATTTAGAAGGAAAGAAATGTGAGAGCTTTTGAGGGTATAGAAACTAACTTTCTAAACATTAAGGATAGATGGATGCATACTTTTGATTCTATTTTATTAGGTCATAATATTAATGATTGGGAAGATATTGGTTTAGTCATGAACCACTTGATTGATATGTAATTATTTTGTATATGGGTGGTATCTCCTTGGTACTTATATGCATAATAATACTTGTATTTCAAAAAAAAAAAAAAAAGAATCAACTTACTAGCATAACATTATTTGTCTCTAATGTTTTACTGTCTCCCTCTCTCTTTATCTAATCCTATGAGAATCTGGAAGAGAGGGTCAAACAAGCACCTGTTTACCCATAAATGTATTGATTTCAAAGAAAAGGATTTCATATTGCAAATGCTACAACTTTATTGTTCCATGCTGCACATTTATTTTTTACTAGAGACATGAAAGATTCATCCTTTAGCTTTAGTGTCATATGAAAATTTCTTGTTATTATATCACTGGAATAGTTTATCCTGCTAATGAGGTTTTGGTTTTTGACATGTCTAAATCATAGGAAAAGTGGGCTTCATTTCTTAAGCAAATGTCAAGAAAGCAAATGAGGCACTCATCTCTTCAGGAGGAAAGTGCAAAGGAAGAACGTGAAGACAGACTAAGCAGTTTACCTGAAGATCTTTGCAAGCATATTCTCTGTATGCTACCCATACAAGATGCAATTAGAACATGCATTTTGTCCAAAAAGTGGAGATATACTTATCAGTCTCTTCAGAATCTTGTATTTGATTCCTCACAATTTACTGATGCTGAAAGTAGACCTGATCATTTTGTGGAATTCATAGACCAGTTACTCTTGCACCATGATGACTCAGATATACCAGTCATCAAATTTAAATTATGGAGTGAAATAGCACGCTATAAATTAAAGACGAAATGGATTGATTTTGCTTTGAAGCATAATGTTGAAGATCTTGTTATTGAAGCTCGTGTTGCTGAACCAAAAGGGTTTAGCCCCTGTATCTTTTCCTCGACAACATTGAAAAGATTTACTTTCGTCGTCGGCTTCTATATTCTCAAACGGCCAACATCCGTTTATCTTCCTAGTCTTAAAGAATTGCGACTTGGGGGTGTCATTTTCATTGATGGTGATCTGACAAGGGAATTGTTCTCATCGTGTCCGATGCTGGAATATGTGCATTTATTAAATTGCGATATGTTTCGTCTAAAGGTTCTAACTGTTTCTGCTCTCAGACTCAAGTATTTTCATATAGACTATTGTCGTGGGCTCCAAACAATTGAGATGAATCTTCATACCCCTAGTCTTATATCACTTATATGGAGGGGAAATCTTGCACAAATCTATCATATAAGGGGTGGCCCATCTGTTCATTATGCAGATATTCAAGTTGGAGACATTTACAGAAGCCAAACGAGTATAGATGTTCTCAGTCAAACTACTTTTAATTTGCTTAATGAACTCTGTCGTGTTACTGTACTAGCTGTGGATAATTTGTTCTTGGAGGTATGTGTTCTGTCGATTTCTTATACTTATTTGATTTTCCTTTATTTTGGTTAATAACTCTTGATTAATGGATAAAGATCTTCTTAGTGTTCCTTTTAAAGAATACGACTACCCTCATGATATTTTTTGGTGTTGCAGCTTCTCTTCTACAAGGCGAGTTCTCCATGGATATATGCAAATGCAATTACTTTTCACAACCTGAGCAATGTCTATATGTCTGTCTGGCCATCCAAGAAGCATATTCAGATGATTGTAATCCTCCTCAGTAGAATGCCGAATGTCCACAGCGCCCACTTTCTCATGCTTGTTAGTTCATAAACTTCAATTCTTTTTGTACTCAATGCATATTTATTAACCACTCTCGTTTAGGGACAGCACAGTCTTAAGTATTCTAAATGGAAGCTTACTATTATTATTATTTATGTACTTTTCTTAACTATATTAATATGTGTAGGCACAAGGGCACCCTTCGCATGCGTCCGCTTTGGAATGGAATGCTGAAAACCTTGAGACCATTGGGATGCCAAATCTTCTGGAATATATTTATGTTGACAAATTTGTTGGACATGAGATTGATCTTTACCTGGTGAAAGTTTTCCTTGAGAATGCAAAATCATTAGTTAAGCTGACAATCTCTACCTGTTGTAATGATATTGATGGAAAGAAGCCTGAGATTATTGAGAAGTTAATGGCACTTCCAAGAGCTTCAACAAATGTGGAAGTACTTCTCTTGTAACGTAATTTTAGTTGCTGAAAAGAGGTAATGACGTTTTTCTACTTATTTTTAACACAATCAAGAGGTTCTCATGTTTGTACTTAATGATATGCCATTGCCAATATTCGGTTGAGAAGTGGTTGGGTTAAATTTTTTTCTTGGCAATGCTATAAAGTAAACGTTACTGCTTATTGCTGGGAAGTTGTCCATTGGGAATTTGGGACTTGGTACTGAAATGCTCATGCTTTTGTCGGCAATATGACCTTACTGTTGCCTAAAAAAAAAGTCTAATTATTGTTGCCTTGAGCTTTCTATTGGTTCCTGCTATTGGTTTGTGAAACTGGAAAATGCAATGCTTGGTTGGCTTTATTTTTAATGTTTGTATCATTTTCCTGAGGAGTGGACAATCATATGTTAGCTATATTTTTAGGGACTTTTATTTTTCTCCCCTGTAGAATGCTTAACTCATAGCTGCAGTAAATGTTTTACCCAAAGGGAAACCTTTAACAAGTACAATTTTGGCGAGTATCAGATTGTTTTAAAGTCCTTTTTAGTTGTTTCGAGATTCCTAAATGAAAGAAACAAGAAAAAAGAAATGCCTCATTCTTTACTGATTTCATTTTACTGTTTCTCTGCTTGCAGGAAAAACTTAAGAGATCTCTCGTAAGGATTCCTGTTTAGAGAAGGAAGAAGATTCGCGTTTAACATTGACAGACAAACTCTTGAGTCTTGGGAGACTTACAAAAGTGAGGCTGTGAGATCCATTTGAAGAAAATAAAGAAAAAGGATGGTGTTAACTTAATAGGCCAATAATAGTTTAGCTACTTGATGAAAGCCGATGGATGCTCTGTTAGATATAAAAATGTATATTTTATAGAAACAAAGATGTGGAGCTTGTTTGTCTTTCTGTACTAATCCTTTTGGATGGAAAGTAATGTAATTGCAAAACTTTTGGAATTTAAAGTATTCATCATTGAAGGACTTTTGCTAGTTTGGAGAACGATATCTTCTGTTCCTTCTCTTATTTGCTTCGATCTATGGGAGGAAAAATTGATTGTTGGCCGAGTCTGTAAAAGAAAAACTTTTGATTGGGGAGACATTTGTAAGAAAAATTTTAATTCTTAATTGTCGATGGTTAATGAAAGTTGAACATCCTGAAAAATAAATTATATGTTCGATATTGTTTAATTTTTAAATTTTCAATTGATCAACTAAATCTAATTGATTTTAACGAACAACATGTCAATTTCTCTGCTTATATCATTGCACAACATCTTATTGAAGAAAAGTAATTGATCATAAATTTTGCTTTGTTAATGACTTAAAAAATTGTGTATTACCCTTTTTCTCTTTAGATGTAATTTAGTTTTATTACAATAATTTAAAGAATTTCCGCCATGAGTTTGCTCTACTATTTTATTATTATGTTGGACATGAGATTGATCTTTATCGGGCGAAAATTTTCCTTAATAATGCAAAAGCTTTGGTAAAATTGACCATCTCTACTTTTTGGAATAGTACTGAAGGTGATGATGGAAAGAAGTATAAGATTATTGAGAAGTTATCAGCATTTTCGAGAGTTTTAGCAAAAGTAGAAGTACTTCTCTTCTAACTAAATTCCATTGCTGAGAGGAGCTAATAACATTTGTGCTATTTATTTTTCAATCAAGGGGTTCCCATGTTTGTACTCGAATTTCTTATGTTTGTATTTAGATTAATGAAATGCCCTTGCCATTATTGGGTTGAGAGTTGGGTGGGTTAAATTCTTATTCTCATCAATGCTATAAAGCAAACAAATCTTTTTTTTTTTGGTAAAAACTATTAAGTAAAAGTTTCTGCTTATTGATGGGAAATGGGGGTCTCAGTACTGAAATACTCATGCTTTTGTTAGGTAACATTAACTGATTCTTGCTTTAAAAGATTAAAAAAGATATCTAATTATTATTGCCTTCAGCCAACTTTTGGTTCCTGTTGTTGGTTTGTAGAAGAAAAATAAAATGCACAGTTGAATATATTTCCAATATTTCAATCAATTCCTCTTCATTAGATGTTCATATTTTCTGTTGGCAATATTGTAAATATTTTTTATTATTGTCGTCGATGGAATGTTTCGGTGCAATTCCACGTAGCACTTAACAAGTTAAATTATGATATGCGTGAGATTGTTTCATGGTCCCTTCTCATTTCAAGGTTTCAATAAGAGCGACGAATATTTTTACAAAAGAAAAATAAATAGTTCATGGTCAATGGCTTTCATCTATGTTTTTTACCGGTTTGTGAGAAAATCCAACAAATCTTAGAAGGGTTTCTATAAGTTAGAATCAAGAAAATTGACATTTGACATTGAATAAATAACAGTATGAGAATATAATCTTCCCTAGCGACTAACTCTAAATCTTTCAACCTTCAAAAAAAAGAATTTTTCATCTTATCATTATAACTGGCTAAGTAATTAAGAACAATCTTCATACTGCAAGTCCTAAATACTTGTCTTCAGGAAAAAATTTCAAGATACAAGTTTAGGAACTTGTCTTCTATGTATCATACGGTTGTTCAAGTTGGAAAAACATACAATCATATTGCTTAGAAAATCTTTTATATCATTAAATTATCTGTAAACAATGATTTGTGATAGTATAATCTTTGGCCATCCCATATAAAATTCTCTATTTTTGTTGTTTTTTGTATTATGAAATTGTGTATTATCATATTATGCTCGGTGCTGCAGTTTCTCTTCTATAAATGCAACAATCCTTTGACACATACAAATTGAATTATATTTTTATACTGTAACAGATGTTTCTGCTTGTCTGTTTGGTCATCTCTCAACTAAGAAAAATATATCAAAATATATATATTTATATATATGCAAGCTAATTTTTTAAGATTGTATGTAAATGTCCAGAAACAATTTTGAAAACATCACGATTGTTATGATCCTTAGTTTTAAGAAATACTTTTTGTAGAAGAGTTTGATGTGGTGACTTTTGTGAAATCTCTAATTTTCACTTTCTTGGTATTAATTGTTATGGTGGAGGTGAGTTACTAGAATGCCAGATACTTTATAAGATAAGTTTACTATAAAGTAAGAAATGGAGTTTTGACGAAAATAACGAAATTAATTAAGATATATCTATTACATAGAAAATCATGTACTTTAACATATTTCTTAAATTTGAACTAATATTTTTTTTTTAAATAACATTGAACTGATATTTTCAATTACGATTTTTAGATCCTATGCCTTTTAATTACTTGAAGATAGAACTGACGCTTAATATTCGGTGTAATTCACCATAAAATACTCCCACATGCTTTGGAAATGTGAAATTAATGTCAACAACAAAACCAAACTCATTGTTTCATTATTTTGTCCTCTCATCTAGAGTTGGCACACCTTTTTTTTTCCCTCAAATAATACATTTACATCTTATTTTGATAAATTTTAGTGATAAATAATTAATGTATGACAATGACAGTGATTGGATGACAATGACACATGATGGGAATGAATTTTTTTTTTTTAATATTTGGACGATTGTGTATTAATGTATGTTAATGACGACTGTTTGTTTGAATGATAAAATAGTATATTTATATTTTTAGTCAAATTATTAATTTATCTCTATTTAATATATGTAATAGTAAATGATATATAAGAAGTATATAATAAAAAAAATAAATAAATTATATAAGAATATAATTAAATTTGTATTTAAATAAATAATTATTACACATAATCAAATTAAACTTTTATATTTAATAAAATAAATAATTGTTATTTATATTATTACATTAATTTAATTTTAATATATATTAAAAATAAATGATTGTAATTAAATATTATTATATTAAATCTAAAATTATTTTAATAAATAAAAAATTAAAATGTGTTTGAGATAATCGCATATCATGAGTTAATTTGATGAAATGAGAAGAGAAATATGGGGTTTATTTGAGGATATAACTAGAATTAAATATATTTTATGAAGGTATAACGGGAAAAAAAAATATTACATGCCGATCACATACCACCGATTCGGTGGTTTTAAAATTTATCACAAATTTGTCAATCATATACCGTTTGTTACCATTTCATCTGATTGGAAGTTAAAACAAATATGATTTTTTTAGTGGAATACCATATATTAATTAATTACCATTTACTACGATCAAAATAGAGTGTTAATGTTGCTCCAAAAAAATCATATCTCTCTCTAGGCCCACCCTAATTACAAAACCAATCACATTTTCTTCTTCAATTCAGCTATCAGAAAACCATACCTTTAACATTGTTCCATTACTTTCTCCCATGCCAGCCTCATCTACATCCTTAATCTGGCTTACATTCTCTAATAGAAAAATTGATATGCTTTTTAGCAAATTATTTCTCTTCTCTGTTTCTTTTGTTATTGTATTTGCATTACCCAACTAATTACTCTTTACAGATCCTTCACAACAAAACATAATTTTATGGTGAACCTTTAATGAATAGCCTACACTATGTTTTTTGATATATCACATTCATGTACATAGAAACTATGCAATTTTTAAAGTTTATATAAGATTATCATTGATTAAGCACATATCACAATCCAAGAAATAGAGAACTTAAATGAAGATGTGCTTTTTTTTTTTTATATATAAGCCTGCCCATGCCTAAAGCTCATCCCTCACCAATCCCGCAATCACCCAATTGATCCTTAGGAGACCGTACACTATAGACTAGATGTTATACATCATCAGGCAACATAGAAGAATGTGGTTACATGATTCCACATTCATCTTACATAAAAAGTAGTTATTAACCATAAATTTTTTCTTCCTCATCAGCTTAGCATTTGGTTAAAATCATCTTCTAAGGTTAAAAAAAGATGGAGAGAGGATTTTCTTATCTTATACCTTAAGTACTCAGAGACAACCAAGAGGCTTACTATTCGCTATAGTTACAAACGAAACTATAATAAACAACCTTATACCCATCTCCTGCTATCCTATCCAAATCCTTTTTAGAACCATAACTAAGTCCAAAAACTCCCATTTCATCATGTCAAATGCCTTATCAAAATCTAGTTCGAGGACCAAGCCTTTTTCGTTCTATGCGTATGTCCCACTGCTTCATTAGTTGTAAGGGACAATAATCCAATAATCTAATATCCATTATGGTACGTTTTTCTTGGATATTAGGATGATCAATATTGATTTCATACTTCTACAAATTCTCTCATTCAAGTGAAATTCCTCAAAAACTTTCATCAAATGATCTTTATAATATCCCAACATGATTGAAAAAATGCACATATAAATCTATCAGAGTCAGGAGCTTTTTTTGTGCTTATTCTTCTAATAGCTCTCCTAATCCGAGTCAGGAGCTTCCTAAGCGTTCTGCTTGAGCTACGCTCATGGGGTGCCAATGGATATCTTCTATATAAGGGTGTAGAAACACTTGGTTTGGTTAAAAAAAATTCAAAAGTAAACAAAAAAAAGCTAATTGGCACTCAATAACTGATTGAATACTGATATGCTTAAATAAGAATAACCAAAAACAAAATTGAGCTGAATATATTTTAAATTGAAAATTTGAGTAAAATACTACTTTTACTCAATTTGGTTAAAAAAATTTCAAAACAAAAAAAAAAATTGTTAAATCTTATTAACTAACCGAATCGACTGATTAAGTGAGAATGACCGAAATTGAATGAGTTTAATATATTTTAAACTGAAAAATTGAATAAAGTACTAATTTTATTTCCTTATACACAATTTATATTTTATATTTCATTTTCAAACTTTAAAATTTTAATTTCATTATCAACTGATTTCGTTTTACTAACTTGATTGCAGGAAGATTTAATAAATCTACGAATGATTCATGTATGTATAACAAAGACAATTAGTGTTTGACATTGATAAAACAATAGTTTATTTCTTTAGTCTCGTATTTTTAGATATTTTTTATCCTTTCATTTTTTCGACATCATTTATACGTATAATTATTTAATATCTAAGCGTGTTCTTTATCCTTTTATTGTTGGTTGGTAAACTAGTGTAATTAAAGTACAAATATTCTACCACTATAAAGAGAGAGAAATAAATATAATGTTTGTCTTGATAATAATTTTTTAATTAATTGAAAGAAATTTTATAATTATATTTTTTAATTTTACTTTAATTATTACCAAATTTAATCATGTTATTTCTTAAATACTAATTGATCTTTTCATGTTAATACAAAGAGTTTTTGTAACGACCCCGAAAATTTAAAAGGAAATGTATATAAAAAAAAATCTGAGTGCGGAAGCGAAATAAAAGGGTTCTGATTAATATCCCTAACACAATAACTTAAAACGTACTAATAATATCAAAGAATAAGTCATCTAAAGGAAATACTAGAAATGAAAGACTATAAAGAAAACTATAAGATATATAGGCATCTACTCGCCGTCTTCTTGCAGAATGGGTTTGGGAACCAAGTTCTCCTGATATGAAATGGTTAAGTAAGGAATGAGCTACACTAGTCCAGTAAGAACGTCACACTATATCACTGTCACAAAAGTAAAGGTTGGTAGAAAAAAACAAAAACAACCAATGAAGTACGATTTTTAAACAAATTCATTTATCAATAATCAAACTATTTACCTCAGTGAGTGTTATAAAAACGATCTATAGAAACAATAACATCATAGATATCATGAATTCATACATATTCTGTAACATAACACATGTTATACTTTTATATTTCAATCATCAAATAGCAATTGCCCTATTTTATCAGCCTACTAGTATCCATGAGGATCTATAGGGGTCTCCGCTACACGTGAACTATTCAATTTAACAAACTTAATTCCAGGGCCATCCCTATACCCTGTCCGGTATGGGCGCCAAAATAATAAACCTTAATACCTCGTTCGGTATAAGGGTGAAGCGGGTCGTCCTCATACCCCGTCTGGTATGAGCGTCAAAACATTTAAAGTCTCCATACCCCATTCGGTATGAGACAACGTTCCCGTTAGGGTTCCCTATGGACCCGATCAGTTTACTATCTCCCAGGATATCTAGTGAGGCTGTCGTCTTATCCAATTATCAATTCAATCCCATTCCTATTTATCCTTAATCTCTGTTACCCATTCAAATATGAATACTTAAACAAGCAACGTGCATCCAACAAGGCAAGCATATCTTAGATTCATATAATTAAGCAGCAGTGAAGTAAATAGTGATTCATGCATTCAAAATCATAAAATGAATAAACCAAATACCACAATGTATTTAAAACTGTAAAATAAATCAAACAGAAACTGACAGAGAAATATGTCCGATTCGGGCTCCATTAGCAACTGTAATTAATTATGCATATTTACTTAATTTGTACAAAATACAGTTTTATCATTTATTCAGACTTCAATCCCGTGATAGAAAATAGGGTGAGGGGTCCTTACCTGATTCGAAATCAAAAATATGATTTTCACTGCACCTACGGACAGTCCCTAGATTTATTGAATTTTTTTTCGAGAATTGAGACGCTCTTACGGTACCTACACACGTCCCAAATAACTCAAAAATCATATCCAAGGCCTACTCGGCTAATTTCAGAATTCTGGCATGGCGGCTCCGCCATGCTCCGGCGACAGCGATCCGCCTTGGGTTGGCTGTTTTTGGCCGTTTCCGGCCGAATTCAGCCAAACTTGTACCAGTTCCTGCGAGAAAACTCACGCAATGCCCTCGGTGGGCCGAAAAAATACAGAAAACCGAAACTTACCAGCGGCGGGGCTCTCCGGTGCGGCGGCTCCTTCGGCTCGAGTCCTGGTTTAGTGTTTTGCTCCGGTAAACCTGTAGAGGAGGAAACGGTAGTTACAATGGTAAAAAAATTACGTCGAACGGGACCGGAAATGGCCTCATCGGAGGCAAAAATTAAGATAACCTGTTGCGGCGCCGCTGGGCTTCGGCGGCATTTTCCAGTCAATTGGCTGATTTTTTTCTCCAATTTGGCCATAGGTGGGTTTAGAATCGAATTCTGAGCCAATGGGAGAATTTTTTACCTCATTTGGCAGCCGAAAATTGTTCCAGTGCAGCGGTGGGTGGCGGCGGTCGGCTCTCCAGTGGGTGGCAGCCGCCGGCGGGCTGTCTTCTCCGACGAGGGGCTCTGGCGGCTAGGGTTAGGGTTTGGGTGTGGATGAGATTATTTATAACCTTCCGCTTTTAATCTGAGTCGTCCATCGTAATTTAATCTTTACCGTCCGATCGCGATTAAATAAGAAATGAATATGGATCGTATATCGCGATGCAATCTGAACCGTCCATGTGCGATTCAATCTGGGTCATCCTGCGCGTGCAATCTGGGCCGTCCGTACGCGTAGGAACGGATCTCAGTCATTCGATCGTGCGCACGCAAATCGCCCACGTGGCTCCCTTCCGTATAGTCTCTCGTGTCAGCGTCCCTGCCACGCCGCGCATACTGGTTGGCCGGGGCTGCTGATCGGGCAGCTGACGTGGTGCAATTTTTTTAAATTGCGTTTTGACCCCCGATTTTCAAATTTTCTTTCAAAAATACTCATAAAACCCAAATTTACACTCATTTTTATCAAAATTATTTTTAATTAGATCCCTAAGTAATTTTTACTCCTTTTTATTGTTTGTATTATTATTATTTCATTTAAAATAAATTAAATTTTATTAATACTTAATTATATTTATATAGAATAAATTAAAATAAAGTAAAATACAATAAAATAATAATAATATAAAAAAAAGGATTCTTGGGTGTTACAGTTTTCACATTAAAATTATTATATTTTTTAATGATTATTATTTTTTTTTGAATTTTTGAGATTTAATCTTAAACATACTTAAAATTATTTTATATTTTTTATTACAATTAAATATTTTATAATATTTTCTATGTCCAACACCAACATATTCGTTTATAATAATATATTTTATCGAAAGTTATTAATATGCAAAAAAATTAATTCAAAATTCAAAAATTATAATATCTTTGACGAATTTATAAAATTCAAACTTGGCTAACAAAAATAATTTTATAAAATATGCTTTTTGGTGGAAGAGAGGAAAATAGATAAAAAATAGATTTAGTTAAAAAAAATATTTAATTAAAAATTGATTTAACATTTCTTTGAATTGGTTCAAGGGGCCGAACCCAAATGACGAGAACAATTGGATCTGGGTATCCTGCAACAGAGACGAACGACTAGGCTTGTTTGAAGCTTTGAAGAGGTATATACTCGTCTTGTTTGTATTTTGGGAGTTAGGGTTTATAAATTCATCCTTAGCCAGCAGGGATCAGACGAGTCCCTTTCGATCGAGTCGCTTCCGATCTGTGTAATATATTGAGGGAAGTCTGCATAGAATCTTACCAGAGAGATGGATGTTATTAAACCTGGTGAGAAGCAGCTAGAGAAAGAAGATGAAGGAACCATCATGCATCATGAACTCCTTCTGTCGAGTCAGTGATTAACCAAAATAATCTCGGTTGCTATCTCTTGGGTGAGCCTCTTTTTAATCTTTTATCACTATGCATTTGCACTTGATTTGGATTGCGTCATGATCAAACTAGGAGAAAATTTTTGAACTTTCACTTCAATCACTGATTTTTTAGGTCAAGCAATGAACTTGACTAAAAAAATGATCTGGGTGACTTCGTTTATAATTTGGGTTGGTTTGGATTGATGGTTCTTTTTGCTTGGATAATTTGAGTTTGTTAAATGTGATTACTTGGATTTTCAATCTACTTTCCTGTGTTTACATCTAAGTATATGTGATTTAAATATTGATTGTATCAGGTTGAAAGCTTTTTAGCAATTAGGGAATACGGATGGACACTGGAACTAAATTCTAGTAATTTCCCTGGCAAGTTTTCTGGTTATCACTTTAAGCTATATATCCTAAGCAAACTAATATAATGATTTTCAAAAACTAATTTATCCATAATGTGGTTATACTTGGTTCTCATAGGAGAATCTATGGCAGATTCTGACATTAATTGTGTGGACAATAATGTTTCTTTGTTGATAGTATGTATTGATTGACAGCTTTTAGGTTTAAATATTACTGGTTTGAATTTGTTAAATGTGATTACTTGGATTTTGAATCTGGTTTCCTGTGTTTACATCTAAATATGTGATATCTAAATGTTGATTATATCAGGTTGAAAGCCTTTTACCAATTAGGGAATGCGGATGGATACTGGAACTAAATTCTAGTAATTTCCTTGACAGTTCTCTAGTTGTCACTATTAGTTATATATCCCAAGTAAACGAGTGTACCGATTTTCAAAAACTAATTTATCCATATTGTGGTTATACTTGGTTCGTGTAGGAGAATCTATGGCAGATTCTGACGTTTGTTTTCTTTTGTTTTTTGAATAAAGGGTGGGAAAAAGCACCAGATTGAAAGCATTGTATCTTGGAACATTTGGTAAGTCCACTACTCAATTTTGATGGTTGTTTATTTTATGGAAAATAATGTGACATTATATGTATTTTTCTTCTAAAAAATTGATATTTTTTAAGTAGTGTATATTGATTAACAGCTTTTATGTTAGTATTACATAAAATGCAGTTATTGCTATGTGGTCTCATTTGTTCACATTGATTGGACAAGTACTTGGTTCTTATAGGAGAATCTATGGCACATTCTAACATTGATTGTGCGGACAATAATGTTCTTTTGTAGATAGTATGCATTGATGAACAGCTTTTAGGTTTAAAAATTAGTAAGTGCAGTTATTGCAATCTGGCTTCATTTGTTAACTTTGGTTGTGTCGGGTACATGAATGTTTCTGCTGGTTAAAATTTAGGGTTAGGTTCAGTTACATTTTGCATTGACCAATGCATATTCCGGGAATGAATCCATTTATGGAAAAACAAATTATCATTTATAAATGCTGTACCGTAACCATGATTATGCACACTTGATGTAACTCTGGCGCTCTGAAGTCTTTGATTATAATCGTTCATCAAAATTCTTGCATCTATTTCTCTTCGGAATCTCAAAGGATTGTGTCTTATACATATTGTTTTGACAATTATTGATTGGGAAATTTTTGTTATAATCCTGGCTGGCACTGAAGCAATATGCATGTATGTTAATATGATCTTTCCCCAGTTTATTTTTTTTAAAAAAAATGATCTTTCCCTGGTCAAGCTTCTAAATATTTCAACCCTCAAAACGAAATTTCATCTTATCATTATTGTTGGTAAATGATTGAGACAGTCTTCGTTCGACAAATCTTAACCACATATATTCAGGAGTAATTTTACGGTACTATAAATTTAGGAACTTGTCCTCTATATATCATGAAGTTTTTAAAGTTGGAGATGGTGTAATCACTCTGTTGCTTTGGGAATGTTTAATGTAACTAAAATTATCTGCAGATGAATGGTTTGTGATGGTATGATCATTGCCCATTTCACGGAAATCTCTTTTTTCCTTTTCTTTTGCATTACGGAATGATGTATTATCATGTTATGTTTTACTATCACAGTTTCTCTTCTCTAAATCCAATAATCATTTGACATATGCTAACTGAATTATAATTTACAAACAGATGTCTCCACCTGTCTTTATGTCAGTGGTCAACCAAGAGATACATCCAGACAACTATAGCCCCATAGTGCTGAAAATGCACTGGATACTTCCTCATGCATGTAAGTTCCAGAACTTCAATTTTATTGAGTAAGATACTTGCCTGAGTTTTCGGTATTGACAGCACAATAGATATTTCTTTCTCGCCGGTCTCCATCTGTTGGAGTATATCGACCTCATTAAATATTGTAAATTCAGTCAGATCCTTTGATTCATCTTCTTTGATATCACTAGTATCTGCAAGATTATAGATGTGGTTGTTGTACTGATCTGTATCAACAATATTATCGCACTCAAACACTCAATCAACTTCTCCTGGATCCAATAGCAAGTTGAGATCCAATGGCTGTAGCTTAAGTAGAGAAGGATTGGTAGAACTAAAAAATTGTGAACTTTAAAACCAAATCAAGAGGATTGTAAATTTTAGTTCTATCAATCCTGCCCTACTTAAGTTACAACCATTAGACCTCCACCTGCTATGGATTCAAGAGAAGTCGATCGCTTGCTTGAGTGCGATAACATTATTGATACAGATTAGAACAACAACCACATCTATGATCTTGCAGATATTGGTGAAATAAAAAAAGATGAATTAAAGGATCTGACTAAACTTACAGTATTTAATGAGGTTGATATACTCCAGCAGATGGAGACCGACATTGAAAAAATATCTAACAGGTGCGCAGAGCCAGAGCCTGGCATGTTCGCCTGGTCGTGCTGTCAATATCAAAATCCCAGGCGAGCATCTTACTCCTCAATCGTAGAGAGAAAGAATAAGAGTGTAAAGTGGTTTCCTGCTCCAGACTGCAAGCTGTGGTAGGGAGTAATGGATTCATGATGTGTCATGTGCACGTTACCCCAAATTTTGCTAGCATTGTAGCCACAAGGCTCACTGTCCTGTAGACTGTGACAGTATGAAGCAATGGATGTTGAAGAACAAGTTAGACAGAGGTAACATGGAGTGGTATTACTGAATATATATGCAAGCTGATCTTTTAAGATTGTATAAAAATATCTCCGCACAATTTGGAAAATATCTGAGGAATTTTTGTTAATGAAAGAGTTCGTTGTACAGCAAAGCGAGCTTGTTTTTCTTGCACTTTGCGAGAGAATACAATGTGTTGGACCTTCTGTTCCCTAATAAGTTGTAAAGAAATCTCTGTGAAGCTCTTTTTTCTCAACCAAGAGGCTTTGCCTCTTGCATCTTTTCCTCCAGAACGTTGAAAAGATTTTCTTTTCTCATAGACGCTATGTTCTTAGATGGTTCACATCCATTTATCTTTCCAATCTTAAAGAGCGTCTGGGAGGTGTCATTTTCACTGATGGTGATTTGTTAGGGAATTATTCATCATGCCCAATGTTGAAATTTGTGCAATTATGGACTGCAATATCTTTTCTAAAGGTTCTAAATGTCTCTGCTCTCAGACTCAAATATCTTTAGATAGACTATTTTCGTGGGCTCAAAAACATTGAGATCAATCTTCATACTTGAAGTCTTATATCACTTATACTGGGAGGAAATCTTGCACAAAACTATCATATTCGGGACGGTCCTATTCATTATGTAGATATTCAAGTTGGAGAAGTTTACAGAAACCAAATGAGTATAGATGTTTCTAGTTAGTCTGCGTTTAAGTTGCTGACTGAAATCTGTAATGTTACCGTACTAGCTGTGGATAATTTGTTTCGGGAGGTATATGCTTTGTCCATTTCTTCTACTTATTGAGTTTTCATATTTTTGGCTAATTACTTGATTTCTTTAATGCATCCTCTTACCGTTCCTTTTAAAACATTCAATTAACCCATGAAATTCCTTTCCTTTTAATACACAGAAGATTACGATCCTCCTCGATAGAATGTCAAATGTATATAATGCCTACTTTCTAATGATTGTGAGTTCCTAAACTTCAATTTTTGTCATATTTTACACATTTATTAGCCACTATTATTTGGGGACAGTAGGTTACTTAATTGTTAAAGTGCATGCTTACTATAGTAATTATGTTTATTATTTTTTTGCTTTTCTGAACTATATTAAATTGTGCAGGCACAAGAAGAGACTTTATTCTTGTCCACTTAGGAATGGAATTCAGAAAACCATGTGACTGTTGGGATTCCAAATTTTCTGGAATATGTTTACATTAACATGTCTTTTGGACATGAAATTGGCCATCTCTATCTTTCAGAATAGTACTTAAGCGATGATGGAAAGAAGTATAAGATTATTGAGAAGTTATTAGTACTTCCAAGAACTTCAACAAAAGCAGAAGTACTTCTGTTGTAGTTTAAATTTTAGGTTCTCAAAAGAGGTAATAACATTTTTGCTACTTATTTTCAACAAGTAAGGGGTTCTTACGTTTGCACTTGAGTTTCACAAATTTGCACTTAAGTTAATGAGATGTCCTTGCCAATATTGGTCGAAAGATTCTTGGGTAAATTCTTTTCTTGGCAATATCTACAAAATAAAATTTCTGCTTATTGTTGGGAATTGTCCATTAGGAATTTGCAGTATCAGTACTGAAATGCTCATGTTTTTGTAGGTAACATTATTTCCTTAGGCCAACTATTGGTTTTTGCTATCGGTTTGTGGAACTGGAAAATTCAATGCGTGGTTAGCTATATTTCTAGTGTTTTGACCATCTCCTTAGGAGTAGACAATCATATGTTGATTAACTATGTTTTTTGGAATTTTTATTATTTTTGCTGTGAAATTTTTAGGTGCATACCCAAGTCAAACACAAGTTAAATTGCAATGCACATCAGATTGTTTCGGTGTCCCTTTAAGTTGTTTTAAGGTTTTCTGTATGAAAGGAAAAAGAAAAAAGAAATGGCTCACTCTCAACTGATTTCAATTCTATGTTTCTCTGGTTGCAGGAAAAAATCAAATTGCTGAATGGTTCATGTGTGGACAACAAAGAGAATTAGTGTTTGACATAGACGAAACAAAAGTTTAAGTCTTTTGTCCTGTATCTCGGGACACTTACGTTAATGAGGCTATCGCGTCCCTTTCGAGAAGACCAAGGATAAAAGGGGCCTATCTTGATAGGATTAGATAGTTTAACCTCTTGATGAAACTAGTGCTTACTTTGTCAAATAAATGTACATTTTATTCAATCTTTTTTTATACTAAGGGCCAAATTTTATGGCCCCAATGCTGTGATATAGTTGTCTATATGTATTATATGTACAGATAGCATGTAGAAAGAAACTCAGAAGTCAGGAAATTAGAAAACTTATCATGAGATTAGAGTATGGAGAAGGAGATGTAGCAGCTTGTTTTTCTTCTTTGTCATAATCTCCTTTTGAATGTAATGTAATGGAATTGCAAAAGTTTTGGAATTTAAAGGATTCCTCTTTGAAGCACTTTCTCTAGTTTGGTTGTCTTCTTATTGTAAGCGGTAAACTGTTATCGATATGGAATAATTGTGATCGAACTATGCAAATCTATCTTTTTTTTTTCTGATATTTCTCTTATTGAAATGGATTTATGTTGGAATTATTGTTTTTAGGTTAAAGAGTACTTCAAAAATTTGTGGTAAATTTGTTCCATCTAATGATTATTTTTTATTCGTTGTTGAGATATAATATATTTAAGAAATAAATAAGTATAATGATGTAAAAATATATTAAATTAGAGAATTTTTTTAAAAATATAAAATTAGATTAAATTTAAAAATTAAAAATTAAAATCAATACTAATATAAGACCATTTATTCGATTGAATGTTTTTAAATATTATTCTAATTTATAATAATATAGTTTATTAAAATATATTAAGTTTTATATTATACAATGTTAGATGGATTTTTAAATTAAATAAAGCAAATATTTCAAATAAAATGCAAAACGGCACACATATGGTGCGTTCTTCTGGGTAGATAAGTTTGGATTTAACATTTCATCAGCGGATCCCGAATGAAACACAATCGGGTTAGGGTATTCTTCGGATCTTGTTTGTGTTTTGAGAGTTAGGGATTATAAATTCATCGTTAACCACCAGGTATCCCACGAGCCGCTTCCCAGCTTTGGAATAGATTGAGGGAAGTCTGCATAGAATCTTACCAGAGAGATGGATGCTGTAAAACCTGGAGAGAAACAGCTAGAGAAAGAAGATGACGACGACGACGAAGATGAAGGAACCGTCGTGGATCATGAAGTCCTTCCGTCGAATAAGTAATTTACCAAGGTAATCTCGGTTGTTGTCTCTTGGCTGAGCCTCTTTTTAATCTTTTATCACTACGTTTTTGCACTTGATTTGGATTTCTTCATGATCGATTGAAGCGGGAAATTGAAAAAAACAAAGATAAACTTTTTTGATCTTTCAATTCAGTTGCTGGTTGTTTTAGGTCAAGCAATGAACTTGACTGAAAAAATTATCTGGGTGGCTTCATATATAATTTGGGTCGATTTGGATTGATGGTGATTTTTGCTTAGATAATTTCAGTTGGTTAAATGTGATTAATTGGACTTTGAATCTACTTTCCGGTGTTTACATCTAAATATATATGATTTGAATATTGATTATATCAGGTTGAGAGCTTTTTAGCAATTAGGGGACACGGATGTGTACTGGAACTAAATTCTAGTAATTTCCCTAGCAGTTCTCTAGTTGTCGCTTTTAGTCATATTTCTTGAGCACGCTAGTATTCTGATATTGAAAAATTAATTTATCCATATTGTGGTCATACTTGGTTCTTGTAGGAGAATCTATGGCAGATTCTGACGTTTGCTCTTTTCTTTTAGAAAAAAAGATTGGGAAAATGCACGGGTTTGAAAGCGTTGTATCTTGGAACATTTGGTAAGTTCACTGCTCAATTCTGACGTTTGTTTATTTTATGAAAAATAATGTTACGTTATAGACATTTTTCTTCTAAAAAAATGATACTTTTTAGTTAGTGTATATCGATTAACAGCTTTTAGGCTTAATAGTACTTAAATGCGGTTATTGCTATGTGGCCTCATTTGTTAACATTGATTGTGACAAGTACTTGGACATTTAGGGTTAGGTTCAGTCACATTTTGTATTGACCAACGTATATTCCGGGAATGAATCCATTTATGGAAAGAAAAGATTTTCATTTATAAATGCTGTACCTTAACCATGATCATGCACACTTGATGTAACTCTGGCGCTGGTGGGATCTGAAGTCTTTGATTATAATCGTTCGTCAAAATTTTTGTATCCATTTCTCTTCGAAATCTCAAAGGAGTGTGTCTTATAGATACTGTTTTGACAATCATTGATTGGAAAATATTTGTTATAATCCTGGCTGGTGCTGAAGAGTATGCATGTATGTTAATATGATCTTTCCCCAGTTTATTTTAAAAAAATCTTTCCCTGGTCAAGCTTCTAAATATTTCAACCCTCAAAACAAAATTTCATCTCATCATTAGTGTTGGTAAATGATTGAGACCATATTGAGGAGAAATTTTATGGTACTATAAATTTAGGAACTTGTCCTCTATATATCGTGAAGTTTTTCAAGTTGGAGGTGTAATCACTCTGTTGCTTAGGGAATGTTTCATGTAACTAAATTTTCTGCAGACGAATGGTTTGTGATGGTATAATCTCTGCTCATTTCGTGTAATTTCTTTTTTCCTTGCCTTTTGCATTACAGAATAATGTACTATCATGTTATGTTTTGCTGTCGCAGTTTCTCTTCTCTAAATCTGACAATCATTTGACATATGCAAATTGAATTGTGTTTTACAAACAGGTGCCTCCATCTATCTGTCTGGTCAGTGGTCTACCAAGAGATACGTCCAGGCAGTTATAGCCCAATAGTGCCGAAAATACACTGGATACTTTCTCATGCATGTAAGTTCCAAAACTTCAATTTTATTGAGGAGTAAGATACGTGCTTGGGATTTCGATACTGACAGCACAATTGATATTTCTTCAATATCGGTCTCCTCTTGTTGAAGTATATTAACCTCATTAAATATTGTAAATTTGGTAAGATCTTTTGATTTATCTTCTTTGATATCACCAGTGTCTGCTAGATCATAGATGTGGTTGTTGTGCTGGTAGTATCAAAGAAGATAAATCAGAGGATCTAACCAAATTTACAATATTTAAAGAGGTTGATATACTCCAGCAAATGGAGACCGACATTGAAGCAATACTATTGTGCTGTCAGTATTGAAATCTCAGGAAAGTATCTTGCTCCTCAACATGGCTGGAGCACTAATAAAGTGTACGATAAATGGTTTTCTAATGAATGCAAGGTTCGTGAGAGGACCAGTTAGTTAATTGAGAATCTACCAAAAGTTTCGTTAGTCTTATTAATTACAGAATCTGCTTTGGATCTTATAGTCATGATAAGATTCAATCGGCTTCTTGTGGCCATGGCCATTAGTGGTTGTTTGGGGCTAAGGTGTCCAGAGCCATCTTGCAGCACAATTGTCTGCCAGGACATGGGTTTTTGGGTTGCCCACTTAGGTGGAAAAGGAAAAATATCTTGGTTACGTTGTTCAATTTTATGTACAAAAAAGGAATGATATTTTAAAGTGATGTCCCATTCCAGACTGCAAACGTGCAATCGTTCTAGCAGTGGTACGGAGTAATGGGATTCATGATGTATTATGTGCATGTTACCACAAATTATGACACTGTGAATCAATGGATGTTGAAGAACGAGTGAGATGGAGGTAACATGAAGAGTTTTTACTGAATATTATGCAAGCTGATTTTTTAAGAGTATATGAAAATGTCTCCACACTGTGTCGATAATGTCGTGATTGTTGGATCCTAAATTTTGAGGAATTTTTTTTAATGAAAGAGTTTGTTGTACAGCTAAGCTAGCTTTTTTTTTTTCTGGCATTTTCCCAGAAAATACAATATGTTGGACCTTCTGTTCTCCAATGAGTTGTAAAGAAATCAAGTAATTGTATGTGTAGCTCTTTTTCTCAACCAAGGGGGTTTGGCCCTTGCCTCTTTTTGTCCACTGCTGTAATATAGTTGTCTAATTGTATTATATGTACAGATAGCAAGTAGAAAGAAACACTGGGAAATCAGTGAGTTAAAAAACTTGTCCGGACATAAAAGTATGAAGATGGAGATGTGTAGCTTGATTTTCTTCCTTGTGTTAATCTCCTTCTGAATGGAGGGTAAATGGAATTTCGAACTTTTGGAATTAATGGATTCCTCTTTGATGAACTTCTAGTTTGGTTGTCTATTTTTTGTAGACCGGAATTTGATTATGTTAGTTGAAATCATTGTTTCTAGGATAAGAGTGTCAAAGAAATAGCGAGGATGGAATGTTAATGACAAAATCCCTCAAAATCTATTTGACGCGATTTCAGATAATTATTTATGCGTTGTTTCAAATAATTTAAATTGTTCTATGTGTTGAATATTTTCTTTTTAGGTTTGTTGATGATTTAGCTTTAGGGATTGTTTCAGATAATGATCGAGAAAGATAATTTTGACTGAAAAATATTAATTATGTCGAGTTCTAAAAAAGTTAATTCTTCGGATTTATTTATTTTTTAATTCAAATTTCAAAATTTGTTATATGAAATATAAATATTCTCAAACGAATTATTTATTTATTTTTTATAAATTTTTAATACATAAATTAAATTTTCGAACTTTAAAATTTAAATGTTATTTTATCTCTATTTAAAATTTATTTATCGGTAAAATAAGAGTAGTAGATGTCCAAACCAAGAACAATTTTTTTTTATTCATTTGAAACTCAAAATCTTTTATTCTTCAAAAAAGTTGTAATATATAAACTGAATTGTCAAGGAATTTATGATGAGTTTTGATATTTTTGAGAAATGGTTTGTATTATAGGAGATAAATAATATTTTTAATGATTATATTTAAAAATAAAATTATTTACTAATTTTATATTTTTTAAGTTAGTAAAACATTACCTCATTATAAAATAAGTAATATAGTTAAATTTTTATTATTTTTATAAAAAAATTTTGTATTATTAGAATAATATTTTTTAAAAAATAATATTATTTAAATGATTAAAATAATTAAAATTTTATGTTATCTAATTTTTTTTATTATTTCAAAGTTTATTATTAATTTATAATATTATTAACTAAATGTAACATCATATTTTATATTGAAATATTTTACAACAAGTTTTATTAATCACTTTATTGTTCTTCACTTAAAGTAATTTTTGTTAAAACTCATTTTTAAATTACATTTTTCCCTACATCGAAAGTATAAGTATGAGTACCCAAGTGTTCATGTTTATGTCATTAACATACATAATTATTATTGTCTTATACCAACTTTTACTTCCTCTATGTTGTTTTAGAATTGGAAAATTCAATACTTTGTTGACTTAATTTTAGTGTTTTGATATTTTCCGAGTAAAAGATATCATATGCTTATTAGCTCTACTTTTAGATATTATTATTTTTCGTGTAGAATGCTTATAAGCATTATTGAACTTTTATACGAATGTAATGCTTTAACAAGTTAAATAAAAATCAACATTGTTTCGTGATATTTTTAGTTGGTGTAAATTTTTCTAGTTAAAAAAAAAAATAACTTCATCTCAACTAGTTTCACTTTTAGTGTTTACCTAGTTGCATAAAAAACTCAATAAATTTCTGAAGAATCCGTGTTTAGAGAATGAAGACAATTGACTTTTGATATTAAGAAAATAACTTGTTAACTCTTTAATAGTCTTTTTCATTTTTTTTTTTTGAGAGTTTAGATTAGTGAAATTATCATATATATTTGAAGAAAATCGAGATAAAAACGAGAGTAACTTAATAGGTTAATAAAAATTTAGTCTTATGATGGAAGTAACGATTACTCTCTTAAACAGATTTATTAATAGTTTTTGACATCTCTTTCTCTTTGAGATACAATTTTTTATTTTTTATTTTTTAATTTTTGAACATCATCGATACGTCTAATGTTTTAGCATTTTAAACATATTTCAAATTAGTTATTGTTGGTTAATCAACTGTTTTTATCAAAATAAAAACATTCAATAACTGTGAATGGATATAAATAAATGAAGATTTATTTATATAATAATTCTTTAATTAGTTACAAGAAATTTTATGATTATTACCGCATATAACCACTATTTGATGATATTTAACAACTGATCTTTATTTAATAATAATCGATCTTATTATAATAATCAAAAAAATTCTTTAAGAGTTTGTGTGGTAAATATGCTCATTTATTCAATGATCATTTTTTGTTATATTATAATATAGTACATTTAAGAAATAAATGGATATAGTCATTTTAAATTATATTAAATTATTATTATTTTTAAAATATCAAGTTAAATTAAATATTAAAATAAGCAGACAAATTAGACAGAAAATTATTGGCCTCTCAAACAACTCCACTACTTGCAAATGCAGATTCTGAATTTTCTCCACTGAATGCATTCTTCTTTCTCTTTGATCTGCTTCAATGAGGCCTTGTTGGGGATGGTCCTTCTATTAACTATGTAGATATTCAAGTTGGAGAAGTTTACAGGAACCAAATGAGTACAGATGTTCTTAGTTTCATTGCTTTTAAGTTGCTGACTGAACTCTATAATGTTACTGTAGTAGCTGTGGATAATTTGTTTCATGAAGTATATGCTTTTTCTATTTCTTCTACTTATTGATTGTTCCCTTTTTTCTCTAATTACTTGATTTCTCTAATGCATATCTTACCTTTCCTTTTAAAAAATACAAGTAACCTAAAACATTCTTTAGTGTTGAATGCAGCTTGTCGTCTACGAAGGCCAGTGATTCATGGACATATTCAAATGCGATCACTTTAAAACATGAGCAATGTATATCTGTCTATTTGGCCATCCAAGAAACATATACAGATGATTATGGTCCTCCTCTGTAGAATGCTGAATGTATGTAGCAGTTCTTTGGTTGTCACTTTTAGTTATTATATCCTAAGCAAAGGAGTATACGATCTTTCAAAACTAATTTATCCATATTGTGGTTATATTTGGTTCTTCTAGGAGAATATATGGTAAATTCTTACCTTTGTCTTTTTTTTATATATAAAAAGTGTGAAAAAGTACCGGTTTAAAAGTATTATATCTCGAAACATTTAGTAAGTTCACTACTCAATTCTGACGTTTGTTTATTTTATGAAAAATAATATTACATTGTAGATATTTTTTTCTTAAAAAAATGATACTTTTTACTTAGTGTGTATCGATTAAAGCTTGTAGGTGTAATATTACTTTAATGCAATTATTGTTATATGTTCTCAGTTGTTAATATTGGTTGTGACAAGTAGTTAAACATTTATTCTAGTTCAAATTTAGGGTTAGGTTTAGTCGCAATTTGCATGACCAACGTACATTGCGGGAAAACATCCATTGATGGAAAAATAGATTATCATTTATAAACGTTATACCGTAACCATGATCATGCACACTTTATGTGACTCTATCGCTGATGCAATCTGAAGTCTTTTATTATAAATGTTCATCAAAATTCTTGCATCCATTTCTCTTTGAAATCTCAAAGGAGCGTGTCTTATACATACATGCTGAAAAGTATGCATGTATGTTAATATGATCTTTGGTCTAGTTTATTTATATAAAAAAATGATTTTTCCCTAGTCAAGCTTCTAAATATTTCAACCCTTAAAACGAAATTTCATCTTACCATTATTGTTGGTAAATGATTGAGACCAGTCTTCGATCAATAAGTTTTTACCACATATATTCAGGAAAAATTTTATGGTACTATAAATTTAAGAACTTGTCCTCTATATATCGTGAAGTTTTTCATGTTGGAGGTGTAATCACTCTGTTGCTTTGGAAATGTTTCATGTAACTAAATTTCTTTCTGATGAATGGTTTATGATGGTAAATCATTCCTAACTTCATGCAAATCTCTTTTTTCCTTGTCTTTTGACTTACGGAATAATATATTATCATGTTAGATTTCTGCGTCGCAGTTTCTTTTTTCTAAATCCAACAATCATTTGACATGTGCAAATTGAATTTTATTTTTACATACAGGTGCCTCCACCTATCTATTTGGTCAATGGTGAACCAAGAGATACGTCCATAGCCCAATAGTACCGAAAATGCACTGGATACTTTTTCATGCATTTAAATTCTAGAACTTCAATTTTATTGAGGAGTAAGATACATGGCTGAGATTTTGATACTAACAGCACAATAGATATTTCTTTAATATCGGTTTCCTCTTGTTGAAGTATATCAACCTCATTAAATATTGTAAATTTGGTAAGATCTTTTGATTTATCTTCTTTGATATCACCAGTATCCGCTAGATCATAGATGTGGCTGTTGTGTTGGTGATATCAAAGAAAATAAATCAAAAAATCTAATCAAATTTACAATTTTTAATGAGGTTGATATACTCCAACAAATGGAGACCGACATTAAAGCAATATTTATTGTGCTATCAGTATTGAAATCCCAGGAAAGTATCTTGCTCCTCAACATGACTGGAGCACAAATAAAGTGTACGATAAATGATTTCTAATGAATGCAAAGTTCGTGAGAGGACCAATTTGTTAATTAAGAATTTACCAAAAGTTTCAAGTTTTGGTAGTCTTCTTACTTGTGGGATAGCACGTAGAAAGAATCTGGAAAATCAGGAAGTTGAAAAACTTATCTTGAGATAGAGCATGGAGAAGGAGATGTAGCTTGTTTTTTTTTCCTTGTGTTAATCTTCTTTTTGGATGATATGTACTGAATTATCAAAACTTGTGGAATTTTAAGGATTCAACTTTGAAGGACTTCCTCTAGTTTGGTTGTCTTTTTATTGTAGACTTTAAATACTTATGTCAGTTGGAATGAATCGATGTTTCGCACGGTAATGATCGAACCATGCAAATTTATCTTTTTTTTTTCCTCGTCACTTCTCTAATTGAAATGAATCAATGCTGGAGCTTCGAAGAAATAGCGAGTATGGAACGTGAATGACAAAACTTTTGTTCGTAATAATTAAATTTGCATTATTACCAAATTTAAATGGTTAGTTTTATTTAATGAATTTTTTTTGTTCATTATTAAGATATAATATATTTAAAATATAAATAGATATAATAATTTGAAAGTATATTAAATTAATGCGGCTTTTAAAAATATGAAAGTGAACTAAACATAAATTACTTTGGTTAAATATTTTTAAATGTTTTATCTGTTCTGTACTTCCATATTATAATTTATAATAATGTAATTTATTAAAATACATCTGAAGTCTTATATTATAATATGTTAGATGAATTTTTAAATTAAAGAAATGTAAATCAAATATTTCAAATAAAATGCAAAACGACACACAAATTAGCAGAAGAGTAATTTTATTGACTGTTCATCTGGGTATTAGATAAAGTTGGATTTTGATTTAAAAAAAAAAAAATTTGTTGTAACTTTTATTTACTTGAGGATATAAAAGATAATTTATTTCATTATATTGTAATCTGTTGACTCGGCCCAACCCGACTGAAACAATCGGATCAGGGTATTTTGCAGATCTTTGTTTGTGTTTTGAGAGAACGGCCTATAAATTCATCGTTAACCACCAGGGATTGAAGGAGCCGCTTCCGATCTGTGGAACAAAACTGCGGGAAGTCTGCATAGAACCTTACCAGAGAGATGGATGCTATAAAACTTGTTGCGAAACAACTAGAGAAAGAAGATGACGACGACGACGAAGATGACGACGACGACGACGAAGATGAAGGAACCATCATGCATCATGAACTCCTTTCGTCGAATAAGTAATTAACCAAGGTAATCTCGACTGTTGTCTCTTGGGTGAGCCTCTTTTTTTTTATCTTTTATCACAATGCTTTTGCACTTGATTTGGATTTCGTCATGATCGATCGAAGCGGAAATTAAGGAAAACAAAGAGAAATTTTTTTGTCTATCACTTCAGTCACTGGTTGATTAGGTCAAGCGATGAACTTGACTGAAAAAATAATCTGGGTAACTTCGTTTTTAATTTGGGTTCAGTTGGATTGATTGTGATTTTTGTGTAGGAAATTTGAGTTTATTAAATCTGATTAATTTGATTTTGAATCTGGTTTCCAGTGTTTACATCTAAACATGTGTGATTTAAAAGTTGATTATGCCAGGTTGAAAGCTTTTTAGCAACTAGGGAATAAGGATGGATTCTGAAACTAAATTCTAGTAACTTCCCTGGCAGTTCTCTGGTTGTCACTTTCATTTGTTATATCCTAAGCGAACTGAGTATAAAATTTTGCAAAACTAATTTATCCATAGTATGGTTATACTTGGTTCTTGTAGGAGAATCTATGGCAGATTCTGACGTTTGCTTTTTTTTTTTTTTTTTTTTTTCTAATAGTGGGAAAAAGCACCAAATTGAAAGCATTATTTCTTGGAACATTTGGTAAGTTCACTACTCAATTCTGACGTTTGTTTATTTTATGGAAAATAATATCTTTTTGATTATAAACGGTGGAATCATCCATTTTGATATATAAGAAATGATCGATTTGAAAATGCTGTAAGAGATCAAATGTAAAAATATTTTTTTTATACATGCGATCAGTAAGCGAACTAGGATCTGCAAGATCCTACTTTGATCCACCCTTCCCTCTCGAAACCTCTTCTTATCCATAGACTCAAGATCCATAAAAGTGGCTATCTTGTTTTCAGGCCTACCTTTTTCTTTCTCTACCTTCACCATAGATATTTTTCTTCTAAAAAAATGATACTGTTTAGATAGTGTATATCTATTAACAGTTTTTAGGTTTAATATTACTTAAATGCAGTTATTGCTACGTGGCCTCATTTGTTAACATTGGTTGTGACAAGTACTTGAACATTGATGGTAGTTAAAATTCAGGGTTAGGTTTAGTTGCATTTTGCATGACCAACGTGCATCGTGCGAAAGCATTCATTTATATCATTTATAAATGCTATACTCTAACCATGATCATGCACACTCGATTGATGGATAATGCATCCTCTTAGTTTTCCGCCATAAAATTTCATAATAATATGGAACAAAAGCAAGAGAGCAAGAAGATTAATGTTATATATTCTAAAAGCTACTGTATATTAATAATTGACAGTATGACAAACTCAATACAAAACTATTAGCCTCTCAAACAACTCCACTGTGTAAATGCAGATACTGAATTTTCTCCACTGGATGCATTATTCTTTCTCCTTGATCTGCTTCAATGAGTGTACGAGGAATTGAACGAGCGGCTTCTAATCCGTGAAATACCCTAAGGGAAGTCTACAATCTTTCCATAGAGATGTTCCTATAACACTTGCTGTGAAGGCATGTAGATAAAGAAGATGACGACGATGATGAAGACGACATTGAGCTCAAAAACATTGAGATCAATTTTCGTACCTGAAGTCTCATATCATTATACTGAGAGGAAATCTTGCACAAAACTATCATATTAGGGACGGTCCTTGTATTCATCATGCAGATATTCAAGTTGGAGAAGTTTATAAACAGCAAATGAGTACAGATGTTCTTAGTTGTACTGCTTTTAAGTTGCTGACTGCACTCTGTAATGTTACTGTACTAGCTGTGGATAATGTTTTTTGGGAGGTATATGCTTTGTCTATTTCTTCTACTTATCGTTTGTTTCCTTTTTTGCTCTAATTACTTGATTTCTTTAGTGCATCCTCTTACTTTTCCTTTTAAAAAATACAAGTAACCTCTGACATTCCTTGGTGGTGCAGCTTCTCTCCTACAAGTCCAGTCATTCATGGGCAGATGCAAATGCAATCACTTTAAGACATGAGCAATGTATATCTGTCTGTCTGGCCATCCAAGAAACGTATACAGATGATAACTATCCTCCTCGGTAGACTGCCAAATGTACATAGCGCCCACTTTCTAATGCTTCTGAGTTCATAAGCTTCGATTTTCTTCATATTTAATGCATATATATTAGCCATTATCTTTTGGGGACAGCAGGTTTTCAATTGTTAAAATGCATGCTTACTGTAGTTATTATTATTATTATTATTTTGTTTTTCTGAAGTATATTAAAATGTGCAGGCACAAGAACAGCCTTTATACGTGTTGACTCTGGAATGGAATTCAGAAAACCTTGAGACTGTTGGGATTCCAAATTTTCTGGAATATATTTACATTAACAAGTTTGTTGGACGTGAGATTGATCTTCTCCTGGTGAAAGTTTTCCTTGAGAATGCGAAAGCATTAGTGAAGTTGGCCACTACCTTTCAGAGTGGTGCTGAATCGGATGATGGAAAGAAATCTAAGATTATTGAGAAGTTATTGGCATTTCCAAGAGCTTCAACAAACCTTGAGACTGTTGGGATTCCAAATTTTCTGGAATATATTTACATTAACAAGTTTGTTGGACGTGAGATTGATCTTCTCCTGGTGAAAGTTTTCCTTGAGAATGCGAAAGCATTAGTGAAGTTGGCCACTACCTTTCAGAGTGGTGCTGAATCGGATGATGGAAAGAAGTCTAAGATTATTGAGAAGTTATTGGCATTTCCAAGAGCTTCAACAAAAACAGAAGTATTTCTCTTGTAAATTAAACTTTAGTTTCTGAAAAGAGCTAGTTATTGGCACTAAGTTAGTGAGATGCCCTTGCCAATATTGGTTGAAAGATTCTTCTGTTAATTATTTTCTTGGCCATACATAAAAGAAACATTTCTGCTTATTGTTGGGAATTTCGAGTATCAGTACTGAAATACACATACTTTGTAGGTAATATATTTTCCTCAGTCCAACTTTTAGTCCCTACTAGTGGTTTGTGGAACTGGAAAATTCAATGTGTTGTTGGATATATTTCTAGTGTTTCAATAATTTCCTAAGAAGCAGATAATCATATGTTGGATAGCTATAACTTCAGAGATTTTTATTATTTTTGCTGTAGAATTTTTAGGTGCATAGCCATAGTCAAACATTTTTTAACAAAGGGAAAGCTTTAACAAGTTAAACTGCAATGAGTATCAGATTGTTTCGGTCTTGCTCTTGTATTTCGACTGATATCATTTTTACTGTTTGTCTGATTGCAGGAAAAATTCAAATTGCTGAATGGTTTCTGTGTGGAGAATGAAGAGAATTAGTGTTTGACGTTGACACAACAAAAGTTTTAACTCTTTTGTCTTGTATTCTGGGGGACTTACATTAATGAAGCTATCACATCCCTTTGAAGAAAACCAAAGATAAAAAGGGGCTAACTCGATAGGCTAATGATATTTTAGCCTCTTGACGAAACCTATGTTTACTCTTGTAAATAGATGTACATTTTGTTCAATCTTTTTCTATACCAGGGGGCAAACTTTATTGCCTCAGTGCTGTAATATAGTTGTGTATATGTATTATATGTACAGATAGTAAGTAGAAAGAAACATTGGGAAATTATGAAGATTTCTACAACAAGTTTCATCAATTACTCAGAGACCCTTCTTCATTTCAAGTTATTTTTAAAGCATTTTTTCCCCTCACAACATAAGCATCATTACCCAAGCCTTCATGCTTTTGTCAATAACTAATTATTTTGCCTTAAGCCCAACTCTTGCTCCTGTTATGTCTTATTAGAACTTGAAAACCCCCAATGCTATATTCGCTTGAGTTTAGTATTTTTGATCTTTTCCTAATCAAAGACATCGTATGCTGGTTATCTCCACTTTTAAAGACTACTATTTTTCATGTGGGTGCTTGTAGGCATAGTTGAACTTTTATATATATTTCTATTGTTGACTATATAAATATTTTAATAAAAAAAAATTTGTTAATTGTTAAAAAATATAAATAAATATAGATTTATTTTAGTAATATTTTTTTAATTAATTGTAAGAATTTTTGTGATTATTATCAAATATAATTATAATTGAACTAAGATTTAATAATATTTAAAAATTAATTTTTATTTAATAATAATTGATTTTGTTATAATAATTAAAAAAGTTAAAATTTTTAAAAAAAATTTAGATGAATTTACTCATTTATTCTTTTGTTAAAATATAATATATTTAAGAAATATACAGATATAATTATTTAAAAATATATTAAATTAATGTATTTTTTAAAAATATAAAATTAAACTAAACATAAAATGTTTATAGAATGTTTGTTTTTTCTAATATATATTGAATAAAGTGGAGAGAGGAAAATAGATAAAAGTTATATTTTAATTAAAACTTTTTTGTAATTTTTTATTTGAAAATATTAAAACTTGGAAAATAAAGAGGTGTAATCGGTTCAATAGCCAAACCCGAATGAAACACAATCGGGTCAGGGTATTTTGTGGAACTTGTTTGTGTTTTGAGAGTTAGGGTTTATAAATTCATCGTTAGCCACCGGAGATCCAACCAGCCGCTTCTGAGCTGTGGAATGGATTGAGGGAAGTCTGCATAGAATCTTAGCAGAGAGATGGATGCTATTAAACCCGGTGAGAAACAGCTAGAGAAAGAAGATGACGACGACGATGAAGATGAAGGAACCATCATGCATCATGAACTCCTTTCGTCGAATCAGTAATTAACCAAGGTAATCTCGGTTGTTGTCTCTTGGGTGAGCCTCTTTTTGATCTTTTATCACTCTGCTTTTGCATTTGATTTGGATTACGTCATGATCGGTTGAAGCAGAAATTGAGGAAAACAAAGAGAAAATTTTTGATCGTTCACTTCAATTGCGGGTTGTTTAGGTCAAGCAATGAACTTGACTGGAAAAATGATCTGGGTGACTTACATTTATAATTTTGGTGGATATGGATTGATGGTAATTTTTGTGTAGAAAATTTGAGTTTATTAGATGTAATTAATTGGATTTTGAATCTAGTTCCGGTGTTTACATCTAGACGTGTTTGATTTAATAGTTGATTATATAAGGTTGAAAGCTTTTTAACAACTAGGGAATACGAATGGATTCTGAAACTAAATTCTAGTAATTTTCCTGGCAGTTCTCTGGCAATTCTAGTAATTTTTTTTTTTTTTTTGAAGAAATAAAGAGTGGGAAAAAGCACCATAGTGAAAGCTTTATATTTCGGAAGATTTGGTAAGTCCACTACTCAATTCTGACCTTTTTTTTTTATTTTATGGAAAATAATGTTACATTATATATATATTTTTTTTCTAAAAAAGTGATACTTTTTAGATAGTGTATATTGTTTAACAGCTTTTAGTTTTGATATTACTTAAAATGCAGTTATTACTATGTGGCCTCATTTGTTAACATTGGTTGTGATAAGTACTTGGACATTTCTGCTGGTTAAGATTTAGGGTTAGGTTTACTCGCATTTTGCATGACCAACGTACATTTTTGGAATGCATTCGTTTATGGAAAAATAGATTATTATTTACAAACACTATACATAACCATGATCATGCACACTTGATATAACTCTGGTGCTGGTGGGATATAAAGTCTTTAATTATGAGTCGTTCATCAAATTTTTCTTCCAGATCTTGTTGAGGTTCCGATGCTGAAAGTAGACCTGATAAATTCATAGACCAGACGCTCGTGCATCATGATGACTCAGATATACCAGTCGTCAAATTCAAATTATGCAGAGGAAGAGCACACATCATTTTAAAGACTGAATGGATTGATTTTGCTTTGAAGCATAATGTTCAAGATCTTGTTAGTGAAGCTCTTTTTTCTAAACCAAGTGGGTCTGGCTCCTGTATCTTTTCCTCCAGAACATTGAAAAGATTTACTTTCTTGCTAGGCTTCTATATTCTCAGATGCTCCAGATCCATTTAGCTTCCCAGTCTTCAAGAAGTGCCTCTTGGAGGTGTCATTTTCACTGATGGCTGTCTGACAGAGGAATTATTCTCATCATGTCAGGTGCTGGAATCTGTGCATTTGTGGAATTGTGACCTGTCTTGTCTAAAGGTTCTAAATGTTTCTGCTCTCAGACTCAAGACTATCGTCGCGGGCTCCAAAACCACTGTGATTAATCTTCTAAACAAGTCTTGTATCACTTATTGAGGGGAAATCTTGCACGAAATTGTCAAATTAAGGGTGGTGCTTCTATTCGTTATGCAGATATTCAAGCTAGAGAGTTCTATAGAAACCAAATGAGTACAGATGTTTTTGGTTGCACTGCGTTTAAGTTGCTGAGTGAACTTTGAAATGTCACTGTACTAATTGTGGATAATTTGTTCTTAGAGGTATATGCTTTGTCTATTTCTTATACTTCTTGATTTTTCCTTTTTTCTTTTGCTAATAACTTTATTTTTTTTGGCTCTTTGATGGATAATGCATTCTCTTAGTTTTTCTTTTAAAGAATACAAGTAACCCCATGATATTCCTTGGTGTTGCAGCTTCTCTTCTACAAGGCAAGTAATTCATGGACATATGCAAATGCAATCACTTTTCACAAGCTGAGTATTGTCTATCTGTCTGTCTGGCCATCCAAGAAACGTATCTTGATGAATTATAATCTTCCTCAGTAGAATGCCGAATGTACTTATCGCTGACTTTCCTCATGCTTGTGAGTTCCTAAACTTAAATTCCATTCACATTCAATGCATATTTATTAGCCAGTATTGTTTGTGGCAGTGTGTTTTTAATTGTTAAATGCAAGTTTATCATTGTTATTGCTATTATCGTTTTGCTTTTCTGAATAAATGTCAAAATGTGCAGGCACAAGGACAGCCTTCATATGCGTCTGTCTTGGCATGGAATTCAGAACACCTTGAGACTGTTGGGATGCCAAATTTTCTGGAATATATTTACATTACCTTGTTTGTTGGACAAGAAATTGATTTTTGCCTCGTGAAAGCTTTCCTTGGGAATGCAAAAGCATAGTGAAGTTGACCATCTTTACCCGTTGGAATGGTACTGAAGCTGATGATGGAAAGAAGTCTAAGATTATTGAGAAGTTATGGCATTTCCAAGAGCTTCAACAAAAGCAGAATTACTTCTCTTGTAATTTAAATATATTTTCTTAAAGAGGTAATAACTTTTGTGCTACTTCTTTCCAACTGGCAAGGGATTCTTATGTTTGTACTTGAGTTTCATATATTTGCACTTAAGTTAATGAGATGCCCTAGCCAACATTGGCTGAGAAATTCTTGGGTAAATTCTTTTCTTCGCAATACATAAGATAAACTTTTCTGCTTATTGTTTGGAATTGTCCATTGCTAATGTGGAGTATCAGTGCTGAAATTCTCATGCTTTTAGGTGACATTATTTCTTTAGGCCAACTATTGATTCCTGCTAGTGTTTTGTGGAATTGGAAAATTCAATGCATGGTTGGATATATTAATAGGGCTTTGATCATTTCCGAAGGAGTGGACAATTATATGTTGGTTTGCTATATTTTTAGAAATTTTTATTCTTTTCACAGGAATTCTTTGGTGCATAACCATACTCAAAACATTTTTAAACAAAGGGAAAGCTTTAATAAGTTAAGCTGCGACAAACATCAGATTGTTTGTGACCCTTGAGTTGTTTTAAGGTTTTCCCTATGAAAGGAGAAAGAAAAAAGAAATGACTCACTCTTGACTGATTTCATTTTACTGTTTGTCTGTTTGCAGGAAAAATTCAATAAATTGCTGAAAATGGTTCCAGTGTGGAGAATGAAGAGAATTAGTGTTTGACATTGACAAATAACAGTTGAACTCTTACTTTGAGAGACTTACATCAAGGAGGCTATCACAGTCCCTTGAAGAAAACCAAGGAAAAGAAGGGACTAACTTGATAGGCTAATGATAGTTTAGCTTCTTTTTTTAAACTAAAGGCAAAGTTGATAGTTCCAGTTCTATGATATAGTTGTCTATATGTATTATATGTACAGAGAAGAAAGTGGGTAGAAACACTGGGGACTCAGGAAGGTAAAAAACTTATCTGCAGATAGGAGTTTGGAGAAGGAGATGTGTAGTTTTTTTTCCTTGTGTTAATCTCCTTTTGGATGTAGGGGAATGGAAATGTCAAAACTTTTGGAATTCAACTCCCTCTTTGAAAGACTTTCTCTAGTTGAAATGAATTGATATTACAGGTCATGATTGAAGTATGCAAATTTGTCGGTCTTCTTTTTTTCATATGACTTCTCTTATTGGCTTCGATTTATGTTTTATGCTCTGCTGAGCGAGAATCAAGTGATAATTAGGTCTTTCCAAATACTCTAGAGGAATTTTTGGCTAGTGGTTGATTGTTGTGACGAGAAATTAAAAAAAAAAATCATCAACTTAAATCAAACATTATGAAGATCAAACATAACAGAGCAGTGTTCCATTTTGGAATCTTTATTTGATTAACTAAATTTAGTTGATTCACACTCAATGATTATTTTTTGGCCTGTGTCTTATGCTATTTCTCATTTGCTTGCTTAACTTGAGTAAATATATTCTATCAATATGGAGGGAGAGATAATACCGATTTGTAAATAAATTTACAAGTAAAATGACTTTTAACATCTCACCAGAATCATACAAATACGAAATGTAAAAATGATTTAATAGAACATGGTTATTGGCTTTAGATAAAGAGTTAGATTTAATAAAAATTTTATGTAATATTTCATGTACATCAAATTTAAGTTACGATTATTTCAAAATAAACAGACTTCATCTTTAATTAGCGAAAAAGAAAAAAGATAATAGGTGTATAAACTTATTATTAATTAGTAGGGATCAAACGAGCCACTCTTAATTTGTGAAATAGACTGATGGAAGTGTACAAGCTGTAGTTTTCATAGAATCTTACCAGGGAGATTGGTGCTATGGAACCTCTTGAGAAACAGCTGGAAGAAGAAGATGACGACCACGAAGATGAAGGAAACATCATAAAGATTCTAAAATACAACGTCTCTGTCGATTCAGAAAGTTACCAAAATAATCTTGGTTGCTTAACATGTCTCTTGAGTGAGTCTCCTTTTAATTTTTATCACTATGCCTTTACACTAGATTTGGATTGCATTATGATTGATTGAAGCAAAAATTGAGAAAAAGAAAGAGAAAGTTCTGATCTTTCACATCAATCTTTAGTTGTTTAAGTTAAGCCATGAACTTGACCCGAAAAATCATATGGGTAACGTTATTAATATTGTGGTTCAATTAGGTTGGCGGTGAATTAATTTATATTTATGTTGGAGAAATATACAAAAATCAGATGTATTGATGTTCTTAGTAGTACTATGCTTAAGTTTCTGACTGAATTCTGTAATGTTACTGTAGTAACTGTGGATAACTTTTTCTGAGAGATATATATCTCTCCATTTCTTGTACTTCTTGATTTCTCTTTTCGATAGAAGAAGGAAGCTTTCGACAAGGACTGTACTGTTCTCATGGAGCTCCTACAAAATGGCTTGCTTAAACAGGTAGAGGCCGGTTATGTGATCACGATTGGAACGGTGCTGTCATCTTCTTACTGCTGGAGAAGAGGAGAAGAAGACTATATAATACACTGGTGGTATAGATTCCAAAGCTATTCGGGTAGTGGGTCCAGAAGATTGCTGTTACCCACAGAGTACTGTTTGGAAATGGGCTCCTGCTTTAGATGACTTTATGTGGGAAGGCTTTAGGGACATTGCACAGATTGATTGCATAAGAAGAACAGTTGGGTATAGAGAGTCAGCAAAAATCTCAAAGTTACTGCTTCACGGTAACAGTTTCAGCAAAGAATTCCTTGATACATTCTTTAGACAGCTAAAGGATCTTCATATTCTCGGGATCTTCAGGCCCATTCTCAAATATCTAACGGCATCCCCATCACAAATAGAAAAACTTACAGTTCTTGTCCTTGGAGGCTGTGAGTTTCTGGAGAACATGAGTTTATGGATAATATTGATCACATTAGGGAACTCAAATCATTAGTTTTTCTTGATATATCAGGCGGTACATCATTGACTGCAATACCAAATGATCTATCTGAGCAAATATTTCACCAAAGCCTCAACTTATCTGAGGCATAACTTATCTGATATTAGGAAACTGTAGGCACCTATGCAGACATCCTGAACTTGTTGGATAATATAATCTTCAAATTCTTGATCTTTCAGGTGCCATCTCTTTAAAGGCAATCCCTTCTAAAATTTTTGAGACTGATGGCCTTAAAGTTCTCGATTTATTAGAAAGTTTGGTCATCTGCCTTACTTTTCAACCTTTCTCATATCATCTTACGATGTTCTTATCGGATCGAACAAACACCAAGTACAGTAGATTGTAAAGATCTTTTTTTCCTTAATATTTCAGGTTATGCTGATTTAGCCAATATTGAAGATGAATCCTTTAGTCACTTGGGATGGCATCATCATCTTATCTCCAAAACACCAGTATCTGGTCCTTACCATCTGTATCCAAGCTTGTTAACCTTCACAATCTATTTCTAAGAGATTGCAGATTACTTGAAACTCTACTGGCCATGGAAGGACATAAAAATCTTGAGGTACTTGACCTAAAAAATGCAATTTCTTTGAGGGACTTCGGCGAATAGTACTTTTTTCATGCCCAAATTTCGTCTCTAACCGAACCTGCCATCACTCAATTGATGTCTAACAGCCCATAAGCTGTAGTTCAAAGCTTATAAACTACAGGATACCAAAGTAGAACATGGTTGCAGTTCTCTTCTGCCATCTTATAAAGATAACAAGTATTAACCAAAATCTTATCTCATCTCTTCAAATTGTCTATAGTCAGATTGACTCCGCTAATGACCACGGACTGCTCCCCCTACTTCATGCTGTTTTCTCCTCAGCGCAACTAACAATTACCCTTGAGATCCTTCAAAGTAGTTATTGTGATAATCTCAAGAGTCTATTTGAGTTTGATGGAACAGCAGCATGTTTAATGCCAATGCTGCATAAACTACATTTCTTTGAACTACCGGAGTTGAAGAGCTTTGGAGCTGCAGTGCCATCTACGCAAAGGTTAGTGGGTGGAGAATATCCAAAACTTAATACCTTATTTGCATTCTTCTTTCTTTTTGCCTGGACAATAAAAGCTGGAGAGTAAGCAGAAGCTCTGAAATTGAGGAACAATGTAACAGTGTGTTTGTAATCCCTGGTTACCATGTCCAGGCCTGCCTTGGCTTGCCAAGCCTCCCTTGCTGCATGGAAAACATGGCCTCCCAGGCATCAACACTTGAAATTGTACAGGCCTGAAGATTTCCAAGACACTGAGAACTTAGTTCCGGTTTCTTATGATTGCTGTTTTATGCCATTTCATATATTTATTCCATTTCTGTAGTCAACTTTCGGCTTTAAAAAGTTAAGGTGTTTTTCTATGGGATTCCCCCAAAATAAATATTGGCTTGCATGCTTTCTTTTTCTGGGCATTTAACTGCAACAGAGTATGCTGTTATTCCTTTTGGAAATTGATTAAGGTACTCATCAATTTTGAAAATGAATCATTCCTCTTTCAGCCCGTGCTCCCATTCTGTTTTCCTCTAGACTTTGTGTTGTAGTAATGTAGATCTGAGCCCGTAATCTCTTGGCTATGAATGCAAAAACACATGAAATATTTCATAGGAAAAAGTTCCCAAGGATGCTCTCTGGGTCAAGTAGTTATGAGACATTTTCAGACGTCTAAAACCAATATCTTCCGCTATTTTGCTTCCTCCTGCTCGGAGACTTTGCTGTCATTTCTGCAGAGAAATATGAAGTAAGCGCCGGTAAATGCCATTTCTTCATTTTTAAATGCTTCTTGTTGTAACTCGCGTTATTATGGTGTGTTTGTTTTGACATGTGGATTATAAAGATTGCGTTTATCAAGCTTGTCCATCCTGATCACTGGCAGGAAACCTTTTCTTGCTAATTTGAACCTTAGTGCGCGCTATCGAGTTATTCATACTGCAGAGGAAGCTATATTTAGCAATGAAGTAAATATCTCATCCGGGTTTCGTTTAGAAATGGCATTTATACAGTAATTAAAATCATAAATTTCATATAATGAGGTACAGTAGGTTTAACTTTAAGATTGTTTTCTTCATAATCAAGTTACTTGAATTACAGATTCATCACAGATAAATCTATAAAACATAAGCTCAAAAAACTAGCATTCGCAAAATCGAACAATAATTTTTTTTTTCTTTTAATTCTTGGAGGAACTAGACAAAACCAGTATCAAGTCTCAATAACTTGGAATCTGCCCTGTACTATCCCTTCGATCCTTGAAAAATAAGACGTGGTTTCTGATTCGAACAAAAATAGATATTTGATGAAATTTATTTTCCCCCTTAAGCTCATGATGCTCGTGAAAAATGGCATGGTGTTAACTCTCTCTTCCATTATCTTTCTATTTGGGTGCCAATAAGATTCATCTGTGAATCATTATGCAGCAAGAGGAATTATTTTGTATAACAGCTATATATTGATCTGATATCATATATATTTTTATTGGCAGCTTGATTAAAAAACTTATTAACCAACTCGGATTTTTTCTAGTGATTACTGAAAATGTAATATTTCATCAGCACGTACGTGTTGCATAAAATTACTTATCGTGCAACCCGGGGGGGGGGGGTGTTGATTTAAAGTAACCCGTGCAGGAAGTACGATTCTTAATCAATTCTCTTATTTTTCGTTTGTTAACTTGGCTGGGACAAGAACTCTGAGGATCTTCGGATGGGGATCAAATCTGGTTCTGAAGACTATAATATTAACATATATCTTCAGTTGACCAAGATCTTGTTTTTAAATTCTTGGGGTTTTGTACTTTAGCAGATTAGGTGAATATTACATCAGGGAAGCCATCAGAAGCACTTGAAGAAAATCAAGAAACTGCCTAACTTGCTACATCAATAGCTAGTTTGGCCTCTCAAATGATGTAAATTTGGAGAAAGAAAACAGATACTTACCATCTTAAACAAATAGATATAATCACTATTTTTTTAGCCTTTAGTTACTTGAAGATATTTGATATTATATCAGCAGTTCAACCAAACTTGTTTATATATGATTATTATATAATGTGCAACTGTATGAAGATTGCAGGGGGGATAAGGAAAAAGAAACACCAGGAAACAGGAAGAAATAGTTTATTTGCTTGTTTGCTTCTAACAAAATCCTCATTGTCTGTGCTTATATGTTGACATTCTGCCACCCAGTTGACTTCGTTTGCTTTTGGGTCAAATTGAACTGAAGCATCAGCTCCGCTTTTATCTATACATTCACTGTAACGCATCTTCTTAATAAGGAAGTACAGAAATACACAGTTCAACTCGAATCTACAAATTCTTATAAAAATGAGAAAAATATTAAGCATCGAGTTAAAAAATATTTTCACGTTTAAGTTACCTACTTTCGGGTTTGTGTATAGTTTTGACTTTCAATTTAATTCCATAAGTTCTGCAACTTGGTTTGTTTATTTTAAGTTGATGGTTTCTAACCTGTAACACTATCCAAGTTCTAAGATTTTAGATATATATAATTGTATAGGATGGTGGTTATTGGCCTGAACTAAAGTTAAGCTGGGACAATGGCCTACTGGTTTGGTTTTCTTTGGAACCAAATCTTGGCAATTAGAGCAGTTTGATTTGTAATTTAGGCAACTTACACTGTTTATAAAGGTTAGGTTATGTAAGTAGAAGAAAGTTTGACTATTAAACTAATGGCTCATTGACTTTTTGCACCCACTAAAATTTTTTAAGCTTTTGACCTTAAATTTTGGATATTAACATTGTGATTGGTGGAAAGATATTGTTAAACACTAAATTATAAGTTAATGCTTATAATTAATGTTAATTAATAATTAATATTATGGGTGGTTTGATTTTATAATGAAACAAAAATTTAGTTAGAATGGGATTAGTATGTTATAAAAGTATGATTACACTATATATATATATATATATATATATATGTAGATACATGTATGTATAGACGGTGGTGTTTAGTTTGTAATAATCCAGATTGTTGATACCAAACTCATATTATGAGAGCAGTTTAACCTTCTTCAAGGCCTTATTTTGGAACATTGTTGTTGGATGGAATCAAGTATATACAGTCAGAAGGTAAATTATATTTATGTATTGTTTGACTTAAGATGCTACTTAATCAACCTCACCACATACTATCTAATCCTTTTTACCATGCTTAATTATTGTCTTACATCTATATCCACACCAATATATATATATATATATATATATATAATAACTAAATAAATTTGAAAAAGAAAAGAGGAAGAAAAAGCTGTTCTATAGGATTCTACTTTGATGATTATCCTAAGCTTGTTTCTATTATATATATATATATATATATATATATATATATATATAAATAACTTTACATAATTAATGTAATAATTGTTTATAAGATAACAAAATCATTTTTAACATCCCACTTTAACATTCTACATTATTAATTTAAGAGTAAGAAATTAAAGAACAAAACATATTTTCTCTGAATAATATGGGTTGTACTGTATATCTCTCATATTCTTCTTAAAAGATTATATTATGAATAGTATATATCTAATCACCTTAACAACGACAATAATGTCCAATCTTGTGATCCCAATTTCGAACTATTCTTCTCATCCTATTTCACCTATAAAAAACATGACCCACGTACCAAAATCTTTTGTGAATCATGTGCAATTAGTTATGTATTAATGATATCGATTTCTCAACATGAAACATGTTTTTGTTTTCTCATAATTATAGCATATAATAAGGTTTCATTATCAATATAGTTCCCTATGATTACGAATCATGCATGACTTTAAAACAAAACAAAGCAAGATGTAGTTTATTTTTAGGGTTTTTTTTTTTTTTTTTTTTTGCATAGTACGTAGTAAAATTGTTCGAGAGTAAATTTTTTTTTGAAATAACGTATTAAAACGATACTTAACTATTCTAATTTTTACTATTAGAATAGACTTGGAAAAGGGTTAGACGATGTGAATATATGTATAAACAACAAAAGAAAGTGAAGAAGAGCATTATGTGACAAGGATGACCCATGTTCTCAAATCAATTTCCCAAGACCTATACATACACACTTTATATTTAAAACCCAGAATTTAATATTTCTACTATTCTATTGAAGAATTTTTGAGGTGGGGTCAGAACTATGAGTAAAGAGAATGTCTTGATGAACACGGGGTCAATCATCCATGTCCAAAGGGATTAGAAGATTATAATTCAATTTCTTTGATCTTCTTTTTTTCTTCTGAAAATATATATATATATATATATATATATATATATATATATATGTATGAATAAAGTCAATAAATCCAATGATTGTTGACTTTGTCTTTTTCTCTTTCCAAAATTCAAAACTTATTTAAAAATTTTCAAACCCTAGACAAGGATTGGCCTTGAGGGGTACCAAAATAAACCCTAAATCAAGCAAATTAAAAAAGATCAAACCCATCTACAACTCTTCTTACCCTCTATGACACAAAAAAAAAAAAAAAAAAAAAAGGAGGATTAAAAATTTCTAGGGTCGGTGAATTTTTTTTGTTCCTTTGATTTTATAAATTAGGAAGGATTAATAGAAGAAATAATGACGCCTAAATTATAGAATAAAAAAGTTGGACGGCTAGAAACTAAAAAAGGCAAGTTTTTTAAATATATATTTCAAGCTTGGTTTCCTCTTTAATCATTTTTTTCCCAAGGAGCATGCTATGTTCCCCATGTTAATAATTAGAAATTTTGCATGATAATGATAACACACATACATATATATATATATATATGTATGTGTATGTGCACATAGTTATAGTGTTTGTTTTATAAGTTTTTTTTTTTTTTTAATGGAGATAATGGTTTGAATTTAATAATATTGTTACTTATAATGTAATTTTAAATAATTTCAAATAATTTAATAGTTAAAAATGAATATTTGATATATATTTTAATTAATTTTACTCATATAATTTTACTATAATTAAATCACTTTAGAATATTTATATAATAATAAAAATAATAATAATTCTAGTGGGCGGCTCGATCTTATGGTGGGTAAATTGAGTTTTAGGTTGACTAATGAAGTCAAGGGCAATACGAGTCGTATAATACTAACAAAAAATATGGACCACACGAATTTAGACTAAAAAAATCATCGACACCACTTGGTCAATCAATGGCCACGAGACCCTTTTCTTTTCTTTCAAATTTTTTTTTTTTAATTATTTTTTCCGAATTCATTTCATTCCGTTCGTGATAATCCAATCTCATTTATTAATAACTCGAAGTGATTTGAGTATAAAAGATTATTAGATTAATAGTGCTTAAACGCAAAACTTATAAATAATACTACAATACGTATTAATTTAAAAAATTTTGGCTGATATAATTTTAGATTTTATAAGTTTCTGAATTGTAATATGTAATTTATGACGTAAAATTTTAATAAAGATATTAAAGATTTGAGTAGAAAAAATTGTAATAACTCAATTTCATATTAAAAAAATTTATCAGTAAGTGAAAGCTAAACTTTTAAACATCAGTAATTTAAGTTTGAAATATTTTATTTCTCATTTCTCGTATTTATTTCAGAGAACTTATTCCGTGATGTTGTTTAATACTTTTAAGTTATTGTGTAAAAGATGTTAAACTAAATCTTTTATTTCGCTTCCTCACTTAGATTATTATATACATTTTTTTTAAAATTTTCAGGGCCATTACAGCCAAATATTTGAACATCAGTAATTTAAGTTCGAAATATTTTATTTCTCATTTTTCGTATTTCTTTCAGAGAACTTATTTCGTGATGTTGTTTAGTACTTTTAACTTATTGTGTAAAAGATGTTAACCTAAATCTTTTATTCCGCTTTCTCACTCAGATTATTATATGTATTTCTTTTTAAATTTTCGGGACCGTTACAGCCAAACTTTTGAACATCAGTAATTTAAGTTCGAAATATTGGTTAGGTTTAAACATCAGTAAACTTTTAAGTATCAGTAATACTTACGCATAAAGTGTTACAGTGTTTCTCCCAGTAAATTTTATGACAGGGATATTTGTATATTAATGTTAAAATCGTACAATGTTAAACACCAAAAAAGCATCATTGAGCATTACTTCAATTTTTAGAAACTTCATTGATTTTTCATAATGAAATTGACCAACCGTTTCATGATTAATTGTTAATCAAGCTTCACCTAACACTAATGTAATAACTAAAGTACAAATAATTCTTAATTAGCACAATTAATCACATGATAATTAGCTCTTCTCCTTTCAGAAATTTATATGTATATTTATTTTTTTTTCTCGATATTAATTTATTTGGGTCACTTTGCTATTCCTCTTGTAAAGGTTCCCTACATTGCCTTTGCATGTGTCCTCTATTTGTCATCTTTTACACCTCACTATTACATCAGCATATACGTATATATACATGCAGATATATATATATCTATATATATATATATATGTATAGTGCGAGTGAGTGTCTTATTCAGGTATTTATACTTATGTCTTTATTGTCTAATGGGTATTAATTACTAATCAATTTAACTCGATAACTCAAGTGCATTTGCTCATTATTAATTTGTAATTTATTATTTTATGATAATAATTTTTTTGGCCCTTAAGAATTTTATATTAATTAACCATATCTACGAGTGACCAAAACTAATCATATACAATTTATACATCCCTTAATTAAACAACTTAGCATATATTTATTACAGATCAACATATATATATACACTTATCTTGTATGTGCAAATTGACCCTCATTACATGGCATAACATATTTGTGATTGTAATAATTAACCTTTATATTTGTATATATATATATATATAACTTCATTAATTACAAGAAATACTAGGTATTGTTTTTACCCTATTATATGAAGAATATAATTTTAACTTTTACCTTCTTAAAAATGGCATAACGAAAAAAAAAAAAAACACCATTTGAATATAAATAATAGATATGTTTAATTTAATATTATATAATATATTTAACTAACGAGAATTACGTACTGAACTCTCTATCGTGGATTTTATTATCATTAAAAAAAATAAAAAAGAATTGCAAAAACATAATTAAAAGGTAAAAATAGTTTTACAATCCTTACCTCAAAACATGATTATAAGTTAATTAAAACAATTAAAAAATTGATGGACAACTTCTTTTGGGTATGGTAAAGGAGTCATAAATCATGACATTTGCATATTATATTATATGTGTGTATATAAATATAAGGGCAAAATGGTAATTTTAGACAGAAAGAAGCAAGAACATTTAGGAAGCAAAAGAAGACAAGTAGAAACTCCCAAGTCTTTGATGCGAGCAATTTAGTTTGAGTTCAATTCTGTCTTATTGAAAATTAGACCAAATAAAACCCACTCCCATCAAACAAAGTCCAAAATCAAATCTTTAGAAACAAAAATATATAATTTCATTATGGAAGAAAATAATTTTATTTGGGTCACCCTATAAATTTTTCTACGATTAATTAATAATTATTATAAAAATTTTAATAATTTATTACTAGTTGATATGTCAAAATAACTAAAAATGTAAAATTTGTATTCTTGTGTTTCAAATAAATTATGAAATTTTAAGAAATTTTATAAAATTTAATGTTTTTTTTTACACCATTGTGGGGTGATATTCGAATCCAGAGTTATCAAAATAAATAATATTATTATATAATTTTAGTATATGAATTTACAAACTCGAATTTAATGTATTTTGATATTGTATAATCTGTCTAATGATATTCTAGTAATTCTATTTATCTTTTAAAAAAATATGTTATACTTTAAATAATTATATTGTATCTTAAAATTCTACAAACTTTCATAAAAAAAAATTGATATGTATTTTCTTAATTCTACTTAAAAATTTATTTAATATTAAATAATTATATAACGAAAATTATTATTTTTATAAATTGGTCAATAATTTTATTATTATATAATAATAAAATTGAAAAAGAAATTAAAAGAGAAAAAACAAAAAAAAAGGAGAGACTGAGAGATGTGTACGCGTATTTTGGTGAGATACAAACCACAATGATTTGGAGGAAGAAGGTGTCAGCTTATGAGTCCTTTTGACTCTTGCGGCGCTAGGTAGGCCCCACGTGTCTGCAGCACGCGCCTGTGCCGCGTGGGTCCACCTTATTTTTTTTTTAATTTTTTATTTTTTCACATTTTGGTCATAAGCATGACGTCAAAATTTTCTTTCTCTTCACCCCCTTTTTAACTTATTATTATTATTTATTTGATAACATTTAGTTTAATACATATTAGTAACTTAACTATTCAAATTAAAATCATATTTACTTTAGGTTAGTGATATTATTAGTGGGTTAATTTAAGGGAAGTTTGGAATAATAAATAATGTTAATGGATTGGGATACTTTGTTTAATTAATTAGAGCAAAGTGGCTTTGGATTAATTAATTAATTATTTTATTATTTATTGCCTAATTGTTGATTAATAATCTTATATTTTACTAGATATTGAGATGTACTCTTTTTAGGGTTAGAATTAACAAGCTACATTTTGGGATTTGTTTCTCCACCAAATTATAGTTGTTTATGACTACTATATATATACAAATCTATAATTTATTTTCTACAAATTTTAATTAACCTAGTCTCTTTTTTCTACAAATAATAACACTAATTTGTATAAGTTTTGTCAATAAAATAATATACAGATAGCAATAATAATACATGTAATTAACATTCAAATGAAAATATATATAAAAAAGATGCAACGATGAAAAATTGGACGTATTAATTATTAGATTAAATGATAATTAGTAATTAATCTTAACGAAAAGAAAAAAAATAATTATAAAAAAATAAAATTTCATTTTCTTATTTTTCTTGACCGATATTATATCCTCACATAACTTGATTTTAAGAAATTAACTATTTATATACCCTCTAAGAAAATATTTATCTAAAATTTAAACCTAATTTTGTGGTTGACTTTTCATCATGAAGTTTAATTTAATTAATTACCATCTAATTCACATTTTATGTATATGCAATAAAGCCAACATTAGTAGTTGATGGTCCTCAATAAAATAATATTGAATCAATTAGTAAAATACCTCAATGCTAGTGATACATAATACATACATATGTATATGTTACATTTATTATTATATACATATATATGTGTGTGTGTGTGTATGTATATAAATTATTGCACACGTGGGTCAATGACAAAGATCTGAATTCTTATGACTTGTTCTGGTTAATAAGTGGCAATGTGGGTAAGTGTTGAAATTCTAAAGAGTCGTAGTCTTTCTTCCTTTATATTTATTAATTTCTTAAACACAAATTATTCTTCAATGGATCTCACCTAACTTGCCTTCTAATCAACTCTTCGTTTTGTTTCTAGCCTAATTAATTAAGTCAACTCATACATATATACTTTAAATACCCACACACTCACAAACATATACATATATATATATATATAATAATTACCAACATATAGAAGTAACCACATGTATATTAATCTCATATGTCCATCTTATTTCTTAATTTGGGTAATAATATGAAATTATTTGCATCTTCAAGATTAATTTGGCACGTATAAAGTAAGAAATTATAAATTAGTTAAGTACTCAAATTAGCATTCGTTATTAACATTATCATGCATAAAATTATTTTTTATTCAATGATTAAAAGTATAATACAAAATTTATAATAATATATAATATAATAGTGTAATATAATATTTATTGATTTTACTTATTTTGTACAAATATTCGTACCTACTGATATTGAAGTTCGAGTCCTTACGTATAAAATTTTAATTTTTTGATCCAACAGATTAAATTTCGGCCACGTTTCATAATTATTGATATAATTATTTTTCATTTAGAGTAATTTTTTTAATTAAGTTTTGTTTTGAGATCAAATTATAATTAATTTCCTTTATTTTTAGGATATTTCTCTCATAAATTTTATTTTATTTGAATGCATATTATATATATTGATACCTACAATATATACAAATATATAACACTTATTTTGATTAGAATTCGATATTTCTCTTAATTTAATTATATTTGGACAATATAAATTTATTTGGATTATAATATAATTTCTCTAAATATTTAAATACATAAAATATAAAAGATCATGGAGAAAAGAAAACTATTCTGCCTGCCCATAGAATATAACTACTCTTGAAGTTGTCATTACATATATATATATATATATATACATACACACACATATCTTGTTGGGACCATAGAAAATTCCCAAATGGTCCAAAATTTTCAGGTTTATCCCACAAGCTTTTTCATTATATATAGTAATTAATCGGCCAATGAATATCAACCGTTTGATTCAACAAATCACAACCACACAATTGACCCAATGCCGTGACGTGGCAGTCAGATCTAACGCCATCATCATCACACCATATCCCTTTATTTACAAGGAACAGGAATTATTGTTATTTATTTTTTTAAAATTGTTGGGGTAATTAATTAATTATAAATAATAAAATAATTATTTTCGAGAAAAGCTACGCACATAAATACAAATCTTTTACATTAAATAATAAATAAAAAAATAAAAGATGAAAGATGAAGGTAACAAACATATATACGCATATTATATAGTCATAAATAATTATATTATATTTATAAAGTGAAGAAATTTAATTAATCAAAATTAAAAAGAAAAATTCTCCCTATTCAAAATGTTCTCCCTCTCATTTGTCCAATCAATTCCCTAATGAAGTGTCAACCGAAATTAAATTCTGGTGATGTATCTATATTTCTATATATATATATATATATAATCCGTACCCATCAAACCCTTCCACACATATTATATATATATATATATATATATATATACATTACATACCCATCTTAACATATGTTTATTATATCACACTTTCATGTTAGATATATAGAACACAGCTATTATATCAACAAAGCTTTTATATCTCTCAACTTCTCAGAAACAAAAACAAGGTTGTATATACATATATACACACAGTAGTAGTCCTATATAGTTTGCCATGGGGGAAGAGTTTCATGCCGGGGTTTGCGGTGAGACATGGTGGAATTCCTCGAAAAACGTGTTCGCCTCTCCGTGTTCCGTTGGAATTGGTGGTGATTTGATGGGTGGAAGTACTAATTTTTTCTGGTCAAGTTTTGACGTCTTGGACATGAAAGCCAAATCGTCTTACGAAGAAGAAGATGTGGCTAATATTACTACTGCTGTCACTGATACTTCCACTAATACGAAAAATAGTAGTTCAGTGTCAGCTGATGGTGTTTTCCATGTTCAAAAGCTTCAAGAAGCTGCTGCAGATTCAGATTCCACCCTGCAAATGATGGGTTTTGGAATTTCTTCATCTTCACCTTCAACATCAGATTGGAACCAATCCATACTGTAAGCTGATTACAATCAATTCAATTCTCTCTTGTTATATTCATTTATCTATACGTATGTATTATATATCATGTTTCTTGATTATAAATCAATTTATGGGTGAAGCAATACTACTAGAAAACTTTTATGGTATGTAGTCCAAAAAAGCTTCAACTTCACAAAAGAATCAATACTTAAATCAACTTTTTTTTTTTTGTTTTTCTTTCATTTGGTAAAGGCAGGTCAATTTAAGGCTCTTCTAACTATAATTATTATTATAAATTGTTTTTCTTTTTTTAATTTGATGTTTTGTTTTGATAGTGGGAGATTATCATCATCTGAAAGTAATTACAGTTCCATGATGCCAGAAGACATGAATAGTATTTCAAGGTTGCAGCAGAGTTACAGTGAATCCTCCATTAACGAAAACATCTTCAAGCCAGTATATCTTCATCAAGACTTTTCTTCTTCGTCATCGTCTTCTTCATCAGCCTCTTATGGGTTCCCTAATTCGACATTGTTGCAAACCTTATTTGAGTCTGCACCAACTCATGATGACCCTCCACCTCCTCCTCCTCCTCATCATCATCATCATCATCAGCTACTAAATAACCGGTCAATGAACTATATGTCAACCTATACAAACTGTAATTCGCAAGATCAGTTGTCTCCTTCTAATTGGTCAAAAACTGTATCTCCATTGTTGAAACCTTCACTACCAAAGCAGCAGTTCTGGAACTCATCATCATCATCTTTCCCGGCGCCTTTAAACGACATAATCAGACCCAGGCTTTCTCCCTCGTCTCAGTCTCAGTTTCTTGTTCCTTGTTTCCAAGAAAAGTCAAACTGCTCCAAACTTACCCCCAAGGTATTATTTATATATGCAAACTTACACCTATATACTTTACTTCCCCATTCTTTGGTTTAACAAGAATTTGGCTATAACCAACCACTACTTACTCAAATAGTTGCTATTTTACTTCTTTTATAAGAGGTTGTGAGTTAGATTTGAACCATACTTTAGTTTGTTTCTATTATAGTTAGTGTCTTTATATTAACTAAATAATTAATATATGAATTTCTACTTAGAAAAAGATAAGTAGATTTGAATCTTAGTTGGGATTTTTGGGTCTAAAACCTTTTATATGTTGAGTTTCAGTTGAGCACTGGGGAAATCCGTGATTCAGGGTCAGCGATGAAGAAAGCAAGCAGTGAATTACCTGTGTCAAAAAGGCCTAGAATTGAAACACCATCGCCATTGCCAACTTTTAAGGTGTGTTTGATAATATTCCATCAATCTTTTTAACATTATATAATATTACACACCCATGTATATGAGAGCTTCAAGCTTTTTTCTTTAAATAATTTTTCTTTCTTATTCTTTCCATTCTTCCATGTTTATAAAGAAATTGACATGAGAATCTGTGTATATATTTATATCTAGATTTATATATACGGCATTTTTAATTATGTGCAGGTTCGGAAAGAGAAGTTAGGGGACCGAATCACTGCTCTTCAGCAATTGGTTTCGCCTTTTGGAAAGGTGGATTTTTGGAATTTACTCATCTGAAATTAATTAGTAAAATTTCTTGTTTGTATGATATTAAAAGCTCATAATATTAATCTTGGCTGGTAAATAAATTTTTCATGTCTTTATATAATTACCTTTTCTTTTTGCAGACTGATACTGCTTCTGTTCTCCATGAAGCTATTGAGTACATCAAGTTTCTCCATGATCAAGTCAGTGTACGTCCCACTTTAAATCTTCTTTCCATTATATATATATATTTTCTTCAACACAGATACAGTACTATATATATTTCTTTTTTGGACGTTTACTTCAGGTTTTAAGCAATCCATACATGAAACAAGGAGCTCCCACTCAACTACACCAACAGGTATATTATATATATATATATATATATATATATATACATACATTACCAAGGAGCAAAAAGAAAAAGATTCCTTGAATGTCTCATAAATGATATAATTTAAGTTGTTAAATAGAGAATAATATGCATATATATATATATGGTTTACTTTATGTTAGGAATCTTATTCTCTCGATATATCTATATATATATATAATTGTAAATTGAAGCTAAGTAAAATATAAAATAATTTGCAGGGTTGTCATGAAAAATTGAAGGAGGCAGAAGGGTCAATTAAACAAGACCTAAGAAGCAGAGGACTTTGTTTAGTGCCCATTTCAAGTACATTCCCGGTTGCCAATGAAACCACTGCTGATTTTTGGACACCAACTTTTGGTGGAACTTTCAGGTAGAAGAAGATATATATATATATATATATATATATATATATAAAAGCTAAAGAAAACAAAGGAAAAAAGAGAGAGAAAGAGAGAGAAAGAGATAAGGGAAAAGGAAGGTGACCCTTCAAAGATGGACAGACATCAGCTTTGGCCAGCTAATGTAGGCAAGTAAATGATTAGGGAAAGCCACTATATATATATATATATATAGTAGGTGTTAATTAAGGAAATGGGTTAATTGAAGGACAGGAACATGTGCTAAATTTAGCCGAAAATCATGAACATTTAGACAATGTTGTCTTTGGTTGATGTTGCTAGAGCTGAATTTAGCAGATGGAGATAAACAACCTTTTGTTCCTGTCTGGTGTGTGTATTTGTAATATCTCAGTGTTAGGACTGATGATGATGATGAAGTAAAAAAAGTTCAAAAAACCAAAAAAAAAAAAAAAGAAAATAAAGAGATTTTATTTATATATATATGTATGTATGTACGTATGCATGTATGTATGCATGTATTTGAATTCTTGTATTTTAAGGGATATATGGAGAAATGAGTGGAGGTTATTTGATTGTTTCTTTTTCCTTAACTTTTTCATTTGTTTACATTATATATGTGCTAGTGGAAGTCAGAAGTGCGGCCCACTTTTCCTGCTTTTAGGGTTTCTGATCATAATCATTCCTTCTTATAATAATCTAATTTATATGCATATAACATTATATATATATATATATGTGTCTGTGTAATACATATATATATATATATATATATAGAGAGAGAGAGAGAGAAGGGAAAAAGAAAAGCTGAAATGAGCTTCCATTATAATTATATAACGCCAAAGCCTGCAAATTTGCAATCAACTCTAAACCTCGGATTCTTGTGTGTGTGCCATATGTATGTATATACAAATGTATATGTGTGTGTGTGTGTATATATCTATATATATATATATATATGGATATAGATGTAAACACAAATTTTTTTCTGAGAGAAAGGATGGGAAAACAAATTAAACGAAGAATTTGTTTTGACCTCCAATGTATGCGTTGACCCAGCTGATGACAAAAACCTAATAATATGATTAACAAAGTCTTCTAAAAAAATAAAATGTAACATCATTTTTCATCGTGTCTTTACTCGTTATTATCGTCTCGTTATAAAAATTTAATAAATCATTATAAAACAAAAATTAATTTGATTATCGTAATTTTATCTACATCTTAATAGTTGAACTGTGTGTTCTTTTGAATTAAATATAACGAGTTATATTTAAATATTTTAAAAAATAACTTATTAATGATATGATTACATTATAAATTTAGTTCAATTTCATAAATTTATTCAATTGGAATAGAAAATTTCATAAAATACACTAATTCAAACTAGAATGTGTCGGAATTCGTTATGTGACAATTGATTGTAGTACTAAGAAACAAATTCCGAGAGTTCTATTGTACAAATTTGTAGAGAGTTTTATAAAATAATTTGCATATTGTTATTATATATGAGCCTAGTGTTTGATGCATTATGTATCCTGTAACTCCTATACATATATTTTTAGTATGAGTTTTTTCTAAATTGAAAGGATTTGGCTCTATAGAATATATAGTGGTGATTTATTATTATTATATTAATAAATTCATGTATTATTTTTTAGAAAAAAAAATATTATTTCTATTTAAACAATTATTCTTTTCCCTCACCTAATTATCTTTTCTCTTTTTTTTTGCTCTTTTTTTTTTATTTAGAGTGTATCAATTCCTTTGCTTGAGGATTTTGAGTTTTAAGTACTTATTAAGGGACGAACTCTTTTTCTTATTAGTTTTTTTAAAGAAAAAAATAAGTTCATACCACTTAGAAATAGAAAGAGTGAAAAAATTAAATCATCTTACATAACTTAACATAAAGAAATATTTTTCTCCTAGCACTAATTTGGATGTTCATCTCTATAGTTGGTACATTTGGCACCAACCTCCTCGCGATCCTTCTTTAGGGAATAAGATAGATGCTCACAAGTCTCTGACTTCCCTCCATCCCTTCACTAATACATTAAATGAACAAAAATTATTTCCGATATGTAAGGTTAAACTTATGATCACTGTAAGATATTTACACGATATTTTTTGAATTAAAAGATCATGTAAACAACTCTCTACACCTTGATAAGATAATAATAATTGGCTATTATCAGTTGATACTATACTTGAATATGTTTCGTATCAACTGACAAATTTAATGGTTTACTTAGTTTTGATTGTTCTCACTTAACATTCAGATCCTTGGTCACCACTTCTCCTCGGTACATCAAGCAACAATATGTGTGCATATCGTGGCAAGTATCATATTTGACCATCATAAAAGAAAGTTTTTTGAAGGCTCTAATAGTGAACTCTGCAACTGAAAATTACTTGTAATATACTTTTTATATCGAGATAATAGAACATAGAATGAGTTGTTAAATAAAAAAATAATTTTTATTTTCTCTTTTCTTGACCTTTTTTTTTCACGTCACTTTTATTCTAATTTTTTATGACATGGTAGTCATCTGATAGTTACACATAAAAATAAGTATATGTCAATTAAAAAAAATTAACAAAATAGCTAAAATTAAAAACATAGTGAAATCTAGAGAATTGTTTTATAATTAAGCGAATTGGATTTATACCCATTTGAATATAGGTTCACGTACGAACAAATTTAATTTAATATTTCACCTATGTTTACACATTACTAATTTTACATTAATATAAAATTTAGAGATACTTAATCACCCAATTAAACTATTTTATAAAATTGTTGCTTTCAAGCATACTATTAAACTAATCATACACTATTAAGATATGAATAACAAAGATATATATATTCATATATTCATGTCTTTAATACTAATTAATTGTAGATCAAGAAAATATCAAACTAAGGAATCAATTTAAAGATATTAATTAATCAAGTGTATGATAAAATCCAATGAAGCTTAAAGTAGAAGAATCACTATGACAAGTGACTAATCATGAAATATATATATATATATATATCTTTAAATTTCATTTTATTTTATTTTATATTAATTTTTTTAAAAAGAATTGTAAATGATTATTTGGTATCTCTTGCTTTATTATCATCTTTTTGGTGACTCTTGGAATTGATCGGTTTAAAGCATCCGGATCAGTACTACTTGTTTGCACTGTGGTAGTACTACTTGATTTTAATTCTAATTATTATTTTTTTCTTAATTTATATATGTATATATATATATATATATATTGTAAGTAACTTATAATTATTAATGAACTTATTCCCATTATATGAAAATAAAGCCATATGTACATACATTTTTAATTATAAACAACAAACTGAAATAGAATTGGGACAATGACAAAATTGATTTAATTCAAATTTTAATCATACCATGCTAAATATGTAGTGAATTAAATTATCAATTATTTTTAGATCTTAAATCTATAAAGTTTTATTTACCATATATTTTTCTTATATAATGTATCTAATATATATACGATATATATATATATATTCCGGTGGACATAAAAATTTCTATGGAGAATCCTTTTCATTTATAAAGAAAAAAGTAATTTTTTTTTTCAAATAATATATTTTTTTGGAACAAATTAAAGCTTTATATTCAAGGTAAAATTTTAATAAATTTACAATTACGTTCATCACAACTCCGTTAATACACGACTGAGTTAAGTTTTCAATATCACTGAATCAAGTATTATACTCAAATCACTATTAGCCCATAATAAATTCATAAAATTATACGTTTTATATTATCATGAAATTTAAATTCGTAACTTCTTAACTATTATATTACTGTATTATTGATTAAAAGATTTATATATTGTCCCGACATATTTTGGTATATAAAAATTGAGATATATTTTTTTTTATTTAAATAAAAAGAAAAGAAATTTAGAACAGAAAAGCATACATATATATATATATATGTGTGTGTGTGTGTGTGTGTATTGTAGCTTTTTTTTTCCTTGTTGTTTTGGCTAATCAATGAAAAATGACTTGAGCTATAAGTTTGTATAGCTCAAAAGGTTGAATTCTTTTTACAAAGCTTTGAATCTAATCTTTTCAATACTTTTCTTTTCAATTATTATTATTTTTGTCAAATTAAGAAGTAAAGATGGAATAATTGAAACATATGGCTTTGAAATAAAGTTAAATTTTCTTTTAGAAATTAAATTATTAATTTGGATTCTTCTTCTTCTTCTTCTTCTTCTTCTTCTTCTTCTTCTTCTTCTTTTCCATGAGTTATTGAATGGCATTCCAAGCTTTTGTCACAAACTTTCTTTCATTTAGTTGACTTCTCCAAATTGAAAGGAATCCCATCAACTTTAAGTGAAGAAATCAAAGACATATCAAATTTAGTGCTCATGACTTGGAAAAAAGTAATCTTCTCACTATATATATATATATATATAAAATTAATAATGGAATTATTGTTACTCCATGTTTATAAAGAATTTATATATACATGTATATTTTTTATTAAAAAAAAAATTAAACTTAAAAGGATTTTATTTTGAAAGTAAATAAAAATTTTCACGTCAAATCACATAAAATTCTTTAAAAAAATTTATTACTCAATGTTTGAATCGTAACGAATTTTTAGTAACTAAATGAATAAATAAAATGTATAACATAATATTTATTAAACTCAGTACATAATTTTTTTTTAAAGAGAGAGAGAGTAAAAGTAAAATAAAATAAATAATAATTTATCATATCAGTTTTCAAAATTTGATATTTGTTACAGTTTAGTTCTTAATATTTTCATCGTTATAATTTAGTTTTTAATATTTTATATTTATTTTAAATTTCTCATTTTATTCAATATTTTAATAGATAAATTGCTTATACCATATTTTGAATGTTTTAAAAATATTTAAAAAAATAATTTTAACTAATTAATTAAATTGATGAATCTATAAAAAAAATATTAAACATGTTTTTATTAGTATTAATTTATTCATTTAATTAATTATTTAAAGTTATTTTTTTGGGATTTTTATTAAAAATGAAAAAAAAAAAATTATATTTAAAATAAATAAAAAATATTAAAAAAATAAATTATAAAGAAAAATTTTGAAAATTAATTTAATAATTTATACTTAAATAAATGTCATTTACTCTACCCTCCACGTCAGGGTGTTGGTTAAGAGAGTTTTTCTCTATATATATATATATATTAAAAAAGAAAAGTAAGATATTTTGAAAAGTATAATAGAGTGGATCAACCCAGCCCAATTGGAAACTGTATATCAGCCCATTGTATTTAAACAAAATTATTGTCAGATCGAACCGGGTCTCCAATCGGACTGGGTCGGGCCCAACCCATTCTAATTTTGTTTTTATGAAATTACTATTAAAACTTAATAAATTCATATTTTTAATTTATCATCACCCTTATTTTTTTCACTTTAGCCTCAGCGGCTGAATTTCCACAGTTATCATTTTATAAATTATATTTACTATTGACCTGTGCTTGTATAAAATGTTTCTATCTCCACAGCCGTAATAAATTTGTTAAGACGGAAACTAAACTTGGTATTGTAGTTTTACGCAACATATTAGTAAGTTAAACTTTTAAACTCGTTGAATCGACCGCTATTAACTCATAATAAACACGCAAAATAATATTTGAGTAGCGTGTTAGATTTTAACCGATTGAATCATCGTAGTAGTAATACTCTCAAAGTCCCCAACTTTTTAAAGTGGCTGAAAACTAAACCCACCTAATTGATTTGGATTTTGGAGTATCAGACATGGTAAAGAGCTTGAAGTTTTGGGCCACATGTCTGACAAAGCATCTACTCGTGTGGGCAGCAAAAGGAGAATATAGGGTACTCAGAAGACATCACTTATAAGTGCTTTCTCTGTAAGCATTTATATATCTAAGTGCATTTATACACACACATACACATGCATATATATATATATATATACATAAGCCTTTGATAATTCAAATTCAAACTGCAATTACATTTCAAACTAAGCTTCCAAATGCAGGTTTAACTTTATGAGCCTCACATGAGTTTTAACTAAAAGAAATTGAAGCATGATTCTAATTACCAAATTTATTCTAGAAATAATAATTTATCGATCAGTAAACTCCATAATATAGTGTAGTAGTATTGTAGAATGACGGAAAAAATAATAATAATAATATGCATACTGAAAACAACAAAATTCTAGGTGGGAAAATATTTTTGAATGAACTCAAGCAGCTGTCTTGAGCTTCTTGGCAATGCCAGCAAAGTACTTGCCCTGGTGGAATGCCTGCTCAAGCTCTAGCTTAGAAGGCTGCCTTGCACCCTGCCCAGCATATGTCCCGGAACCGTAAGGACTTCCACCTTTCACCTCTTCCATCTCAAACATGCCAGCTCCAAAGGTGTAACCAATTGGCACGAAAAGCATGCCATGGTGAGCCAGCTGAGTAATTGCAGTCAATCTGCATTTTCAGGAAAAAGAAGATTGATATTGTAGTTTAATGACCTCAAAAGCACTAGTAAAACTACTTCCAGGACTTGATTAAGAAACAAAAAACTACTTACGGGGTAGTCTCTTGTCCGCCTCCTTGAGAGCCAGTGCTGTAGAAAATCCCACCAGGCTTGCCTGCAAGAGCTTGTGTTCCCCAGAGGCCACCAGTAGAGTCCATGAAGGCTTTAAACTGGGCTGCCATCATTCCAAATCTTGTGGGGAAACCAAAGAGAATACCATCAGCTTCAGCAAGCTCACTGGCTGTAATGAGAGGTGCATCACTCTTTGGTGGTGCACCCATCTTTGCAAGAATATCTTCTGAAAGAGTTTCAGGTACCTGTCAAGTTGTCAAGAATCATGGTTTTCATTTCTGATGATTACCAAACAACTAAACTTCAAACTATCTGTTGCTTTTTACTCAGTGCATAATCTATATCATCAAGCATTGAAGCCAACTAAGCTTACACCACATCCTTTCTTGAGTAATGCCTGCCATACTTATGTCTGGGGGGAAAAAAGGATTCAGAACACTGGTAAGTTAAGTTATGTTAGGACCTAAATAGAGACACATATGTTTGGCTATGGGCACAAATTGGGACTTGAGCATTAAATGAGAAATTCAATCACATTGACCACTAAGCCAATAAACCACTGGCTGTACTTATTTAAATAATGATCATATGATCATATCCTCTCACATTGTTAATTTTCTTCAAGTCAAACAGAAGTAACTCTAAATTCATTGATTTGATTTGGAATATCCAGATACCAAAATGAATATAAATGCATCAAACATGATTCTATTTTGGAGACAAAATCACAAACCTGCCATAGTTTTGCCTCAACTCCTTCAACAGTTGCAGCTCCCTTCTGTATCTCTTGAGCTAATTTCTCAACATGTCCATACATAGAATAGTAACTGTAACAGGAACCCAAGCAATATCAACATATGCACCCCTCAATGAACTTGGAAAAAGGGCTTTAGCGACAATAATTTTATAATTTAAACCCTTTTACCTAATTAAAAATAGTTGATTAAGAAAATATTAACACTGTTCTAATCATTCGATACATTATATAGTTAAGGGAAAGAGAAAATTAAAATTTTTCGGAAAAGTCAAAAGTCAAGTGGGTAAGAAATTATGCCAATAACACCAGGTACAAGAAAATGACACAAAAAGTTTCCCATCAGCAATGCACCAATATAAGTGCATTTAGATGTTTGGTTAGATCATCATCATAGTAAAATTTGAATTTTATAAACATTAAAATTTTTATATAGATTTTTCTCGATATCCAAATTATACAAACAACAGAAGCTCTGAAATCAGTGTATGGAAAAGCTGGTATTGGATTCTGAAATTAATATATCGAAAAGGTACTATTGAAGAAGACATAGAACATTATCTTAAGGTACTCCAAGGTCATGAAAATGAAAGCCACTTTCAGTATAATTGCATATATTCTATAAAAGAAAAACTACTCCATATAGTAATGATGAACACTGGGTCCACATACAATTGAAAAGCAAGGGGGTGGGATTTCTCCATCAATTATAATTCAAAGGTAGGTCAAGTTTCACAATCACTTTCTTTAAATTATAATAAACAGCATTATACAATATGCAACAATAACATTCCATTTTCTTTAGTTAAAATTGTTGATTTGATGATTAGATCCCCATAGACATCTGCAGAAACAAACAACAACAGTTTGTAGCAGACATAGCAAAACATGAATCTCAGTTCATAGGGTGTCCATCTAGCTTAACGAAAAGGGATCTCTTTAAAATCAATAAACCATGAAAATGGTGCAGGTTTTGTTTTGAGGAACACAAGGGAAATTTCAGGGTCTCTTTATTTTAATTTTCTTTCATTGTTTCCATGAAAAAAACTTCATACGATTTGCAAGCAGGCATTTTATTTTACTTAAATTTCTATGTTCAATATTTAAGATTTATGGATTTTACTCAAACCCTTCAATGTACTTTATCATTTGATTCAATTGATCACCCCCCAACAAGAAGCATAAGAAGAAAATGTGAATCTAAAGGTTCATAAAGCCAAAAGTAGTAACACAGGAAAAAGAACAAACAGATAGACAACATAAAAGATCATACACGCAATCAACCAGAAAAGCATCATGATGATCACTCACAAAAAGATGTTATGTAGACAAAACCCATGATTTAGAAGGAAAATCCAAAAGGACTAACCCAAATAACTAGGACCTTCCCTTTAAACAGAATCAACAATGAATTAAAACGCAATAAATCAATGAGTAAAAAGAAAACAGAGAGCAATTCATGCATACACAATATAGACTTTGGCGGCCATTGCTGGAGTTTGGTTCTTCTTCTGTATCTTCTACCTTTCTCTGCGTTAACCCTTTAAAGAGGAGGGGGGAAATAATAAGAAAGCTTCAAAAAAAAATGGTGGATGGGATGGAGAAGAGGAAGACCCTCTATTTATAATGAAGAGAAGAAACGATCTTTCTATTCTTAAACGTCAATTTGATGAGAATATGACAGGATTAACATATATATATACACACATAAATGGATATATTTATCCTTTTACAGCCTGGAAAATTACAATCAAATGTAAACGTATAGGAAAAGACTTTTATATATTTAGATATATATATTAAAGGGTCATAAATAATTTTACATATAATTATATATATCATTGATTTGGTTTGATTAGTCTTCTTCTTCTTCTGTCTTTCTTTTTTTCTTTTTTTTTTTTTTTTTTTGCCTTGTGGGAAGAGAGTAGTTAGGATGATGATGCCATGGCTGATGATTCCTTGAATATAGTCAATTTTTAATGTTCAAGTTCATTCTTAATTTATTAATTATCCATTAATTACTTAACAAATTTTGGTTAATTACTTGTTAACAAAACCCTAATATAGAAGGAGAGATGGAGTGTCTTACACAAACTCAAAAATTATTTTTTACAAAATGGTGAATTAATATAATTAATCATGCATCTAGAAACAAGCAAATTATGGAAATTAATAATTTTCCAAAAGAGAAGGGAGTTGATGCATCTAATCATACGTTAAGGTGTCTAGATCAATATATGACTATCTGCTTATATATATATGTATATATATATATATATATATTATAGTTGAAAGTGAATGACGAGAATATAATTAAAATATTTCTTTGTTTATTAATTTTTGGAATATGTATATATATATATATATATTATATATAGCAGCTTAATATTGAATTCCACAAGCAAAAGGTTGACCAAAAAAACTTTCTTCCCCGTGGCTCGCCAAAGTCTGAATCAAAATGTGAATTGTGAAACTCCAAAAGACGAGTCAAACCGTCAAAGCCATCCGGCTATATGGAATTTTAAGATTATATATATACGTCACGTTCCATATGTGTGTGTATATATATATATATAAGTGAACTTTTATATATGTAATATCATATATATATATATATATGTTGCAAGCTGATGTTGATATTGCATAATCCAGTGCTCATTACCACTGTGGTGGGCTATTAACTCCCAATTTCCTTACAATATATACATATATATAAATATATAATTTCTTAATTTTCAAAAAGTCTTAGATGTGAATTCAAATTTCTTTGATCTTCCGAAATGTTTGAATACAAATTTGTTAAAATTAGATTTCTACCCAAAAAAAAAAAAATTCTTCAAGAATATGCTTGAAATAATAAATTTAGAAATATTATAATATTTACTTACAAATTTACACTAAATTCAACTTAATAATATTTTAAATTTAATTGAGAAAAATAAAACATAGTATTATTTTCATAAGAGGAATATATAATAATAGAGTAAGATTTTAATTAAGATTAAACCTTTTTGGGAGTTAATTATAAAACATTATAATAAAAATAATATAAAGATGTTTGAATCTTATGCTTGTTTGGTTATTTTTGTGACAAATGCAAAAATATATATATATTTATTTATGAATTTTATTTGTAAATTAATTATTACTTTACCTTAATAATTAATTAAAAATTAATTTAAATTTACAAAATAAATTCTAAATTTATTCCAAATAAACTAAACATCATCATCATTGTGTTTGTAAGATTTATAATGTCATTAATCTTGAAGAATACGTCTCAATTGTTACATGCTCACTCAATTTTCATCCAATTTAAGCAAAATATATTTATGTTATAATGAATTATTTATCATCATTAATTACTTAATAAAGTGTCAATTCATAATTGCAATTATAATCCCATGTATCTATCTATATATATATATATATATATACATATAATTGTATGGCATGCTGTCTTCTTTGATGTCACTATTATTATGTTCTTATATGGGCTTACATTTGTCATCACTATTTCCACCACTATATACACTTGTTTCAAGTTTCAATTTTTATGGTGGATTATGAAATTCATTGGATTAGATACATAATTTCATTCTCATAGTATTAATAACTCAATTATTCACTCGTTTGCATATTCAATTAATTTAACTAGTAATGGAAAATAATTAAATTCATGATTAATTTAATTAAAAAATTATTTGATTCTTTATTTTATATTACATATTTAACGCGTACAATTAATAATTCACATTGAAAAATTACTATCCAAAACTCAATTTTTACGTTTTTCTTTTATAATAAACTTGAACAGACCATTACAACGCATCTTCTTCCTGTATATATAAAAGATTACGACTTCAAATCAGATTGTGTATTTTTTTTTACGTTATTTTTTAAAAAATTTATGACCAGTGTATATACGTAGTTAAATTCGATATATATCTCATGTTCATTCCTCCGTGAGGTACAACGCACCATTGAAATATTATATTAATACATTAATCATCTTGGACCCAAATTTTAAAATCTTTAAATTTAAGTAATAATACAAAATTTAAATTTATACTAGAAATGGCAAAATCTAAATCATTAAGAATTTTAATTTAAAGTGAATTATCAATTTAAATCCAAAGTCAAACTTAAATTTATATATAAAAACAATAAGAACCCTATTTTATGCAACTTAAATCATTACTAATAAAATTTTTAACTAAAAATAAACCTAATATAATTATTAAGTAGATAGTTATATATTATATAACAAAAGACAACAAAAGAAAACAGAGGCAGAAAGATGGGTTTTATTTGGGGAATGCTCCACAACCAACAGTGAAGAGGAGATCAAATCATACATCACACTCCCTCACCAACAATTTATATTAACTCTCTTGTGACTTCTACTTGTATATGTATATATATACATACATACACACACAGATACACATGTATCTCCATGTGCTAAAAGGGATGTTACCAATTCCACAAAGGTTGGGTAAATTGAATCAACAATGGTTTCAAACCAATGAATTGGGTCCAAGTACATTGTCTAATGGCCATGGTAGACATGTCGAATCGACCCGATGATCCAAACATAGGATCCAACAGGTTGAGCTTGGCCCAATCCAATAGAGAACTGGGCTGAGATGAGCCGAACTCGCCCACTATGCACATCTGTCCAACCCTATTAGATCGCAAAAAAGTCGGTTTGTGGCTTGGTCGTGGCCCTAAAAATTATTAGTTAATAATGATGGTAACGATAATATAATATTCACTAGGCATCGGGCTCCCCCAACCTGGTCCGTTCAGACAAATGGACCTAAGTTGGGCCTAGTCCATAATGGATCAAGCCCACAAATGTGCAAACTGCCCAATCTCTCGTCTCTAGGCCCAACCCACTCTGCATAGTATAAGAACCAGAAAGGCCGAAGTAAACCCACTAGTTACTGGGCCAACCTGACCCAACCCGCAATATTATTTGCCTTTAAATTTTGACACATGCAGTCAAATAATTACATGCTAACAATAAAGATGTATGGGGCAAGTATTTCTAAGACTACCAAACTCAAATATCAAATAATTACTTTCATGACCAGCTATTCAACTGGAGCATCTACAATTTCATAAGGGAAAGTTCTTGCTTCTTGGCCTAATTCATTTCTCAAACGTTGCCAGACAAAAGAAAAGTGGCCACTATTTATGCAGCAGATAGTGGCATAGTGTTACCTCTTGAGGAGGCAAGGAATGAAAAAGATCACCCATCAGAGGAACTCAATCATAATTTTCTACTCCATTCTGCTCTCACTTTGTTTGAGAAAAATAGTTGTTTCCCTGAGGTGTGTCCCTGTCAAAAAAAGTAAAGACAAAGAACAAGATCCAAAGAGGGAGAAATTAATAGCATTCTTTGGACCACCAAGAAAAGGCTTCTTTTCCCATTTCTATCAATGATTCAATGGTGAAAATAGAAAACATGTGTGAAGTAGAAGCATGAAAATTGCTTCTTTCAGGAGACATTCACTTATGTTTAGATGCTTTTTTTTTTTTCTCCCTACTAATTAAATCGACACCCGTGCTTAGACAAAATTACCTCCCAAGAATGTTTCATCCACCAGTAATGAAACCACATACATGTTCTCACAGGACAAAGACGTAAAAAAGGAAGGAATTGGACGATGAAAACCTGTTCTGCCTCGCCTCGAAACTCCTATTTTTAGTGTTACGTTCAAAACTTCTCAACCATCAAAAGAGCGAACCACATTTCATGTTCTACACCAACCACATAAAACGAAGCTTTAGATTTGAAAAAAGAGATGGAATAACTAATCAAAAAGGAGAGACAGAGAAAACATGCCCAAAAGACCAATAAGAAATGGTTTCTTGTTTAACAATCCTGTAATAGCCCGCAGTTACTGCTGAAAACAAAAGATTAAACAGAACCAACTTTATCTTTTTTAACTTTCTTTTTTTCTCGTGGGACCACAAAAGGAATGAAACCCTAGTCAATTTTGGCTACCAGAGCAGGCCCCTCAACGTTTAAATAAATATTAATGGAATAAGATAGATAGCTTCTTCAAGTGATTAAAGAATCAAATTTTAAAAAAAACCTACCAATTACCAACCGAAAAGAAGCTGACCAAAATATTTTATTCGGCTGTTCAGCAGTACTCATGACAATAACTAATCCTATCTTTTATCCAATTAGAAAGAGAATGGAAGATCTAGAACGTACCTATATGTAATCAATAAATTTATCACAAACAAGGCATGTTGGACACCTGAAATGCGGACATCCAATCAACATATATACATAAAGAATGCACGTAGAGCACCTGAAACACAGGAGAGAAGATGAATCAGGTTGACAACCAAAACTATATTTTAATATAGATCAGCAGTTGTCTATGCAAAAACAACCTTGAAATGAAGTTTAAAGTGGCCTAGAGGAAAATTTTGTGCTGATAAAACAACCTGCATAACTCAGAATATGAACTCTACTAAATTCAAGACAACATTAACAAATCCACTATTGAAAAGGTACCTGTTTCCATAATCCGGATAGATATCAATGAATAGAACAAACTTGCACAGAATGCAGTAACATGATAAGACAGTGACAAGCAAGTTAATAAAACTAAGGACAACAAAAAATGAATGACAAGGGAGGAGATGGACACGTACAGAAATCTAAAGAGTACATGATATCAAAGAAATGTTTGTCGAATATTAAATGGCTGAACTGGGGAAGATTTTAGTTCCTGTATAGTTAAGAAGCCCTCATCCTGCGAAATGAGAAGGCTCCGGTGCTGTGTGAAGGTGACTGCAAAATCTTTGATATACATAAATGACAAATTGTGGCTCTGGTGGACCTCGTGGATTGAGTAAATTATTAGAACAAGAGTAACCAATCTAAATATCTCAGTCAAATGATATGTATATACAAGGCACATCAGACCAACCTGCAAAGGAATTCAACAACCTCTGGTTGAAGATAGTTTACTTAACCTTGCTTACATCTGCCAAGCCATCTCTAGGCAAACACCATAACAACTCTTAACAATTGTTAATCAAGTACGAAATAGGTCCCAACTGCTACAAGAAAAGTCAGATTCAACATTTTTATGACGAAGTCATCCTTCGATACCTGTTTTATGACTAAATTAAAATATTATAAGTAATAGATTACCAAAGATCAGAGCCAATCTTTCCATCAATTCTCTTCTTCTCAAATCATGCTCTGGATACAACCATAATCCACATCATACATAAAATCGTTGCACCAGTCCTTGTGTATCTTAAACCAACTTTCATGTCTCTTTCAAAAATTAAAGAAAATTACTATTAACATTCACTTCATGATAGGGTTCCTAATTATCCAAACAAATAGGCAACCAAACAGTCACCAATAGAGCAAATCTATGTCAACATATAAGAAGGTCATTTTCCGATATCGGTTAACCATTAATTCATGAACACTTGGAAACACAATAAGCACGAAGTAGTAAAGAACCATCATATATATGACTGTGTTCCCTCATATGGGATAGCCAATGATTATGAGCAAAGGCAAAACAGTGAGATAAGAAGTAATATTTGAGCTTGAAGAGGCAACAACATCAATCATGAGGCATCTAATCAAGAAACAGAACAGTACTATAACAAACTTTAAAAGTACTTCCTGAACCAATTTGAGGTATGCTTCTCATTCGAACTTCCGGTATACCCTGCTATTTAAAATGAAAGCATGAGCAACAACTTGGGGTTCATCAAATAACAATATACCAATTTAGTTTCTCCACTTCCCGTTTCTCTCACCAGCTTTATGATTTACACAAACAAAATACTAGACGATAGTTGATAAAGTTCAGAAGGACTTGATGAATGATTTATATACATATGCTTCAAAATTTATAAATTTTTCTAAGATTGAGACGAGTTACATTTCAAATAACAAATTTGATGCACTTTCAAACAAAAAACATCTAAAAGAACAGAGTGGGATCCCATCCGTGTCATCTTTATTCAAATGTACAAAAGAAGAGAAAGGAAAAAAGAAAAAAAAAACACAAACCATTTCCTCCCACAAAATCCTAATCCTTTTTTTGTACATGAACTACAAAAGGAGAAATGGAGATAACCCGTAAGTAAACACAAAAATTCACCCCAACTCACCTCCATAGCCAGATTGACTACAAGAACAACAACCACTCAAGGGTAAATCCATCCCATCCTTTTTCCCTTCCATTTCACATTGTGATCTCAAGACATGGAATCACCCAATCAACCTATTTCCGCGCAAAGTCTGAACCAAATTGGAAGCATTTCTCCTAACCTTCTCATTCTCATCCTCCATTAAACCCATACAAATCTCCAAAACTCCCTCTCTCCTCACTTCAGGGCACATTTCCTGGTTATAACAACACAAACAGTTCAACGTGAATAGTGCGTATTGAATTCCTCTTGAAGTCCCGTTCTTTAATACCCGAACCAAAACCCGAACACAACCACAAACCCTCCCCATCTCCTCTCTACCATCTTTACACTTAACCAATACACCCAACACCTCTACGGCTCTCTCAAGGCCAGAATCCGCAACCCGGATCAAAATGGGCACAGCTCCACAATCCACACACCGCTTACGATTATCCGGGAAGGAACAGAGGGTGTAAAGCGCCGTCGCCGCTTCCTTCTTCTCTCTGCCTTTGCCGTCTCGGAGAACCGAAACTAGGGACCGAATCGCATCAGGATACACTCCGATTGTGGCTTTGTTCACTTCAACAACAGCCAAACTCGTCAAAACAGTAGCCGCCAGCGCTCTGCAATCCGGCGAACCTCCTCGTAGAACACCCACGACCCGACCAACTGCTCCTTCCGCAACCAGACCCACTTTGTTGTCATCGTCGAGGCTGAGATTTAACAACAGCGAAAGAGCTTTCTCTTGCAAACTCTGATCGGCCGTGTCAACACAGCAGAGAACCGCCGGGACGGCGCCTGACTCAGTTAGCCTCCTTCGAAACGCCGAGTCGCGTTTGGAAAGCCTGGTGAGTTGGACAAGTGACTCAAGCTTCGACTCCAGAGACGAGGACTTGGCGGTGAGAGTAGAGATTAGCGCCTGAGGTTCCGCGTGCGAACTCGGTTGCGATTTCAGCGGGGCGACAAGGGCATAATTGGAAATCAAGCTCCTCAACGCATGGTTAGGGATGAGAGAAGGATGTTCCGGCAAAGGCAGCTTTGTAATTGGACATGTCCGGTGACCGGAGTCCAGCCACCGTTGGATTGATGCCCGGTCAAAAGTGTGACCCGTTTGGAGTATAACCGGGTCGGACATTATCTCCAGCGAAATCGGGCACTTGAAATCGTCCGGAAACTGAATCGCCATTTTCCTGTAACTCGCTCCCCCTTTATTTCTCTCTGTAAAATTCAGCTTCAAAGCTTAATGAAGGGTTTAAGAGGTTTTTGGAGGAGGAAGGGACTGATATTCACCTGCGATAATGGAAAACCAGAGACCCTAGCTCGTTAAGCTCTGCTACAGTGTGTACAATGACCATATTACCCTTACAAATGTTCCAAAAATTTCAAAACTGTTGACCGTTTTAGAAGGTTTGGATATATATTCATCAAAAGAATTTCTTTTAAATTAAAAAATATATTAAAAATTATGACCGGCACAATAATTTTTTAACCTTTCATAATTATAATTATGATTTAAAATAGTAATCAGTCACTGTAATTTTACTAAAGTTTAAAATTAAATTTTTTTTTTATATTGATTAAGAATAATTCTTTCCAAAATTTAATAAAAATTATAAAATACCCATTATATTAATTATTTATATTAAATTTTAATCAGATTTTCAATTATCTATATTGATGGACTATTTTTATTATGTTATTGTTAATAAATATTAGTATTTTTAGTTTTAAATTTTCGTAATAAATTTTTTAAAGAGATTATAATTTATTTTTTTAATAAAAATATTTAACTACCAGATTATTTAAAATCTCATATCAGACTATCTAAAATATGCCTATGGAATATTATTTTTTTTAGTTTTGGATCTTCTAAATAATTTTTTGTAAAAGATTCAAATTTTTTTTTTTATTCTTTGATAAAAAAATTTATTTTTATTAAATATTTTAACTACCAACTGCCTAAAATCTGAATTTTTTTATTTTTTGATTAAAAAAAAATGAATTTTAACTACCAACTACCTAAGGTTATTTTCGTAATTCACGGTCACTGAGTTACTTTTGCAACGTTATCAGTCTTCCTTTTCAAAGAGGGAAACTCATCATTCTCTCAACTTTTTCGTTAATGACAAGAATAGCCTTCCAGGGGCATTTTCGGAAACTCACCTTTTAATTTCATAACGGTTAATTGCCATCTAAAAATTTAAAAATAAAAAGAGTCGAGGGGTTAGCAGTGACTTTCACGGGAAAAAAGTCTAGGGTGACGGGGTGGGGAGGTAGGTCGTAATCACGAGTGATTGGATTAGTTGAAATTACTATAACACCCTTGTTGGAAACAGTAGTTATTGTCGAGTCAAACCGGTTTAAAAAGTCAAAAAAAATATGGCCGGCTAGACAGTTATATGATGACACGTTTCTCCTCTTTTGGAAAATCTTATGTTCCCACCGCACACTCTACAAATTGTTATTGACAATGTTGCTAGTTAGTTCCTACACCCTTTGTTTTTTTTTTAATTTTTATTTTATAAAACATATAATTAGCATCGACAACGGGTCGGATTTGCGTCGTGTTTAATCAAACTCGAAATTAATACGAATCTATAACATATAACTTCAAACTTTTTCGAAATTTTAGATGGGTTTAAATTTTTTTATTTTTATTTTCTAATATATATTAAATTTAAAGATTATTTAGTCTGCATTTAACTCGATTCTTGTATAAATATCTTATTCGTTATATATATATTTGTGTATTCGTAGTTACATAAATATATATATATTAGGTCGAATTTGAGTAAATTTTAATAAATTAAACTTGTTATCAAATGAATCCATTATTTATTTTTTCTAAAAAATTGTTATAAACTAAATTTTGAAATAAAATACTTAAAAATAATATCAATTAAATATACACATTAATTTTTTTTTTTTTGTAAGAATAACTTAATCATTCTTAAATGTTTATTTTTACTTATAAATATAATTTAATTATCTCAATTTAACAGATATAAATAACATATGATTATATATATATATATAATGATTATTTGGCAATTAGAAATTCATAACTTTGTTTTTAATTTAATTGGGAAAAGTGGGTGAGAAGACATATGTTTGTCTTTGAACTTCCATTAACCCGTGATTGAAGAAAGTAGCTTGGACCACTTATGACTACTACAATAACTCCAACATTAACTAAGCTTTGATAATTAGGCAACTATGGTATCCTGAAAAGTGTATGATCCTAACCCATATCTATATATATCTATATCTATATATATATACACACACACATTCCCCTTTATATGTATATATTACGTAATCTTGAAAGTTGAGGTTAGAGATGGTTTGTATACATTATAACTACGGATTTAAATTTTGAAGATCACATAAAAGTAAGACATGAGGATGAGAAGCTGTCAAAAGAGAGACGGGTTAGATGTGATGTGTAGTTCAAGAGAAATAACATACATATACATATACATATATGTCTGCTATATATATATATGGGTATACATACACACACGCATACAAAACGTAGAGAGTAACAGGCGGACGAGACAATTGAAATAATCTCAACCTCTCGTTTAGTTTATTATTAAAAAAAAAACAAAAAAAAAATTATAATATTACGAGTTGACGTGCTCGAAAAGAATAGAAAATGGGTCCGACTTTTATTATAAAATTAAAAATAAATAAATAAATATTAATATAATAATTGTGATAAAAAATAGTGAACGTGATCAATGAGGATTGCCACGTGTATGGCAGTTTATATAGGTATGTGATACAATACAAATGTCTCTTATTAATTTGGCTAATTCTATACACATCCTCAAACACACACACACACACATATATATATATATATTGGTTGAATTTTGAAACATTGATAGAGATATTTTGTATTTATCTTAAAAAATTTTATAATTATCATTAAAATTTTTTTTTATATATTTAAAAAAAATTTAACTCATAATTTTTTTATAAATTAATTTATTATTAATGTAGGCACAATATAGAATCACGTAAAATAAAATTAATTTAATAAATTTATTTTATTAATTTTAAATGATTACTTATAAGATTTTTGATGAAAAATTCCATTTTATGTCATAGCGGGAAAAAAAAAAAATAGTTTTTACCCACGTACATTATTACATGCGTTTGAACTAATTAATTTACGTATAATTTTCTTATAGTTTTTCCTGATTTCTTTTGAAGTTTTACTTTACCTTTGAGATATGATTAGATTCAAGTGAGTATGGAAGAACTGTTTCATAATTATACAATATTTTTCATCAATTTCACGTACTTGTATTAATTTCTGTATCTAATTCGTTTTCTGTTTCAGTTTTGCAAGTTATCGAGTTCCACCACCACTTTTTATTACAATAACTGCTACATATATATATATATATATATACACGCATATATATGTATTATATCACAATCATCATCTTCCCTGCCGCTGTCCTTTCTTATGTTTACACCAACATTCTATGTTTTATATGTATGTATGCATACACGCATTGAGTTCTTAGAAATTGTCACTGCTGAAAGATTATAATATTTGATTTCAGTTGGACTTTTTTGTTGGCAACCAAGGCACATTAAAAGCTTCGTTAACTAATTGCCGATCCTCGACATGGCATGGAGTTTTGCTGGATGCAGGAACTTATCAAGCCGCTGGACAAGATTTTTACGTCCGTGTAGACGCAGTTGAATTAGGTATACATGTGTAAGATATAGAACATTTGCTTATATAGTTTATATAGCGTATAAGATCACTTGTTTTCTCGTCAATTACTTTTAGCTCGTTGGAGGAAGAATGATTCACTTGGGAAGAAGAAGATCATTGTGATTGTATTAGCTTGTGTTGCTGGAATAGGTGTCGTAGCTGGTTCCGGGTACTGTTTGGTAAGAAGGAAAATGAGAGGTACTGGTTGATAATTTTGATCTCTTATTGTTTTTGTCTATTAAATATTAACCAGAGAATACATATATATATATATATAAGTACGTGTTCATTGATTTCAGAGAAGAGAAGGATGATGGAATTCCCTTTCAGTTTTACCCTGGGTTCAGCATACTTAGACGATTGTGAAAAAGAGCTCGAAGTTAGTAGACAAAACAGAGATTTCCCCTTGTTTGATCTCACCACCTTAGCCAAACCCACAAATAATTTCTCCATTGATAACAAACTTGGCGAAGGGTCTTTCGGTTCTGTCTATAAGGTGATGTTTATTATTTTCTGTGTACATAAATGATAAAACTAAAAACTTAGGCTGTCTTCTGGAGTTTTATACTTGCATTAATGATAGAGATGGATTGTTGAAGGTAATGCAGGATTGGATTTGCTTGATTTAAAGGATGATTAATTGAATGTTATTAAGGGTGTTCGACAAAATGGAAAGGAAATAGCAGTGAGGAGATTGTCAAAGCACTCCGGACAAGGAGTTAAGGAATTCAAGAATGAGGTTGCTTTGATTGCAAAACTTCAACACAGGAATTTGGTAAGGCTTCTTGGTTGCTGCACTGAAGCATCAGAGAAGATGTTAATCTATGAGTATTTGCCAGACAAGAGCTTGGACTCTCTTATATTTGGTATTTGATCTTATATTCTTGCCACACATGTGCAAGCACCATAGAATTTGTTGATCAATAACTTGCTTTTTTTGTTTTTTTCAACAAAAAAATCCAGATGAAACAAAAGGGTCACGGCTAGATTGGAATAAACGGTTTGAGATTACTTGCGGTATTGCTCAGGGAATCTTGTATCTTCATCAAGATTCAATACTGAGAATAATCCGTAGAGATCTCAAGACTAGTAACGTTCTGCTAGATGCATCGCTGAATCTGAAAATTTCAGATTTCGGTAATGACAAGAATATTCGGAGGAGACCAAGTTGAGTGGAATTCGAAACGTGTGGTTGGAACATAGTAAGTACTCTTTGGAGAGCACCAGTCCATTTCTATTATAATTTTTTATCTCTTAACATAACTGTTATAGTTAGAATTGCCTAATAAGTACATAAATAATCTGCAGATCTTTTTATATTCTGTACATGTAATATAACAGAATTGTGCTCTTGGAGCGACTACATGTCACCAGAATACGAGATGGAGGGTTTATTTTCAATAAAATCTGATGTATACAGTTTGGGCATATTACTTCTAGAGATCATTTCTGGTCTAAAGAACAGCAGTCAAATTTAGTTGGACATGTAAGCTGAGTTATCAATTGATTTCACCTGGCTGCAATATATTTCTATTTGATGTGTTAAAACACCTACATATATGTCTTATGTATAGGTTTGGGATCTGTGGAAAGAAGGAAGAGCAATGGAGAGAGTTGATAAGTCATTATGTGAGTCTAGTAGGGATATGGAGATTCTGAGGTGCATCCAAATAGGACTTCTGTGCGTGTAAGAACATGCAGGAGATAGACCAACAATGTCAACAGTTGTGTTCATGCTGGGGAATGATGCAGCTGCTCTGCCTTCTCCTAAACAGCCTGCTTTTATCTTGCAGAAAATCCAACAGGGAGATGATGGATCTTCTAGCCGAGAAGCTGGTGGCTCGGTAAATGAAGTCATTCTTACTTTGACTCAAGGTCGCTAGAAAAGGAACATTCCCGGTTAAATGAGTAGAATAGTAAGTTTCTTTAATTGGAATAATTAAAATTCGATATAGAAGTAAATCAATAAGAAAAATACTCGTAACAAACATAATATTAACTTTCATCAACATTCTTTCTATCAACTTCTTTACTCAATTTTTTTATATATAAATGTCGGAATACCCTCAAAGACTTGCAATATATCACGTGAAATTTCTTCGATATTTCTATTGCATATGAAAATGTCATTTCTCGATTACTCCACTTCCATACCCAAAAATATTTTGAATCAGTTCTAAATCTATCATTTTGAAAACTTTCTTCATTTGAACTTTAAATTATTAAATGAGTTCAGGATCTTCTTCTATTATTATCATGTCATTAACGTATACGGAGACAATTAGAATTTTCTCATGTGCTCTTTTGATATAAAATTTTTTGATAAAAATTCCATTTTATGTAACATCGAGGAAGAATAATTTTTCCCCATATGCACTATTATAACCTGTTTCATAATTATACAATATTTTGCATAATTTTCAACTACTTATACTAATTTCTGTATTTAATTGGTTTCCTAATTCAGTTTTGCTGCAAGTTATGAACTTCCACTGCCACTTATGATTACATTAAACTGTTATACGTATATTATATCACAATCATCATCTTCCCTGCCGATTATCTTTTCTCATATTTACACTCACATTCTAATCTTATATATATATATATATACATATATATACACACACCCTTAACTCAGCATCATAGCGCAACCTGATAACACTAATGATCTTGGTGTATGACTTTGTGTCAGGATGCTCTGATCTTCATTGAAATTTCTGAAGAAGAAGAGCAGAACAATGAAGAAGATGAAGAAGAACAAGGCTAGAAAGAGAGAATAAACAGAAACATCTAATTATTCTACTTGGATTTTTTATTTTATTGATTTGCTTCTATGTACAGATTTTAACTATCAAATTCTGAAAGCCTATCTTTCTATTTCTTTTGCCGGGAATGTTCCTTCCTAACCAAAGTAACGAGTGACTTCATTTACAGAGCTACCAGCTCCCTGGCTAGAAGGTCCTTGGCTCCCCTGAATATCTTATTCTTCTGCTTGGATCTTTTTATTGATTTGTTTTTATGTCAGATTTTAGCTACCCCATCCCAACTAAAGAAGCCTACCACATTCTATTTCTTTCCCTGGAAATGTTTCTTTCCTATCGACCCTGAACCAAAGTAAGAGTAACTTCATTTACAGAGCTACCAGCTCCTTGGCTAGAAGATACATCATCTCCCTGTTGGATTTTCTTCAAGATAAAAGCAGGCTGTTTAGGAGAAGGCAGAGCAGCTGCATCATTCCCCAACATGAACACAACTGTTGACATTGTTGGTCTATCTCCTGCATGTTCTTGCACGCACAGCAGCCCTATTTGGATGCACCTCAGAATCTCCATATCTCTACTGGACTCACATAATGACTTATCAACTATCTCCATTGCTCTTCCTTCTTTCCACAGATCCCAAACCTATGAATAGACATATATGTAGGTGTTTAACACATCAAATAGAAATATATTGCAGCCAGATGAAATAAATTGATAAATCAGCTTACATGTCCAACTAAATTTGCTGCGCGACTTTCACTATAGTAACTGCTGTTCTTTAGACCAGAAATGATCTCTAGAAGTAATACACCGAAACTGTATACATCAGATTTTATTGAAAATAAACCCTCCATCGCATATTCTGGTGACATATAGCCGCTGCAAGAGCACAGGGCACGTGATATTAGCAGCGCAAAATATAAAAATTTGCAAATTAATTATGTATTTGTTAGGCACTTCTAACTATAATAATTATGTTACCAGATAAAAATTATAATAGAAATGGACTGTGCAGTCCAGAGAGTACTTACTATGTTCCAACAACACGTTTTGTATTCCCCTCAACTTGGTCTCCTCCGAAGATTCTTGCCATACCAAAATCTGATATTTTTGGGTTCAGTGATGCATCTAGTAGGACATTACTGGCCTTGAGATCTCTATGGATGATTCTCAGTCTTGAATCTTGATGAAGATACAAGATTCCCCGAGCAGTACCACAAATAATCTCAAACCGTTTATTCCAATCTAGCTGTGATCCTTTTGTTTTATCTGGATTTTTTGTTGAAAAAACAAAAAAGCAAGTCATTGATCCATAAATTCTATAGTACTTGTACATCTGTGGCAAAAATATGAGATCAAATACCAAATATAAGAGAGTCCAAGCTCTTGTTTGGCAAATACTCATAGATTAACATCTTCTCTGATCCTTCAATGCAGCAACCAAGAATCCTTACCAGATTCCTGTGTTGCAGTTTTGCAATCAAAGTAATCTCATTCTTGAATTCCTCAACTCCTTGTCCAGAGTGCTTTGACAATCTCTTCACTGCTATTTCTTTTCCATTTTGTAGAACACCCTGAATAACATTCAATTAATCATCCTTTAAATCAAGCAAATCCAGTCCTGCATTACCTTCAACAATCCATCTCTATCATTAATGCAATTATAAAACCCTAAAACACAGCCTAAGTTCTTATAATTTAGTTGTTAAAAGTGATCCATTATTCTTAATTTTATCATTTATATATACAGAAAATAATAAACATTACCTTATAAACAGAACCGAAACCTCCTTCACCAAGTTTGTTATCAATGGAGAAATTATTGGTGGATTTGGCTATGGTGGCGAGATCAAAGAAAGGTAAATCTCTGTTTTGTCTGCTATCTTCGAGCTCATTTGCACTGTCGTCTAAGTATGCTGAACCCGTGGTTAAACTGAAAGGGAATTCCGCCATCCTTCTCTTCTCTGAAAATCAATCAACACGTACTTATATACATACACACATGTACATATATTCTGCTGAATATTTAATCGGTAAAAACAAGAAAAGATCAAAATTATTAACCAGTACCTCTCATTTTCCTTCTTACCAAACAGTACCCCGAACCAGCTATAACACATATTCCAGCAACACAAGCTAATACAATCGCAATAATCTTCTTCTTCCCTAGTGAATCATTCTTCCTCCAACGAGCTAAAAGTAATCGATGAGAAAACAATTGATCTTATGTGCTACATAAACTATATAAGCAAATGTTCTATATCTACATATATATATGTATGTATATATGTATATACCCAATTCAGCTGCGTCTACACGGACATAAAAATCTTGTCCTGCAGCTTGATAAGTTCTTGCATCCAGCAAATTTCCATACCATGTCAGGCAACCTGTCCCTCCATTACTTTCATAATAAGCACTTGAGAAAGCCACACATGAACAATTACTCAAACACCTCTGCTCGCACTCTTTCAATCCCAAATTCAAGTCCGCACGTGCGAATGACGTGTCGGGTACCTTCACACGCGACAACCTCACGAACCCTTCTCCACTTCGACACGTGGATGCTCCACGGTTCCGTACGCACCCGCCCGACCCGTCCCTCAAGAACCATTCTTGTGGTAACCTGGGTTCGAACCCGGGTAAGCACGTGCACTCAAATTTCTCCGGAAACGGTTCACAATTACTGTTCGGACCACAATGCTGGTAAAAGTCACACTCCTCTTTCGGGGCGGACCAGAAACCGATCCATCTACCGACCCGATCATTCCATGTAAACCGTTGCTGCAATCCAGTCTCGTTCAATACCATTCTTGTTATGATTGAATCGTTAGTTACACCATACGTGATTGATATCTCATCTGGGTTGTTTATAAAGCTAGTATTGAAGATATAACTACGAGTCATTTCGGGTACACCGCTCCATCTCTGCCCGGTCCATGACCCGGTTCGCCATATGGGTACTGAACCTTTGTACAGCATCAATTGAGGAAACCCATCTGGGTTTATCCGGTAGGAGTAGTTTCCTGTTCCGGGATCATCCGGAGACTTCCAAGAAGTTAGGAATCGGTTCATACCTGTCGTTCGGGTCAACCCGAGTTTCATAAATGGAAGCATGCAATGCGTAGGATGATCGAAACTCTGCCATAAAACCTCTCCTGTTAAATTGTCAAGAAGAAGAAGATTTCCAGAATCCAAAAGCTGAGCGACAGAATTACTCTTCTTGGCCGTGAGAGTAGAATTTGTAGACCAGACAGGTAGTGTTCCATTTCTTTTATACACCACAAGATTGCCATGATCGTCAATGGAGATTGTCCCTGAGGTATCATTAATGGGGTTGTCTCTATTCGCAACCCACACCACAGTTTGCTCTGAAACTGGATAATACCAGATACCAACATATCTGTTGTTAGAATTACCAGGAGTGAAGAATCCAAGAACGAATCTTTCTCTTTTGGAGACTATCAAGTCCCCATCATTGATGGGTAGGTTTGCTCTAATGGTGTCAATGGAAAGAGACGAGTGAAAAAGAAGGAAAAGAAACCATGTGAATAGTAACCCTTTTACAGGTTCCATGGCCGGTTTAAGATCATTTTGAGATCATATGCGGATTGATATGCTTTTAATTTTTTCTGCTTTTATAATATGGTTGGTTAGTACAGTTGGGGACAATAAATACAAATATCAAGAGGTAGCTACCGAGTGGTGTCCAGCTCTAATTGCTTCTGATAAAGACTCCGTAACCTTAATCTGTTTGACTGTTTCATCTTCCTCATGAAACCATGTTTCTGAGATTTGCTTTTTACCAGGTTAAAGATTTTATTGGGGGCTTCTTGAATTATATGGTATAAACTAAACAGTAAAACTCCTGTGATGTTAGATGCTTTATGATGTCTTGGCACCACAAACTACCATAATGTATTACAAAGAAATGAATATATCAGATATTCAACACAATTAATGCTCCTAATAAATATATATATATATATATGTGCGTGTGTGTAAAGGCAATTGAGAATGCAATCATTCAAATCTTAAATGTGAGACTCTCAATTCAGTTAATTAACGTCAAAATCGGATAATCTTTGAGGAATTTTTTTATTTTCTATATTCATATATGTTAATATACAGTTGTAAATTTATTTAGCCTTTTATTTATTAAGAAAAAAAATCAAAAAATTCTTAACGACTGAAAACCTGCAAATTTATCTTAGAGAAATCTGAGAACTAAATGAAAACCATGAGATAATTAATTCATGGTGAAGTGTGAAACCACCACCTCCATGCTTTCCATTTTGACAAAGTCCTTCACAATTATTAGCTTTGATAAGGACTAGTAGAAACTTTCACTTCTTTGTCAGCCCTTGCTAATTTGTTTCTAGACTTGGTCTAAAATATAGTTGAGTCTTGTCCTTATCATTATACAAGACTCTGTTCTGGTTTTCATCACGCTTACTCTTGAGTGCTTTTTACTCAATAAGCTCGTGTCGTCTTTTGTATTATATCGTGCTCAAGGTTCTCGAGACTTGACTCTAATTTATAATTATGTCTTATGTGAATTTACGATTATATTATAACTAAGCAGATATCAATAGAGTTCTATATCAAACTAACAAATATATTATTAGATTTATACATTTTCTTCATAATGTACATTACTTCCGAAGGAGGACTAGATATCATTAAGTAGATAAAATCTGATTTGTCAGTACTCATCAGTACAAAATTCACAGAACTGTTATCGACCCTCCACCAGCGTAACAGTCATCTCGTTGGACATGAGCTTTCCGATAGATGATGAGTCCGTTACCTCTGAAAGACATCTCTCAGCATAAAATCCTGGTCTTCCTGGTTGATCAGGTTGCGAAAAAACTGTCTCACTATCAAGCATTGATAGCACAGACTGCATTGTTGGCCTATCTTCTGGCCTTTGTTGGACACAAAACAGACCTACTTGTATACACCTTATTACCTCAGATTCAGGAACTTGATCATTTTCCAGCGATTTGTCTACTAGTTCCCGGGCCTTTCCCTCGTTAAATAGCTTCCACGCCTATTGTAGAATCAATTTTGTGTAAGAGGATTATACCAAACAATGATCAGAAACTAAGCAGGATTAATCTAAACTATGTGCCCTTACATGCCCCAGAAGGTTGAATTTATGGTCTGGATGGAAAAATCCCCGGTTTTTCTTCCCACTTATGATCTCCAGCAGTATAACACCGAAGCTGAAGACATCAGATTTTAGCGAGAAGTTTCCATCTATTGCATATTCCGGAGGCATGTAACCACTGCATCCATCAAGGTAATGTTTTTTTCAGCACTAAATTTATATCAAACTTTGTAAATAAACACAAATACTCACTAGGTTCCAACTACCCTCTTTGTGTTTGCTTCAGTCTGGTCACTACCAAACATTCTTGCCATCCCAAAATCAGAAATTTTTGGGTTCATATCATTGTCTAATAGAACATTACTGGCTTTGAGATCCCTGTGGATGATTCTGAGTCTTGAATCTCGATGGAGATAAAGAAGTCCTCGAGCTATTCCAATGATTATATCTAGTCTCTTTTTCCAATTAAGCATATAGCGTCTTGTTTCATCTGCTTCAATTGTGCAAATCAAGATAGCTTAGGAAATAGTTTCAGTGTTACTTATCAAGGAAGTACATGAAGGAAAAGATGAGATACCAACCAAAGATTACAGAGTCCAAGCTTCGGTTTGCCATGTACTCATAGATTAACACTCGTTCTTCTCCTTGAATACAACAGCCTAGAAGTTTTACCAGATTCCGGTGCTGAAGCTTTGAGATGAAAATCACTTCGTTCTTGAATTCTTGAAGTCCTTGTCCTGAAAACTCTCCTTGCCTTTTTACTGCTACTTCTTGTCCGGATTGTAGCACCCCCTGCAAACCATTAATAATATTATTCTACAAATGAAAAATTCGACCTGGAATTGAGGTGTAAAGTCGAAGCTTACCTTGTATACAGGGCCAAATCCACCTTCCCCAATTTTATTTGATGGGGAGAAGTTGTTAGTGGCAACCATGATTGCAGGCAGTTCAAACAGTGGGAGTTCAAGGTCTTCTTCCTGATCTTCAATTCTGCTCATGCTAACTTGATTCTTCTCTTGGTATTTTCCTATTTATAAGAAGAACCAAGTAACAATGATGAAAAAGTAAATTGAATTATGTTCTATAAAAAATATGTAAAATAATTATAGAAAAATTGGAATAGCTCTATATCAGTAACATCACAAGAAAGTACTAGATTGATATGGGTTTTACCTTTTCTTCCTTGCTTCTTCAAGAACAAGAACAAGCCAACAGAAGCCAAGATGGTAAGTATTGCAGCCATTGATATGGTGATAACAATCACCATTTCCTTTCGCTTCGTACCTTCACCAGGATTCGGACGTCCTTATAACCGAGAAAGAAAAATTATAGTACATCGAGTTACTATGGACAGAAAACTGAACAGCAAAGCAAGAAGCTTGAGAATTTCTCACCTAGTGAAGAAGCTGCTACTCTTACATAAAGATCTTGCCCATATTCCCCCACCCGTCTGATATCGATCAAATCTCCAAACCAGGTTGCACATTCACTGCTATTACCACTGATATCCAGCTCAGCATAAGCTGTGCAGGAACAACTATCCAAGCATAGTGTCCTGCAATCTTTGATACTCATACTTACATTCACCCGAAACTGAGAAGATTCTGGCAGTTTCAGCCCTGTAAATTTCAAGAAGCCATCTCCTTGTCCACAAACAAGAGGATCTTTTCGAACACATCCACCAGACCAATCAAGCATATCCCAGTCTCTGGATGATTTGGGGTCAAATCCTTCCAGACACTCGCAATTTGGAGTTCTATCGATATTGCAACTACCATAAACACCACATAGATCGTAAGTATCACAGCGATCTCCCTGAACTGTGAACAATAAATGCCAAGTGGTTCGTCGAGCATTCCATGAAAGGTGCTGGACAGACCCAGCATGACTCACTACAAACCTGGAGATGACATTTCCAGTAGTCTGATATGAATAGTACACTTCATCATCATTTGACACAAAAATTGGCACAAAAACTGGGTTCCCAATCAGAGTTGGAGCACCGCTAAACCCTGTTCCGTACCAAGGTCCACTCCTGAATTGCACATTCGATCCCTTCCGAAGAACGAGCTGAGGAAGTCCGGAAGGATCCACACTGTAAGTGTACTCACCAGGAGAGGGATCATCTAAGTTCTTCCATGATCTTAAGGATACATTCAAGCCAGTTTTCCAGTTCCATCCAAGCTTCATGCCAGGCAATAAGGTGTCTGAAGGATAATCAAAGCTCTGCCATGTATAATCTTTAGCATTGTGATTCCCAGCTTCTTTCAGAACCAAATTCCCTGAATCCAGCAGCTGTGCCACAGGATTTTTTAGTGCTCGAGATGAGTTTGAAAACCAGATTACATTTCCTGACTGATTGAGAAGGACCAACTTACCAGAATCATCAAGTTTCAAGATTCCAGAGGAGTTTCTAAGTGGCTGCTCTCTGTTGGCAACCCAAACAATAGTGTTAACAGGAATGTTCTTGTACCAAATTCCTAGAAACCGATCAAACGAATCTCCTGCATTGAAAAAGCCTAGTTCGAATTTCTGATCCTTTGAGACTATTATCTGATTATCATTGATTGGTTGAGTGGGTGATATGGTGTCTACTCCAACCAAACGGTTGGTAAACAAAGACAAAAGAGTGAAGCAAAGTGCAAGAAACAGAAGACTAATCCCCATGAGGCTTCTTGATGATCTTCCATTTCTGTTCTGCAAAAATAAAGACAAGTTTTCCCTCCTGTGTGAAACCTTGAAGTTTGAATGAACAGTCCAGACATGGAAATTGACTGGAAAAGGATTTGAAAAGACTTTCTAGTGCGGAGTAGTTGAATGTCATGGCCCCAGTTCCACTTAGCTTTTTCCCCTCAGTCCTCAGTCTACAGAGCAGCCTAACAGATTCCAAAAAGAAAACCTTTATACTATTATAAAAAGGTGAAGCACTGATAATTCCTATGCATAAAAACATATAAAATTTATCAAACCAGTAGAATTTCTGCAAGTTAATGAATTATGAAATGATTATTGGAAGAAAAAAAAGAAGAAACTTTTGCTCTCGTCACCCTTCTGCCATTCTTACATAACCAGATGGCAATCCATGAAAATATGAGGCCAACCTGGAAGGTCACAAGATGAATAAAATTTGCAGATGCCTCCATTTTTCTTTTCTATTATTCTTTAATAGTTACATCACAATCATGTCATTTCAGTGTAGATTTTCATATTTGAAAACAATAGTCTAATTTGGATTTCTCTGAATAGTTAACACAATAAAACAAATTCTCATAGGATTATCGAACAGTCAGCATGTAGAAAACATAATTGTCGTCTAGCCCATTGTAGGATAATGAATCTTGAATTCGAAACAATCTCTCGAACTCGAACCACTGACTTTCAAAAATTCAAAATTAAATTATTAACACTATGTGATTTGAGTCTTTATATAAAACTCAATAATTATATATTTTTCTGTTACATAATTAATATATCACATATAAAATTTTTAAAATAATATATTTATATACATTAATTCAGAGAAATTTTAAAAATAACACATACCATATCGTCAAAATTTTGTCCCTCCACGCCTAACTTCAATTTGAACTGAGCAGTAAAGCTCTGCTTCTCTTATATTTAGGTCTTTATAGTTTTATATGGCGAGTAAAGCAAATTCATTCTATTACGTGAAACGTCTAAATTTATTTATATTCAATTATATAAAATCAAAAAATATTTTAAGAGATTGTGTTATCTACCAAATTTTTTCATTATTTTTTAAAATTTTAACTTTATTAAAAAGGGTTCGATTCATAATTTATATAAATATTAAAAAATTAGACGATTGAAATTTATATATATATATATATATTGTGTTGAAGAACTATCAAACAGTATGTAAGTAATGAAAAGTAGTTAGATGAATGATTGGTGATGGTTTGGTAAGGCATGTCTCCCTCCATAAAGAAAGGAAGGAGTTCACCGACTTCTATCTCTCCCAACTAAGAAACTATCAATTTTCCTTACTAACCTGAATTTGATACGTTTCTTGATTAAGTATCCATATACACAACATTGTATGTGTGTGTGTACGTATCTACGTATATAATCAGATACTTCAGGAAAATCTAATGTAACGTAACGAAAATTCAATTCAATTATCATTACGTATCCAATAATTTTCTAATACCAATCAACCGAGAGTATTTGAATCAGAATATTATCGTTTTCGGAATTGTTCAATATCAAAATCTTTGTGTAATGTTATATAAATGCAATTAAAGAAGTAGAAATGATGCAATCTCCTATTCATAATTCTTTAAAAACATGTTGAGATTTTGAAAGTGAAAGGTTCATATATAATATATAATATAATATATATATGTATGTATGCATGTAAGTGAATGTTGGCAATAATGCAAAAGATTTCTTATAGTGGGAGTGGTTGAATTCTATCTGCTTCACAGCTAAGACTAAGCAATCGTATTTGATCTCATTGAAAATTTGTTCAACGGTCAAAGTTTATTACGAGAGTTACGTTTTAATTCATTACGAACATCTTAACTAAATGAATATAATTATCACGAAATATTTTTTTTTAATTTAAAAATATAATATATTCGTTAAAATTTAATTTAATTTGATTATTTAACTCTACAAGTACAGTAATGAGTTAAATTTTTTATTATACTGAATCGTATATTATAAATTAATTACTATCAATTAAGTAAAATTATAATTACCTTCGAGTTATACTTAAAAATTAATATTATTTTTACTTAAATACATTGTAGCTTGACAGAATAAAATTTAATTTAATTATTACAGTTCTAAAAATATATTAATAACTTCCTCTTTTATACATATATTTATTATATTTGAAGTTAAAAAATTAGTAAATTCCTAAAATTACCTTACAATATTTAATTTAAGAAATAAAAAATATTCAATTAAAAAAAATAGGTTCCCGCTCTTTTCGAAAATTTAAAAGCCTTTGCTCCCTCTATAAACCCTCTCTCCTCTTTCACGAACCCTTCTTCCTCCTGCCTCTCTCCCTCTGTCTGTAAATCCCTTTTCCTGCTCCCTCTCTTCAACGGGGATGGGACAGGAAATGCGTACGGCAAAACCGGTTAACTCCGATGATTCCGTCAGCAGCCCCGTCGACCCTCTGGTCACCGCGGTGGGAAGCGGGACTAACAGGAGGAAGAAACGGGTAAAATCCGATTCGGATAACGAGTGTGCTTCGCAGTTGATCAGGAGAGAGACCAAGAAGGCGAAACGGGTAGTAGCCGACCCCGATTGCAGGTTCGATGGGGAACCGATTCCCGCCTTAGAAGCTAGAAAGAAGTGGCCGTCTCGTTACCAGTCTAAAGTGAAGAAAGGGGCTGTTGCAGATGAGGATATGGAATTAGAAGCAAGGTGCCATTATGAACGTGCAATTATTGATGGTGTTCTCTTCAAGTTAGAAGATGATGCCTACGTCCAGGTAATCTGTCTGTTTGAATGTCTCTAATTTTTTTTTTTGTTTTTTCACATACACGAAGTAAAGTGGTGTTTTCTCTGTGCTCAAAAGCTGATTTCTTTTCAGTTAAAAATAAAAAAAATGATTTTTTTTCTTTAAATTTGGAAATCCCAAGTCTCGATATAGGTAGGACCAATATACAGAAGAAAGATGCAGCTTGTAATCTATTGCTGATACCAGCTAAATCAGCTTAATTTTTTTTATTATTGTTAAATTTTAAATTCCGCATTTTATTCTTACTAGGTATCACTTGACGCTTCCAGCTTAAACTTTTTTCCTTTTTGTTAAATTTTAAGTTCTTCATTTTATTATTACAAGGAGTCACTTGATGCTTTCAGTTTCTTTTGGGTGTATTTTATTTTATGTTTCTAAACAAATGGTTCCTATTAGCAAAAGTGAGTGCAGGGAGAAGAAAAGTTTTGTGTAAAGTTGACAGGAATCTAATATGTTGAGAAAATAAATCCCAGAATGCACACAATCACATAATGTTAAGAGCAAAATAATAAAAAAAAAGACACAAAATTTAATGCAGTTTGACAAGTATGCTTACATTCACGAACAATATTGAAAAAAAACTTTTCACTGTGATAAAAAATGAAAGTATGTTGCCAGTAGAGTTGTAAACTTTTATATAAACAATGTACTAGGATTTCCTCACAGAATATTTTTTAGGATATACAGAAAATCAAGTCATATCAACATAATAGAAATGAGATAAGGCTGGAAAGGGATATAGTATTCAGATTATTATATGTTTGTAATTCAAGCTTGGTGGAACTCTTCTTCCTACTAAATCAACTAAAGAAGGAAAAGTCAATTCATAAACAATTTAAAGTAGGAGTTGAAGTAGTTTAGGCATAAAAAATTATGAAATTTTTTTCTCTATTGATGATGTTTACCAGTCAATAAATGAAAAAGATATGAATTGAAGCAAATGAATTGAAGTGCTGTTGTTAATTCAAAATATGGGAAGCTTTGGTTGCCTTTTTAAGTTATGTGCTTATATATGAAGGTTTCTTCTTTTAGGCAGAAGATGGAAAACCTGATTACATTGCAAAAATAATTGAGATGTTTGAAACAACAGATGGTGAACATTATTTTAGAGCTCAGTGGTTCTATAGAGCTGAAGACACGGTGATGTTATCTTTCAATTCAACTTGTTTTTCATACTTCTTACTATTTTTTTCGGGGTTACTAACTTTTGAAGTTCCAAAATTTTCATGTTACCAGGTTATCAAGAATCACGCAAATCTTGTTGACGACAAAAGAGTATTCCTTTCAGATGTTGAAGATGACAATCCATTGAATTGCATTGTTTCCAAAGTAAAAATTGCTCAAGTCGCCCCAAATGTAGGTCATCACATTATCTATCAATTAGTTACAAATTTATTAAGCTTGTTTTGAATGTGTTAACACTGATTTAGTGCTTCTATTGTTTCATAGATGGACCCAGATGCAAAGGCCAAAATATTATCATCCTATGATTTGTATTGTGATATGAAATACAAATTGTCATATTTGACATTTTCAAATATGATTACAGGTAATTTAGTTTGTGTCAATATAATGACAACATGTTTGGTTCAATGTTTATGTTGTTCTTACTTAAACATCATCCCTGTTTTTCATGTTAGTCTTAATGTATAGAGCTAAAACGTGTTTTGTATTTGATGTTACTCTAGGCCGTATCTTGAATTTTTTAGAGTAGTAATTATATTTTCATGTTTAATTTATAGAACTGGAATTATGAGTTTTAAATAATTAAAGAAGAGGATAGGAATAAGATCCAATACAGAATATTATGTTCTAACTTTACATCTCAAGACTTTATGGAGATTAGAGTTAAGACCAAACAAAAATTAGTTGAAATTGTACCCTTAACAACATCAATAACTTAAAATTTAAAATTGTGTTTATTAATTTAAATGATGTTATTATGATAACTGTTCTTCATATTGCTGTTTATCAACTCCATTAAAGTCACAACTTGCTCTAATATGCTAGAAAACCAAAGAAGAGATTCTGATGCATCATCATCAATATCAAGTGAAAGCGGTTCTCACAGCACGATTGATAATATTAGTAATGAAGATGTAGAATCTAAAAAAATTTGCAAGTCTGATAAGTCCAAATTGCTTTTATTGGATTTGTACTCTGGATGTGGTGCAATGTCTACTGGCCTAAGCATGGGTGCATCTTTGTCAGGCACAAGATTAGTTACTGTAAGTCGATAGTGAAGTTAATCATCATACTAAATTTCATGTGCCTGTGTGTTTTTCTATGTAGTTTCTCTGTATAGTTGTTAAAATATGCTTTTCTGTACTTGATTTTGTAGAGATGGGCTGTAGACATTAACTCTCATGCATGTAAAAGTCTGAAGAAAAACCATGCTGAAACTGAGGTAAAGCGCATTTCATTGTTCCGTGTCATTAGCATATAATTTAAAATTAGTAAAAATTTACTATATGTTGTAAATGCTGATCAGGTAAGAAATGAGGCAGCAGAAGATTTTTTGAATTTGTTGAAGGAGTGGGAAAAATTGTGTCAGAAATTTGGATTAATCAGTACAAAAGAACAATTGGAACCAAGCCTTGGCTTGGAAAGTGAAGAAGTAGAAGAAGAAAAAGAAGAAGATGATGATGATGACTTTGAAATTCCTTCTGAAGAATTTGAAGTAGAAAGGTTTCTAGCTATTTGCTTTGGAGATCCTAACAAAGCGAATCAATCTGGATTATATTTAAAGGTATTTTCTTTCATTTTGAATGATGATATATCTTTTATCTAAGTTAAAGTTTTTCAACTCTTTACTGTTTACAGTTAAAAACTGGTGAATTTTGAAATCATTCATAACATAAATGCTTAGGGTTAAATATTTAAGAATAAGCATAAAAAAAATAAAGACAAAAAATAAAAATAAAACTAATTCTTATTTAAATAAATATGCATACTGAAGCGTAGTTATTTATTAATATGGAAATAATAAAATTATCTATAATTAGAAATATGAAAAATGAGAAAATTGGCAATTGCAAGCAACAATTCATGGAGCTGAATTTTGCTAGTTGGTAAGGTGATTCGTGGTTGGCAAATAAAATCGAAACCTTAAGCCTTTTCCTTTTCCCTCAACCAAAAAAAAAAAAACAGATAACCAAGGGTTGCCCTAGTCTCTTGAAATTTTTATCAAATAATTGTTGCTTAGAAAGTTATGGCCTAAGTGCCTCAATCAAGCTGGGAAATGGTTAGAATAATTATGATTAGTTTCAAGTATAGCCAACAAACTTATAATAAAATATAGCTGCCACTGGTGTACTCTATTTCCTTGTTGAATAAAATTTCTAACCTCTTGAATCTAACTTCTGCATCCTCTCTTCTTTTCTGTGATTTTCCTTTCTTCTCTAAAATTATGCAGAAGATGCAAATTAGGTTGTATCATTAGTAGCTAACTTAAATGGTTTGGTCGACAAGTAAGATGAACTAAAGATGTCAATCTTGAAAAACACCAGGTCTTATAGGATAATAAGAAAGTAGAAGATTCCATGAAACTGTGACCTCCACAGTTAAGGATCTAAAGAAATGAGAACATGTCGTCTTAGAATTGACCAAGTTGTAAGATGTGGTGAATTTTAAAAATTATCTCTTTCGTTTGTTCATAATCATAAGCGCCTAGTGAACAAATCTCTAAATAAAAATTTCGTATAGCAATCCTTAATCATTATTCTAACTGCACATTTTTCAAATAATTCAAGACTTGATATAGGACAAATAAGTTTGAGGTTTGTTTCAGGCCTTACATAATTATATGGTTTTCTATAAATGTGCGATGTTGTGACGTGCCAATTTCTGGGTTGGGCCATTACAACTAAACTATTATTGTGATCCAAATGATGAACTTAATAAGTGATTTGTTGAAAATTTGAATTAAAATAATGTACTACGCCTACATCCTTTTGAAACTTTTAGCATATATTGTACTTTGTACTCTACACTGTACCACGATTCAGATGTATGCATTTTAGGCAAGTATATACATTTAGTTTTTACTAGTTGGTTGATGCTGCATAACGTATTTAATAGTTTAGGTGACTGAGAAGACATCTGTTCCACAGATAATTCTCATAGTAAATAGATGTTGTTGATTGTCTTGAACAATTTCTGTTTTCAAACTTCGTAGGTACGTTGGAAAGGCTATGGTCCTAGTGAAGACACATGGGAGCCTATAGATGGATTGAGGTAGTCTTCTTGAACATTATGATGAGTATTTTCAATCATATATTTTATCGAGTTGTTTTCTTTTTCCTCATTTTCTTTATTCTGGAGATAGGAAAATAGTTTTTAAGAGATACAGAGGAATGCTTGAATTCCTTTTCTTCTTTGCTTAATATGTCTTAAACTTTATTTATCAAGATAGAAAGGTGGATAGTGAGCATCCTATGCTTTCTTTTCATGTTCTCACTTTCCTCAATCCATATATGATGTTAGATTCATGTTTTTGCATAACTCTTGCACAAATCTAGTTTTTTTAATTGTTTTGATGTTTTCTGTTTTTTAGTAAATGCACAGATAAATTGAAGGAATTTGTGACACAAGGGTATAAGTCAAACATATTACCTCTTCCTGTAAGTCATTTTATCTTTGGAAGTGTATTCCATTAGCTATATTGGTCACTAATATTTGCTTTCACATTTAGATGTTTCTTTCCAGAATTTGCATATACTCTCTTGTCTGTTTTGTTAGGGTGGTGTTGATTTTATATGCGGAGGGCCCCCATGTCAAGGCATTAGCGGCTTTAATCGCTTCAGAAACCAGGAAGCTCCATTAGATGATATAAAGAATCATCAGTTGGTGGTGTACATGGACATAATTGATCACTTAAAACCGAAGTATGTCCTAATGGAAAATGTTGTGGACATTGTAAAATTTGCTGGTGGGTTTTTAGCACGCTATGCTGTAGGTCGCCTTGTTTCCATGAACTATCAAACGAGATTAGGAATGATGGCTGCAGGGTCATATGGTGTACCACAATTTAGGATGCGGGTTTTCTTATGGGGTGCATGTCATTCGGAAGTAGGTATATTTTCCAGAAAATAGTGTATTAAAGAGCAAAATACATGTTTTTATTTTTTCTTCTATTTTTGTTTTGTCCAGAAATTGCCTCCTTATCCACTGCCAACTCATGAAGTTCTATCCAAGGGTGTGATTCCCACTGAATTTGAGGTACATAGCAGATTAACCTTAGTTATTTTATTACCTTAGTACACATGCATTTAGTTCTTTTGCTATTAAATGCAGGATGTGGTTGTTGCTCATGATAAAAAGGAGCCTTGCAAGTTGGAAAAAGCTCTCGATCTCAATGATGCATTATCAGATCTTCCCCCTGTATGTTCAGTTATCTTTGAACAATCCTTGTATTACATGTTTATAGGTGCAATTTGGGTCCTATATTGACTTTGATTTCATTTCCTTGTTTGAGTGCATGTTAGGTGACGAATGAGGAGAGTAATGAGGAAATCAAATATCAGAATGCTGCTCGAACAGAATTCCAGAGATATATTAGACTTAAAAAGACTGGTAAGCTGACACCTAGCAAATATATATTTGTTAGAATTGATGGATTAGTTGCACAGTTAAACATCTAAGACAAGAATAAACACAGATGTAAAAGAAGAATACAATTAATTCCAGATAACTGATTAACAGTCTCCCCTACTCCACATGTGCTGTTCCTTTTCTCTCTATATTTTATGTCTCTGCTTTAGGTATATCATGAGCTCCTTTATATTAGACAGATTTAGTACTTGATACACTATTTTCCAACTTGGCACCACCTAGTCTGGTCTTGCTTTCTCCTTTTCTTTTTTGTAATTGAGGTGCAGATAAAGATTTATATCAGACAGATCTATATGCATATGTTGTCACAACAACATGATGAAATCATATGGGTTCATGAATATTTATAATTCTCAATTATTTTTTAATTTCATAATATGAATCACTTTGAAACATTTCCTGGAGTGCTCTCTTCTTCCTGAAACATAGTTAATTACTTCAATTATTAAGTTATTGAGTATGAAAATGGAAAACGACATAGCTGTCTTGCATCCTAGGCTATTTCTGTCTGTAATTTTTTTGGCATAACATTGCCTTGTAAAATGATTTCTCATTTTCCTCTTTCAGATATGATAACTCATTCGGCTACTGCAAATGGACAATGTCCACACATGCTCTATGATCACCAGCCTCTGCAATTAAATGATGATGACTATGAACGTGTCTGCCGAATTCCAAAGAAGAAAGTATATATACGCGTAACATTTCTCACTCTATTTCTTCTCATGTTTATTCATCCTGTAAATACTTATGTGTTTGATGCCTGTGCTCCATTCTTGTAGGGAGCAAACTTTCGAGATTTACCTGGCGTAGTAGTTGGTGAGGATAACAGGGTTGAATGGGACAAGTCAATGGAAAGAGTGTTGCTCAAGTCAGGAAAGCCACTGGTATGTTTCTGTGGCTAATTGCTATCTTTTGATTATTTTTCATTGGAGTTGATTCTTGAAAATACCCTCATTTGTTGGGTTATTTCTTTTAGGTTCCTAATTATGCTATGAAGTTTGTCAATGGACGTTCACTCAAGTAAGTGGAATGTACTTACGTGAAACCTTAACTCATTTGTAACTTTATCTGGACAAGTGCTTACGTTTAACTCAAATGCAGGCCCTTTGGACGTTTATGGTGGGATGAGATTGTTAACACAGTAGTGACAAGGGCAGAACCTCACAACCAGGTTTTTCTTTTTCTTCATTTACACATGTCTGCACGAATGTATGCTTATAGGTATATATGCATTTACATAAATAGATAGAGGGTATTCATCAGTTTGAAACCGGACCAAACCCAATTGAGAGCTGATTAAAATAAAGGTTGGGACTGAAGACTGGTTTGCTATCAAATTAGTTTATTTAGATTAGACCGAAATAGACTAATTTTTATTAGTCTTTTGGTGTTTGGACCGAGGACCGAACCAAATAGTGCTTGGTGCTGTTTGGTCTGGTCAGGTCCTGCCCAGTTTCACGGTTCGAACCAGAATTTGAACACTCTTATAAACATATGTCTATGCGATTAAGAATAAACCGGATGGAACAGGAATTTAAACACCTCCATATATGTTTATATAAACTGGATCGTGGGTTCAGAAGTAATCTATGCGGTAAATATATTTGGTTGGTTGTCTCCTAAACAAACTTCTTGGCAGTGTATCCTTCATCCTGAGCAAGATCGTGTACTAACAATACGTGAGAATGCAAGATTACAAGGATTTCCAGATTGCTACAAACTTTATGGGCCTATCAAAGAGAGGTATGTTATATATAAGAATTAAAGAAATGCAGTTTTGATGTTTCGAACAAATCTCAATTCTTTACTTTGTAGTTAAACTAATTGTAAATTTACGAGTAAATTTTATGAAACTTCTAGATTTCGTTCCCAAACATGATCTAAGATTTTACTGATTTACAAGCAAAATTTACAGTGCATGTTTTCAATGGTCAGGTATACTCAAGTTGGAAATGCAGTGGCCGTTCCAGTGGCTACTGCATTAGGGTATGCATTTGGTTTGGCAAGCCAAGGATTGTGTGATGATCAACCTTTGATAGATTTGCCTTTTAAATTTCCCAATTGTCTCAAGCAGTCTCCACAGAATGAAGAAGATTCTCATTGAACTTTCATTAATTCAATTTACATTTTATATTATATTCTTCATGGTAACATGAACATGTATGATTATTATCAATACATTTATAATTTCTGGGTTTTATTAGCTCAGTTATTATTGTTTTTTTTATTTATTATTTAACAATAACTTAATTTTTATGTTTTAAATTATAAACCACTAAAAAAAAAAAAACTATAAACCTTGGTGTAATTATACTCAAATCTTTAAGAACTTTAAGATACTTTATCATGCTAAATTTTCTCTTAAATTATATTTTATAAATAAGAAATTTACAACATACAACATTGATATATGACCTCAAATTTTTTTTTTTTTTTGAAATATGGGTTGGTATATATAAGGTCTAATTAGGGTATATATAACATTTCTATTGGTTAGATGAAATTTAGGGTTGGGACTTTTGGGTTTCTCCTAATCAATTCTCAAGACATGCTTGGTAGGGTTTGAGAGTTTAATTACCTTTACTTGTTACAATTTCCTTTAATCCTTCAAAATTTTTATTGTTTTTTGTTGATTATATATATATATATAAATATATTTTTAGTTTTATTGTATTAAGTTACTTAATTGATTTTTTTCTTTCTTTCATGAAGTTAGATCGATGATTGAAACTGTATATTCTTATAATGAAAAATGATAATTGAAACTACAATCGATATTTTGAAATTTCGGTAATAAATTTAATTTATTATTTTATTAGTTTTTTGGTGATTGACATATTTTGATTAGGGTTTATAAATTTCGTTAGTTTATTTTACCTTTTTATAGTTATTTGTTTATAATATCCAATAGAATTTTTTATTCTCTTTTTATTAAGTTCATAAATATCTAAATCGAAATATAAATTAAGAATTAAATTTGTACGTTTCACTGATAAGATTGATGATAATTGAAACTTCAATTGGGATTATAGAAATTAGGTAAAAAATTCCACTCTATCAATTTATTATTTTCATAATGATCTTCCGTGGTTAGAGTTATTGAGTTTATGCTTTTGTTAGTAAACATATAATATGTTTTCAAATATTATATATAATGATTCTTTTACTATAACATCAAATATATAATATATTCTTGTTTTTATTAGTCTGAATTGTAATATTGATTTATTTTTTAATAAAAAATTAGATATAAAACTAAAATTATATATTTTTAGGACAAAGCTAAGAGTTCAAATTAATGTTGAAATCTTGAAATTTTGGTAAGAAATTTACTCTATGGCTTTTCCATTTTCTTAGTAAATTGTATGCATTAATGCAAATATATACTTATAGTGAAATCTTTTATTCTCTTCTGCAATAGTTGATGTACAGTCCTTATCTTTTAGATCAGGTTGAACCAACTATTTCTCTCTTCCCATCAGAAGCTAGATCAAGGACCAAAACTGTATATTTTCATGGCAAGGATGACTATGGAAGTTCCATTCAAGATTTAGAATTCTGGTAATAAATCTTCTAATTAAATATCCCTCAACATCAAGAACTTTTTAATATATACACACGTTTGTGTGTGTGTGACTCCTTTTTTCAAGTTCTTCTCCGGTTAACCTACCACCTTTCCAGTAGTCAAAAGGTTTCAATATAGATCCTACAAATGCAGTGAGACAAATAAAATATAGCTATAGAGATACACGAATTCCTTATAAATATCATGTGCTAAGTAATTAGAAATCCTATAAATGATTTTGAACTCATTTAAAACTGACATTCTTCAAAGATCATTGGATTATTCACAAGCTGTGCAAAACATAACATTAAATATCTACATACAAAACCTACTGAATGTTGTTGCTAATCATTCTCTCTCTCTCTCTCTCTCTCTATATCTATGTATCTATATCATCCTTATCTTCCATCTAAAGCTGTAATAGTTACACGATTGGTAGTATCATTATTATCTTGAATTGAATACAACTCTCTTCCTCTTCCATAAGTTTCAGATACAAAACCAGGTTCTTTCGGCTGTGGAACCTCAGAGTCTTCTACATTCGATAGCATGACTAACACCGATGCCATCGTTGGTCTATCATCCACGGAATGCTCCACACATAATAGACCTACTTGGATGCATCTAAATACTTCATCTGAATTATATGTTTCCTCTTTCAATACTTCATCCATTAGCTCCATGGCACTTCCTTCTTTCCATAGCTTCCATGCCTGAATAACATCAATTATATATATATGTACATAGGTTCTTATCTAACTTAGTGGAATAAATAGTAAAGAAATTAAAAAAATATATGTATAGGTTGGTATTAGGTATATGTGTTTACATACATGTCCAATAAGGTTTAAGTCATGATCAGGGTGAGTAAAACCCCAATTTTTCTTTCCACTTATTATCTCCAAGATTAATACGCCGAAGCTGAATACATCTGATTTTGCTGAAAATTTTCCAGCGAGTGCATATTCTGGAGAAATATAACCACTGCACACACATATATGTATAGGCCAAGAAAAGAATAATGTGTTTCTCATGATACATATATATATATATAAATATATTATTTGTGCATGTGTATGCATATGTTTGTGCATAACTAGGCAACTTACAGTGTTCCAACAATTTTCCTGGTGGTCTCTTCTGTCTGATTTCTTCCAAAATGTTTGGCTATGCCGAAATCTGAAATTTTCGGGCTCAAATCATGGTCTAATAATATGTTGCTTGCTTTAAGATCCCTGTGAATTATAGTCATTCGAGAATCTTGGTGAAGATAAAGAAGTCCTCGCGCTACACCAATGATAATGTTCAGTCTTTGTCTCCATGTGAGTAATTTCTTTTTTATTCGATCTGAGTCCAAAGCATAAAGTACTCAAGAAAGTATATCAAGGAAGAAATATTTGTTATACGAACAAAAATAAATTAATTTATAAATTTTATATTTTTTAATAAATATATATATATACATATATTTATTAATTAAGTGATACATAAATGCCATTATAATATAACTTGATAATGAAAACACAATGAAGCACACAGTTTGACTCAAGCAACTTGTTTCTAAGGCTTCTAACTTGCTTATCTTTGTAATTTTCTGCATATATATATATATATAATATTTATACATAAAGTAATTTCAGTCAAGGAGATACATTTGTGTGGATGATAATTTTCTAAAGAGAAAAGCTAGGCACTTTCAGTTGCTTATGTTTTTTAGGGATTCCATATACCATCTACATATATTTATAAATCTAGCGAGAACTAAGGATATATATATATATATATATATATATAATATGTGTGCTTGTGTGTGTGTGTAGGTATAGCAAGTTTGAAATGGCCAAATTACCAAACAAGAAACTGTTCAAGCTTTTGTTTGGCATGTACTCATAGACCATAATCTGCTCGTCTCCTTCGTCGCAGAATCCCAAGAGCTTGACAAGGTTCCGGTGCTGAAGATTTGTGAGCAAAACAACTTCATTATGGAACTCATCCAACTCTTCATGAACATAATTCCTTTTCAATAGCCTCTTCACAGCTATTTCCTTTCCACTAGACAATACACCCTGCATGTATATGTACAAGAATATGGATTTAAAATATCAAAATTATAAAAACTTCTTTAAAATTATCGAACCGAACACTGCTAACAATTCATTACGTAAGTTTAAGTAGTTAAATTCGTGGATGATTTGAATCTTTATAAAAAGAATATCATACATCAAACATGTACATTTTTATTGACATTATATTGTGAAATATAAAAAAAAATACCTTGTAAACTATTCCGGAACCACCATGTCCGAGTTTTTTGTCCTCGGAGAAATCATCAGTTGCATGAGAGAGGACATCCAGCTGATAGTAAGGTAAATTTACATCGCTTACTGAGTTTCCCTTATGGTTTTGAAATGTCATATTTATAATTATGAGTAGTTCTGTAGAGAGAAATCAAGAATGAAATTAATAACTCAATGCTCCTATATATTGTAGTATATACAGTATCACATATATATTGGTTTGATGTTCTGAGATGATCTAATAATGATATAAATACTTATGGAATATAAGGTAGAATCAAGCAAATTTGTCAATCTCTGAATCAGGTTTGGATGAAATTAATAATTAAGTATAGTCAACATTTCTACCAATTGCCTCCCCCTCCCTCCTTTCTCATTTCTCTCACTCCAAATATAACATTAGAAATTTTAAAATAGAACTCAGAAATCAAGCTCGAATACCTCTAAGATTTAAGAAAGAATTACTAATTATTATACCCTAAGTCATATCTATCACCAATTACTTTTAGGTTGAGTTTATTTCAAATTTCAATTCTTTAGAATAGAAATGCAAATCTAGTAAACATTTAAATAAAAGAAATATTCCGATTTCAGGTCAATTCTAAATTAAGTTCAAGTTAGGTGCTTTTATGATTCATTTAATGACAAGTATGAATATAAATCCATCATTGTAGAATCAAAGATATGAATTGATTCAATAAAATTATGCATCAAATATATGATAAGAATGAAATAGAGTACAATTGAATGCTACATAATATGTTTTCAACAATAAGATAAATGAAGAAACTATTACTATTTTAGTTATAGTGCAATCGAACTTCAAATTACCATACACGCAAGATCTTAATAAATGGTTTTCTCTTTTTCTTTTTCTTTTTTTTTACATGGCGAGAAGCTCTATTTTTATTTTTGCTAGAGACACATACAACCTAATCAGAAATAAAGAGTCCTTAGCTATAAAAAATTCATTTACTAGAAGATCTAAATAAAAACTATATTTGACTACTGTCTGTGATACTTTAGGTTTAAGTATTAATCAAAATATCTGATTTTAATTATTGTCCTAGATCCTCGACCTATTAAAATTCGCCTAAAAGCAAAAAGTTTCAATATTAAGAAGGCAAACTTAAACTCACAATAAAGTAGAAGAGAACATAGAATATATAAATAAAATCAAATGCATACAACATAATAAAGTGCAAAATACTAGAGTTTGTGTAACATTTGCCATTAATCTGGGAGATAAGATCTTGACACTGTAAAATCACTAAGCAAGATTTGTTTTGATTTTACGTTGAAACTATCAACTTTTAAATAAATAAAAAATTAAATCTTAATCGTAATTGGATTCATAAGTAAAGTTACACCTAAATTGTAATATATTGATAATAACTTATTAGGTAAAAGTTTTTCTTCCTAAGGACTTGTGGAGAGGATTGAGGTTTTTTATTATTTAGTAATTTTTTAAGTAATTATTTGCTATCGAGTTAAAGTTTGTGTTGATTTTTTTTTGTTAGTTACAATGATGTAATAATCAAGTGGGTTTGATCAAATGATGGTCAAGCATTAAGTGTATTTTACATTTAAAGGTTTGGAAGATATGTGAACGTATAAAATTTGTCATTAAATCCATAAAGCCTATACAAGGTTAATATTTGAACAATAACATGAATCTCATGAAGACCAAGTGGAGGAGTTATGTAAACAAGCGAATAGATTATAAAGGTTTGAAAAGGATGGCGTGGCGTCTATCAATGTAAGCTCGTCAACTAAACTTTGTCTATTACAGGTGGCCATAATCAAATAGGTTCTAATAGGAATTTAAAACCGATTTTCTAAATGCGTTACACATAAAGGTAAAAGATTGACTAATAATTTAATTTGCTAATATCAAGCATGTTTTACAAGATTTCTAAAAAGATGCAAAGAAGAGATTACAAAATTAATGGGTAAGGAAGTATGGGATGACATATTAACAAATCCTGTTGCAATCAAAATATCTTGCGTAATATGCTTCTAAGCTAAGCAATTATGACCTAATAGCATTTCATACATATACCACTGACTCTCCAAAAATTAAACTTCAAATTGTTGCTATTGAGTTACTTGAATCCTTATATAAATCTATATTTTTACTTATTATTATTATTGTTATTATTTTTATATAAATAAAATATTATGTGAGAAGATAGATGGCAATAGCTCGAGGTATTAACTGATATAACTAAGCAAATCATAACTCAAGAGAAAACTTGTGAATTATGCTCGATAGGTAGGATAATTGGAGGATGTGAGCTTCAGTTTTATTTAGATAACAAAATTGATAAAGAGTGTATTTTGTATAAAAGATTTGTTGCTGAGAAATATCATAAGAGTCTTTGTATGAGATATTGAAGAAATATAATTTTCAACTATAATAAAAAAGAAAGAATTGATCAAAATAAGACAAATCTTGATATCATATTGTGATTTGAAATTTTTTTATCAATTAACATGTCTAAATAGATGTAAATTTAGATACGTTAATGTTGCATCTAAGTATAAAAATTATAAAAACATGAATATTTGAATTCAAATCTTGTTTTATACTCTCTTCTCACCTAGATGGTCAATATACACCAATGTTAGTTTACTACATATCTTGGTACTATAAAAGAATGCAAATAGATTACTGAAGAAGATCATTATTGAATTTTATTTGATATATCATTACTCATTTTAAAATAGGTAAGAAGCTTGGTCTTTTTTGTTTTTGGTTCGATGCTTTTATAGAACTCTTTCCTTAATGAAAGCTTTCTTTTTCTTTTTAAGATGAGAAGTTAAATCTAAATCCTATTTAATATCATTCTTAAAACGATATACAAAATGTATTATGATAATTGTAATCAATTATGGAGAATCAAGTAAAATGAAAATTCTTTCTTTCTTGTGGACTTATGGAGAGCACTGAGATATTTTGTTATTCAAATAAGTTTTTAGCTTTCGTATGTTATCATGAACTCCAAAATAATAATCAGAATTTTCTACTAACAATAATGTATAATGAGTGATTTTGTTCATATGATGGTCGAAAACTATTATATATATTTCAATTGGAAGCTAAGGATTTGTTAAATTACAAAATTGATTTTGAGTCCATAAATTGGATAGAAGATTAATATTTGAATTAATCTTCGTCAATAACACGACTACATGAAGATCAAGTGGAACAACCACATGAATAATCAGAAGAATTACATAGGTTAGAAAAAGATGGCTAACGTTGCATTGCTGAATGCGAGCTCCTCAATCATAACCCTCACATGTTGTAGGTACTCCACAATCAAATAATTGTCATGGAAACCAAAAGCTTCTTCTTCATATGCATATCACAAGAAGGTGAATGATTGACAAATAACTAAATGTCTAACTCCAACCATGCTTCACATGCCATATGAGAGGATGTTTGGCATGAGAAATTTCATAATCAAAATATTCTTCTGCCTAAGCCCGTCACCAGAACTCCAACAACTTTTCATGTTTAGATTATTGTTAATTAATAACTTGGACCTTATACAAAATTCACCACGAGTTGCTTAGTATATACTTGGAATATCGTATGAGATGTTCAAAGAAGACAATGGGTGTCACTAGTGGTATATTTTACAGAGATAACCACAAAGAAGATTTCTAAATTATGTTTGGAATATGATAACTAGAGTATATGAGCAGCACTAGTATTTAAGTGATTGAGTTAGTGATGAGGAGAGTATCAAAATTGTGTAAAAGATTCTTGTTGATGGTCGATTTAAAAATTAATGAATGAGATTGTGAAGTAATAGAATCTTCAACTATAATAAGAATACAACTCCTTAGAGTCAAAAACTAATGGTACAAGAATGTTTTGTACTCAAACTACTTGCTTTCAAGGAAGGTAGTATCCGACTTGGACTTTCATATATAGTATCTTAATCTCCATTATTCAAATTCTTAACATCCTCATCAATGACATATATCCTAACACATCGCGTTAGCAACTTCTGATCCAAATAGTTATTCATAAAGTTCACAACTTCAAGATCACCTCAATCTAAAATTACCAAATTGATACGTGCTTTGATATAATTCCTAATACCTTGGTAAAAAACTAACGATTTAATAATTTTTTAAACCTATACTACTAGTTTTCAAACGCTAAAATTCAAAGTCAGTAATAATATATTACTCAAACTCTAATATGAATGACAATAATTATATATATATATATATATATATATATATTAATATGGGAAGAAAAAGTATTACAAAAACGAGAAGGGTATAAACTCTAATACCAACTAGATATATGAAATGTTTAAAGAAATGACAGTAGCTCATAAGCATATCAAATGGTAATATCTATATAAAAGGAAACGCATAGAGGCCATACATGTTATGTATTTCTATATACATCTATATATATATATATATGCATGTTTTAGGTAATTATGAAGGAGCAAATTAATGAGTGATCGTTAGATGTATAGTTTTTTACCTCTTCCAAAAGCAATCAACTTGGGAATAATATACCAGGCAATGATACCAATCAGAAGTATCCCACAAACTGTTGGTACCACGATAGCGATCACTTTCTTCCACTTTACCAGCTCCCGCTTCCCATGATCTGCATGGCCACCTCCAACAATGAAAATAATCATTATAACTACATATTTATTATACGATTGGTACTGTAAATTAATTTAAGCTCTTCGTCACATATTAATTACTATAACGGTAAAAATTCTTTTTACTTTAATATTTTTTAATAAATTAAATAATGAATACACATAAGACATGCACAATGTACTATTCAAACTCACGCCCTCATAAAAAAAAAGATAAAATTACTCGGTATTCAGTTAATAAATGATTAATTATAATTTAATATTAATGTTCTTGCACGTAGTATCTTCATTTTTTATTGAAATCTTAATATTTTTTTTAATCTCCAAATACAAAATTAATGCTTCGTAATTATATTGTTAATTTTTATAATTTCCTTATTATAAAGATTTCTCCAATATTTTTCCAAATTATTCTACTCTATCCTAATATAAATCTAACATGATCTAATTTTTGATTCTTCAACTATGATATATTTATTATGCAAAATCCTACTGGTTATAATAATATCCAAATCTTAATTAAACATTTCATCGGATTTATCCTATAATTATAATACTATGAAAACTGGTTTTCATAAGTAGAATTTAGCTCCCAATTATAAGTTAGACTAACATTTTAAGAATATACTGAAAAAACTGATTGAATAGTAACTAGTCTTATAAAATTAGAAGGTCAGCATTTTACAGTCCAAAAAAAAAAAAAATTAGATCAGATAAACCTTCTTAATCTGGATAAGAACCAGAGTAATTAATATTTAATATAATATTCAGTTTATAGACTAAGGATCAAGAAAATTGGACTGAAATTTGAAAAATATATTTTAGTTTTAGTTTTTGTTTTATCTTTTATCAATCTTTTAATCAATGAAAAACTGAATGTACAGTTCTATATAATATATACTTACATATATTTATATATACATGCAATCGTATACTATATATTATAATACATATATGGTAAGGGTAATCAAGAAGTTTGTACCTAGTTGCTGTTTAGCCATTCTGACAAAGATATCATGGCCACCGAGAGGGTAATTCCTCAAATCGAAAAGATCACCAGCCCAGAAAACACATTCATTCCCCTTCCCACCAACATCAACTTCCGCATACCCTGTGCACGAGCAATTCTTCAGACATGCCTCCTGGCACCCTTCTTCTTCATCCTCCATTCTCATCATCCTCCCCTTATCCGGCAACTTCACGTTGCCAACCTTCACAAACCAATCTCCCTCCCCACACCCCTTCACTTCCCATTTCCTCTCGCACCCGTTTGATTTCTCTTCAAATCCATCCAAACACCGGCACTCCGGTTCGCCATTGTCGGTAATGTAGCAGTTCTTGTTGGGACCGCACCGTGAATACTCGTCGCAGGAATCGTTTGGAAGACTCATAATTGTTTCCCATTTCTTGATTTGTTTGCTCCATTTGAGATACTGAATTTGGCCGTGTGGGTTTATTAGAAACATCAAATGGGTAGACTTGAACAAAAAGTAGACCTCTAAATGATTGTTGGAAACAAAGACTGGCTGGAAGATTGGGTTAGAGTAGTCGGAAAAATTGAAACTTTTTTCATCCCAAAGTCCCCAACGAGAGATAATATCAGACCCATTTCTCAAAACCAGCTCGCCTGTTTCCGGCTGTTCCAGGCCAAAACTGTAGTCTCCGACCGACGGATCATCATCAGATTTCCAAGCTGTAATTCTCCGTTGCAGACCCGTCTTGAGTTTCATTCCAGAGAGAAATACATTTGTGGGATGATCGAAACTTTCCCATAAGTATAACCCATCAGGGTCATCTCCGTTTTTGTCAATCAAAACCAGATTTCCAGAATCTAGAAGCTGCAAAGACGGACTGATTGCTTTCCTTTTTGGGTTTATAAACCAGATTATAGAATCCTGAACCTGATTACCACAGCCATTATAAAGTAAAACTCTACTATCTTTTTTCACCACCAAGGTTCCGATCATACCAGTAATGGGATTGTTTCTGTTGGCAATCCATATGGGTTTTGGAGAACGATCAAGATTCTTGAACCAGATACCTAGATATGTAAAATTATTGCTCGAGTTCTTCGTCGTGAAGAATCCAAATTCAAACACTTGGCTGGGAGACACCAAACTGTTGCCGAAAGAGAGAGAATGAGGTGCAGATAACACATCTGTTATTTCCATTGCTAGCGAGCTTGGTTTCATGGAAGCCACGAGAATGCAGAAGAGAAGGAGAAAGAAAACGAAGGAAACCATTTTTTTTTTTAAAAAAAAAAATTCACTGGTGAAAGAGAGAATATTAAAAGGGTCTGTTTGATTGAGGAACTAGAAATGATCTTCAATGGTAAATCCTAAGTTGACTACCTTATTTGCTCTGGTCAGTAGTAACCTCTAGTTTTCATTTTCAATAAATTAAATATAATTAATTAGATACTAGATATTATCATTAGGAAGTTATATTATCATTAATTATATTATAATTAATAAATTTTAAAAATCTGGTATTATTTTTGGTAAGTAATTTGACTTAATTTGGGGATATATATATATATATATCATGAGACTGATATATGATTCTTACTGAGTAGCTTCGGTTTTTGCTACTACAAAATCTCTTCAAATCCTCATGAGATGTGTCCGACACATTCTATGCCAAATGTTTATTACATAATAATTTCACTTTAACTTGCAAGATATTCAAAAACTTTTAATTTTTACAAAGCAATAAAGTTTGTATTTTTCTACAAAAAATTATTAAATAAAATAAGATAATTCTTTCTTTAGTTTGGAGCACAGCATAAGGGCTGTATACATTTGAGATAATGTACATAGAGACATTTCAAAGCTATACATATATATGTGTGTGTGTGTGTGTGTGTGTTGAGATTTACAAATAATGAATCATCAATGATCTAATTCTTTAATTTGGTTATCTCGCATTTAGTTCTGTGACTGTGACTTGGTTGACGCTACACATTTTGTCACAGTTATTACTTGAAGATGAGTTAGTTTCCGCAGGGCTTCTTCCAAGAATAAAACCAGGAGTTTTAGGATTTGCCATTGTTGGATTTTCACTACTCAGCATCAAAACCACAGACGCCATTGTTGGTCTATCTTCTGCTCGTTCTTGCACGCATAAAAGCCCTACTTGTATGCATCGAAGAACTTCATTTATAGAGTACGAATCTTCTCCCATAGACGAGTCGATGATTTCCAATCCCTTCCCTTCTCTCCAGAGCTCCCATATCTGCACCAACCCACGATGAGGATTTGAATTATCTTCAAAAATCGTGAGTTTTGTATATTTGAACTAAATGAAAAATGTGTTAATACTTACTTGTCCAAGAAGATTGAGTTCTTTGTCTGGCTGATAAAATCCCCAGTTCCTTTTGCCACTCACAATTTCTAAAACGAGCACGCCAAAACTATAAATATCGGATTTTGTCGAGAAAATTCCATTTATTGTATACTCAGGAGACATGTAACCACTGCATTTCACAACAAAAATAATAATAATAATAAGAAGAAAATCAAGAATATGAAGAGATCAGAGTTTAAAAGAGAAAATTTGTTATATTGAACTCACTACGTTCCAACTATCCTTTGAGTTCTTCCTTCTGTTTGATCTCCTCCAAATATTCGAGCCATCCCAAAGTCAGATATTTTTGGATTCATATCTCGATCAAGCAATATGTTGCTAGCTTTCATATCCCTGTGGATAATTCTAAACCTAGAGTCTTGGTGAAGGTATAATAATCCTCGTGCAATCCCACAAATGATGTTGTAGCGTTGTTGCCAATTTAGCAAAGAACTTCTTGCTTTATCTACAAAAATTTCTCAACTCAGCATGAAAATTCATACGATTTAAACTAATTTTCAAGTAAAATTTTGAATCAATCACTCACTGAACAAAATCGAATCAAGGCTTCTGTTTTCCATATATTCATAAATCAGCATCCTCTCATCCGTCTCGATGCAGCAACCGAGAAGTCGGACAAGATTCCTATGTTGCAGCCTTGCAATTAATCTAACCTCATTCTTGAACTCTTCACTCCCTTGTCCAGATTTTTTTGAGAGTCTCTTCACAGCTATTTCTTGGCCTTCAATCAATTTCCCCTGACATTATCACATACATAATTTTCTCAGTCGAGTTTTGAGATAAATTTGAAAATCTTAATAAAATCGAGTCCTTTTTAATTACAGATAACTTAATCTATTACCTTGTAAACACAACCGAAACCACCTCGTCCAAGTTTATTAACGTCGGAGAAGTTGTCGGTAGCCATTTGTAAAGTATTGAAATCAATTAATGGGAGTTCTAGCTCATCTTCGTTACTCTCACTAGTCGAGTACTCTTTCTTATTTGCAATCACCATTTCATTTATCAGACAATCTTCGCTTCTTTCAAGTGTACCTACTTTAAAAACTATAATATATACACATATTTAAAGAACAAAAAAATAAATATAACGTATGTATATTTATCATTATATATATAAAAAAAAAAACTTATATTACCTTTTGTTTTTGTCTTTGCTAATTTCCTTTTGTTTAATACCTTCTTCCTCTTCCATAGGAGCCAGGTAACTACACCCACCAATAAAATGCCAACTCCAACAACGATGCCTATAATTAGGTCACGAGCATACCCATCATCACCTGCAAATTAAGAATATATATATATATATATATATTTAAACTATAATATGATAAGGGTTTTACATAAAATGTTGAAATTGAATTCATATCAAATTTATAATAATACATTTCAAATTTTATAAATTTCAATAAATTTTCAAGTTATGAATCCAAATTAGTTAATTTTTTTTTTAAAAAAATCATAGTTGATACAATTTACATATTCATTTACAAAGAAATTGAACATGATTTCTGAATTTATTAAATACATAACCTAAGTATTTTCAATTATAACTACGAAAGTCATGAAATTCGATGCTAGAAAGTGACATTATTAATGTACATGGATTAAATGACTTAGTCATCTCTTGACTTCCTAAAGTTAGAAGTCAAACCAAGCAATTTAATGTGGTCTTCTAGTGTAACATATTATATAACCATTAAATATTTGCAATTTGAATTCGTGCGTACCATACACTAGATTTATATATAATAATCAAATACATAAATTTTAAATTACCACGGCATAATCTTGTATGTGTTTGTCGATCGTCATTAAATTAAAAATTTCACATTCTAACATGATCAAAATTTTTGTGTTATTTGAAAATTATATATTTTTGAACTTTATTGAGAATATATAACTTATTGTTTAGTGGGTGTGTTAGTAGTTAACCGGTGAATGATCTATAATATTCGATTTAATAGAACTGAGAATTTAATTCACTAATGTATTGTTATTATTTTGTTACGATTAGATTAGATTAGTTTCAACGTATTAATTAATTTTTATTGTTATTTTTTAATTTAATTATTAAATTATTTTTTAAAATAATAGAAAATAAAAAATAATTTTTATGAACTATTTTTTCAAACTTTTCAACTATTTTAATTTTTTTTATTAAAAAATAAAATGAAACTAAATATTTAAATAAATAAATAAAAATTGAACGACTATATATAAAAAAAATATATTAAAAATCAAATTGTAATAATTTACCACAATTTTTTACCGAGATGAATTCGGCATTATAATAATTTTTAATGCAGATTATGCATTTTTAAATATAGATATAAATTTTTTGGATATTTTCAGTTTAATTAATTAATTAATTAATTTTCTCAATTTTACTATTAGCAATAATGGAGGGAGTAAACTTACCGATGTCAGAAGCGGCCAATCTGACAAACAGATCCTGTCCGCGATCCGCATACTCTCTCGTGTCAAGAAGCTCACCGCTCCACATCACACAACCCGACGCACCGCCATTACTGATATCCGAGCTAGAAAAAGCCACGCAAGAACAATTCTTCAAACACTCTTTCTCGCATTCCTTAATCCCCATTTCTCTCTTCACAACCGCCTTTCCACTCTCCGGCAACTTCATGTTCTTCACATGCAAAAACTTATCACTCAAGCACTCCAACTCCGTTTCCCTCACGCACCCACCCGACCCGTCTCGCAGCTTCCATGTCTCTGGATTCCTCGGCCTGAACCCTCTAAAACACTTACACACCGGCGATGAATTCGGATTGCAAATCCCAAATGGACCGCACTCGCGGTATTTGTCGCACTGGTCTTTGGGTGCGAACCAGAACAAGCGCCATGCTTGTATGTTTTCGATCCATGTGTATCTCTCGAGATTCCCATATGGGTTCACGACTAATCTGGAGTGAAGTGATTTATTGACCAGAGTGTAAGAGTAGAAGATCTTGTTGTCTGTTGAGACGAACTTGAAGGCTATTTGACTCTGAGGATTCATTTCTGGTACTCCACTAAACCTCAGTCCATTCCACGGCCCGCTTCTGTACGTTCTTTTCTGTTCGTTGGAGATGAAAAATTCCGGGAACCCATGGAAATTTAACTTGTAAGTATAATCTCCCGAAGATGGGTCATCTGTGTGTTTCCATGACGTTAGTCCGTGAAACCCAGAATCAAGATCCCACCCTAGTTTCATTTCTGGTAATAAAGTATCAGTTGGAAAATCGAAGCTTTGCCATAGAAACTCTTCTGGGTCATCATTGTTTTCTTCCCTAAGAACGAGATTACCATTGTCGAGAAGCTCTACAAGAAGAGTTTTATCATCAAGTTGTCCGTCAACCTTGGTCTGGTTTGACGACCAGACGAGGGCCTGTTCTTGATCGAGAAGAACGATGCAGTTATTAGATATGGTGAGCGCCGCGGCTGATGGGTTTGTGGTGAGTGGATTGTCTCGGTTAGCAACCCAGACGATTGTTCTTTGAGGGATGTTCCTGTACCAGATTCCCACGTACCATAATTCTCCTGGAAGTGTGAAGAAACCCAGCTCGAAAACATCTCCAGCAGAGATTAACGTCTGGTTTGTGGTGAGAGGTTGGTGGGAGGTTAGGGTTTTGAGGGAGATGGAAAGTGATGGGAAGAATATGAACAGAGAGAAGAATATGAAGAAGAAGGTGCAACAATGGTGGTAGTGGTGACTCATCGTCTCTGTTTTATTATTGTGTGAGGTTTGGTTCATGTTGACGACATTTGGTATGGTTTGATAGGAGATTGAAGGTTGCTCTTGTTATTTATTTTTTAGCTCTTCATTTTTTTTTTAATTATGAAAACTCGTTCTTCCATGTTTGAATTTTGGTTTTGGTGGTGAATTAAAAAATTTGCCAAAACCAAATAATAAAATATGAATTAAGTATGATGTAAAATTTAATTTTAAAAAAATGAGAACAAAAGTTGGTTCTCCAAAGTCAAGGGTCAAGAGTAATTAGAGATGAAACGACGGCGTTTTGGTTTGGTAATTTTTTTGGGCTTGTGTGGGTCTAAGTGTATTTTGGGCTTTTAACTCTTGAGTTTAATGGTAATTTTATATGCTTATATTTTTTTATATATATATTGATATGATCTCCCTAATTTTTTTTTTTCTTTTTTTAATTGATACTCTTAATAAGTAGATAGATATCTTATTGAGATACTAAAAAAAAAAGGAATGTGTTGGTATTAAAATTATTATTTAGCTACTTTACTATCAATTATCTTTGTATAAACGCACAAATTCTAACAGTCTGAACTTCAATGTCGATAGATGCGGACGTTTGCATAATATTTTTATTTGCATAATATTTTCAAAAAATAAAACTAATAAGTATTACATATGCAGCAGAATTACACATTAATACGTATATCTTGTAACAGAATAATTATTTATTTACAAATACACGAGATATGTAAATTAATTTATAATTATAAAATAGAAATTAATAAGGTTTTCTTTACATTTTTTTTTATTGATATTGGACTTGTTTCTATTCTTATCTAATTTGAAAGAGGATATATTGGGGGTGAGTCAATACTGTAGCAATCACAAGTCGATTCTTGAGTTATTTAAAATTATTTTTATAATCTATTGCTCAAATTTGATATTTTTTTTAATGAGTCAGATAATAAATATGCATTAATATGTGGTTCCAATGCATATGTAATATTTATTGGTTTCACTTGTCAGAAATATTGTACAAATGTCCGTACCCACCGACATTAGAGTTTCGCCTCTGACATGTAGTATCAGAGCGCACATTTTTTCAGAATCATCTTTTGTAACTTTTGAACTGTACGTATGAATATTTTGTACGGGGCGTTACACAAATAGTTATGGTATTACTTGTAATAATTATATTTCTTTTAATATGAAAAACCATTCATTAAATTTTTCTTGTAAAACATAAAATTCTTACTAAGAGATATTATAAATGTTTTACTCTGTCTTAACTTTCATATGGTCTTACATACAATATATATATATATATAGCACGTATTAACTCGTTGACTTTACGTTGATACAGTCTTATGTAGTAAGTATATGTATATATGTAGAGAAGATGGAATTGACTAATCTTAATCTATTGTAAACTATATATATATATATATATACATGTCGAGGCGTGTTGTTTGAATTCTTCTCATGTAGAACCCAAGGGGCAAAGCATTTAATTGAATGAATTTTCAAATTCAAACGTTGCGGTATTCTTCCTTTTTGTAGTTTTAATCAAAGTCAAATTAATAATTAATTTACAGAATTTGATTGTAATTAATAAAATTCTTTTATTTCGTTTCATTATTGACTTCAAAGATTAAAAAAATAAATAAATAAGTTCTCAATTCAGTACGACTTCAAAAAAAAAATATATATATATATATACATATATAATATAAAATATAAAATACAATGCTTACAAGTTTTATCATTGCATCATCATAATTAAAGTTTGTTGTATTTATCACAAGTTTTTGATACAATGTATTTTAAATCATTAATGCATATAATTATTAATTACTATTTAATTGAATAGTTGATACGGTTTATATTTTTATAAAAATATTATGAATTTGAATTGTGTCGTGTTCCCATTTATATTCTTATTTGAGAGTTACTTTTTATTGTATTATAATTAGTGTTTATATACCAGTCGTTTTTTTCACAAAAAAATTTAGATTCGAATCAGATTGTTATCCAATTTATATAATTATTTAGATAATATTTTCTGTTGTATTATGATTTTTTTTTTTTGAAAATGGCCAACTTCAATAAAACTAGTGCAATCAATGCATCAATTTCGGGAGGCAGTCTCTCCTAAATATGAAAGCAAGAATGATCGCGGGCTGCTCTCGTCAGTTGGTGTGTCACTCGGTTACATTGCCTTCGGACCCAAAAAATAGATACATTGAGTTTGAGTTTCAGTAACATTTTACAATCTTCTGTGATAAAACCAAACTTATGGTGATTTTTTTTCCATAAAATCAATATCGTCTTCACCAGTTGGGTGTCGATCTCGATAATTCCTGAACCTTAGACATGTGATACTATGTACTGTAGTGATACTATGTATTGTAGTACACTATGGCATCTACACAATTCCAAATAGGGTGATCGACATCCTAAGATACTAACAGTGAATGCAATCTTAACAGATCTCGTCGATTCCCTAATAACTACTCCATATCCTTACTTGACTTCGATTTTAAATACTATCCAATATTCTATTAGTATTACGATTATTGTTTATGTATCGCGTTATTTGTTTTATGATAAATTGTAGATTTGATCAAGCTCTCGTTTGTGTCCTTATTTAGAAGTTATTTTCTATTATGTTATTATTAGTATTTATGCACCATGTCTTTTATTTTATAAAAAATTGTAGATTTGAATCGGATTGTATTTTTATTTGTGTATTTATTTAAAATTTATTTTTTATTATATTATACTAATGCATATATATATATATATATATATTTATTAATAAATATATAATTTTTATATTTAATTTTGTATTATGATTAATTAAATTACGTGTAATATAGGACCTAACTAAAGAAGTTATTTTATATAAACTGATTTACAAATATTATATTAGCATTAATAATTTAATAAAAGTTACTCTCTATTTATTTTATTAGTTAATCAATTCAATTTTTTTATTAAATTATTAATGATAGTATATTACCACATCAACGCGGTGTATATTTAGTATGCAAAATAATTTTTTATTACAATAAATTATAATATATAGTTTGAATTTCTGATAAGAGAGCAGTGATGTAAATATATAAATAAATATTATGATTGGGATGTACATATAATTATTAGGTTTGAATAGTTCCATCGTAATCTTAATAAAATTGGGATTAAAAAAAAAAATCCATAACTAGAAAGTGATTAATCAGAATTTACAGCATATTCTATATATATATATAATTATATGTATATTAATCCATGTCCTCAAATTTAATAGATTATATTTTATTCTATTAAGTTAATACTATATAGATTTGATTGTCGTATATCTTTCACTTTTTTATTCAATTTAATGGAAAATATTTATACACTTATATATACAGAGATCAGAAGAAGCCAACCAAGAAATTCTATATCTAGAAGTTCACCAAAGTACAGAGAGCAATGGGTGTTTAAACCAAATCTAGGGTTTCTGATAACTTCCAGCTACCACATCACTCATCTTCTCCATGTCTTCAAGCCAGCTTTCTGGGAAAATTGCCAGCTAAAACTCTTTCTATAACCCAGATCAGAATTAACGAAAACAACGATCATATGGAAGTTTTTTTGTTTTAATTTACACAAAAATTTTGAAGAATTGATCGAGAAAAATGAACACTAATCACACTATAGCCCGTATTTTCAATCTTGTATAATGAAAAAAACCATATGAACATAATAAAAAAGGGGTAAATATGAACATGTTTTTTTTTTTTCTTTTTTTGGGATTCTTTCTCATCTCCCAACTACCATTGTGACTGTAATATCATTTGAGGATACAATTTCTTGACCTTCAAGAATGTATTCTGCATCAATGGAGCTCCTCATTGAAGTGTACGTAGGCTGCTTCGGCGCGGGAAGTGCTGGCGATTGGCTTTCCAGCATTAACACGACAGCTGCCATGTCTGGTCTGTTCAATGCATTATCTTGCACGCACAACATCCCTACATGTATGCATTTCATGACTTCGCTCGGAGAGATTGAGTTGCTGATCGAAGAATCAACAAGCTCCATTGCTCTGCCTTGATTCCAGAGATGCCAGGACTGAAAATTAATTGAGAAAATGAATTTCATTGTGAGGATTATAATCATTGATCAGAAGAGAAAAGAAGTGTTTGAAGCCTCTAATTTGCAGTAAGCTTGTAGGCAATACTTACATAACCAATAAGGCTAGAATGATCAAATGAACGAAAGCCTGTGTTCCTTCTGCCACTAACAATCTCTAGTAATAGTACTCCGAAGCTATACACGTCTGACTTTACGGAAAAGAGTCCTTCCATGGCATATTCTGGAGACATGTAACCACTGCATTGCATAATTAGTCATGTGAGTTACAAAAGTTAAATCATTTTCAACCAGAATATTATGTGAATCGAGTAGTACTTACTATGTGCCAACAACTCTGACAGTATTGGCTTCATTTTGGTTACCCCCGAAAATTCTTGCCAGGCCAAAGTCTGAAATTTTCGGACTCATGTCTGCGTCCAACAGAATGTTGCTAGCTTTCAGATCCCGGTGAATGATTCTCAATCTTGAATCACGGTGGAGATAGAGAAGTCCTCTTGCAATCCCTTCAATAATCTTGAACCTTTTTGCCCAGTCTAGCTGTGCTTGCTTGGCCTCATCTGGATTAATGTTTCTGCAACTATTAGTGAAAGTTTGTATTTCGGGTAATCTTAGATGGAAAAACTATAAAAGGCAAGAGGAACATACCGAAAATATAGCCATCTAAACTTCTATTAGGCATGTACTCGTAAAGTAGCATCCTTTCATCGCCTTGAATGCAGTATCCCAACAATCTCACAAGATTTCTATGCTGCAGTTTTCCTATCAGTATTATTTCGTTTTTAAACTCTTCAAGGCCTTGACCAGACCTTCCTGAAAGCCTCTTTACTGCTATATCTTGCCCTCCAGGAAGCATTCCCTAGTGAAAGTAAACATAATAGTAATAACATCATGAGTATTACATAAACCTTGACAAATTAAGACTTTCTGCAACAATCTCTTCACACTCACCTTGTATACGGGACCAAATCCACCTTGCCCGAGCTTGTTTTCTTCGGAAAATTTGTTTGTAGCTGATGCTACAGAAGTGAAATTGAAAACAGGCAATTCCTGTCCGTTTACTTGATTACCTTCTATAACAAGATCAGTTGATCCTGAAAGATCTGTTGAAAATTCTCTGCTTCTGGTCACATCAAATACTGGTGTTTCGTCCTTCTTGCAGCACGAAATCGATGAAATTGCAGATGAAACTGCATAATAAAGGAAAATGGAAAGGAGAAAAGCAACAGTTAATAAACCAATTCAACAATCTCCAAGTCTAATCAATCCTTTGATAATATAGAAGCTCATTCTTACACAGCTTTAAATACTTCAACAGAAAAAAAGAAGCATACCTATAAGTTTGTTCTTGAAGCTCCATAGCAGCCAAATTGCTATACCGAGCAGAAGCGTGCCCAACACAACTGATATAATTATAACAATATTGGATATCCTTTTCTCCTCTCCTATATTCACAAGACAAATAGAAAATAGGTCATATAATGTTCCAAAACATTTGAAAAAGATATCAAGTAACAATTTTTTCTGATCCTTCATTGTTAAGCAATGACACTGAGTGGAAAATGAGCAATACTATATGAACTATGGTTTACAAAGAAGCGGATACAAGGAAATCCGAAAGCTGGATTATCTGTTATGATCAGCATATAGCAGTGCTTGAATTGACATTAATGCTATTGTTTATTGCTGAGACCTGAAAAGGCTGCTGGATTGAATGCCGGCCTTGCTGGTTGTATTAAATTTAGCTTGATCATAAGACACAATCCTTAAGATCCAAATTGAAGGATGTTTGCAATTCCCACGAGACATTCCTTAATGATGAAAAGATTTAAGAAACAAAAGCAGACAGATACAAACACGAATTTCCTTTTCAAATCATTATAATGTTCTGATATATTAACTTATTTCTGGTCCAAGTCCTTCTCTAGATATAATTAGTACTTGTTATGCCAAAAATTATCAGTAACCAAGATACCAGACATATCATGAACAACAATAACAGCAGCCACAGTGGGAAAAGAATCAGTTTGGTTTACCTAATTCAGAATCCGGAAGACGGAGTTGCATCAAATTCCCACCCTTGCTGAAAACCTGAAGATCAATCAAGTCCTTGGTCCAGATCATGCAACCAATCCCACTAATTTCTGCATAAGCATTACATGAGCAATTCATCAAACACTTTTCCCTACAAGTTTCTGAACTTTGCAATGGCACCACAGTTTCGAAATCGGGCATCTTCAAGGATTTTAACCCTCTAAACCCATCTTCCCCACCTGCTATACTTCCATTCCTCTGACACTGAAATGGTGTTTTCCTCTCACACCCACCTGACCAATTCCTTGCACTCCATTGATTTGGAAACTTAGGTTGATACCCGTCTAAACAACTACACCTCTTCGAATCTGATGCTTCAATATTGCATACACCAAAATTCCCACAATGGTTATAAAGTTCACATTCATTAGCAGGCTGTTCCTGCATCACAACCCACCTCTTGTTCTCCTTATCCCACCTTATCTGCTCTTCCCTTCCATCCCACAGAATCCGAAATCGCAACAAATCAGAACTGTCTGCTGGGACATAGGTGAAAAATGTGCTCCCATCTGCCTCAGGTGGAGAAAGCTTAAACCCAAATCTAAAATTTGTCAAGGAAGTCATGTTGGGGACTCCTGTAAAGATTGCAGAATTCCATGGCCCACTTCTCCATCTCCTTGTCTGTCCCTTCCATATAACAATCTGGGGAGCTCCATCTGTGTCAAGTCCCAAGGTAAAGTTACCAGGAGCTGGGTCACTGGCAGATTTCCAGGAAATGAATGCACGGTTCACCACCATTTCTGGGTTGGCCCTAACTTTCATACCTGGCAAATAAGTGTCTGTTGGATCGTTAAAGCTCTGCCAATGAGCCTTGTTGACATCATCAAGATTAGCTCTGCTTGACAAAACCAAATTCCCAGTCCCCATGAGCTTGGCTACCATGTTGTTTGATTCAGTATTTGTCACATTTGTTGACCAAACCATGTTGTTATTCCCATCAGAAAGCACGAGATTACCATCGTTCCCAATCGTCAAAACTCCTCTTTGATCAGAAATCGGCTTGTCTCTATTCGCAACCCATACAATTGTTTCTGGTTCAATATTGAAATACTTAATACCCAGATATCGAAGATTAGAATTCTGGGGACTAAAGAATTTAAGCTCAAATAATTCACTAGAAGATACCAAAGTCACAGAGTCACCATCTCTCATTGAATCTCCCTTTGTGATTGTATCAACTCCATGGCAAAACTGAGCAAGAAACAAGTGAAGAAACAAACTGAAAGCAAAACCCAACTGGGTTTTCTTCTTAGCCATTAAACCTTTCACAGAAAAAAACAAAGACTCATGTGAAGATGATAGAAAAGGGACAAAAACAAGAAAAACCCAGGAGAAGATAAGAAGAATTGGTAAGAAAAATCTGCGAGTGGTATGTTATTTGAGGAAGAGAAGTAAGACTGGGAAAATTTCGTAAGTTGAAATGGATTAGTTTGCTGGAATTCTAAACCACCAAAAAGAATTCGTTTTTGATGGGGAAAATCCAGCAAATTGCCTAATGGGGTGTGTCTTTTTTGACTAATCAAAATTTGGAAGAGTTTTAAAAGAAGAAAAAAATGGTTAGGTGAGAGAAGGTCAAGAAAATTCATCAAACACATGCAGTTGAAAAATAGCCATGGATTCTTTTATCTCTAAAAATTAGCAAAAGAGAAAGTTCTGTGAACTTATTGAAGTTATTCTGGACACTTGCAGCCTTCTTACTTTTTACTGTTCATCCCCCTCTCTTCTTTCTTCCCTTCATTGTAACCAGAGAATGGTTTTTCTATAAATATTTTATGATAATTATCTTTAATTATTCGGATTCATTATTATTATTTTTAATTCTAATTTGTTATAAATTACTATAATAAATTAAAATCAATAATAATAATAATTAATATAATAATAAATAATAACAAAAACATAATCATACCTCTAGAAAAGGGTGCTGTCAATTTATTTTTAAATTCTTGTAATCATACTTTGTTATAATTAATAAAATGTAATCTTTAATTAATTAATTAAAAAGTTCTTATTCTTTCAAAGTAAATACTTAAGATTAACATTTTAGCAATTATGATCCAAAAATGGGAAAAGAAAAAATTATGTGTAAAATTTTATAAGCTCGCATTAAATTAAGTTCAATATTTTTATTTTTTATTGTTGAATTTTAATTATAAATACAGTATAAATTAATAGTAATAAATTGACACAAAATTATTAGATAATATAATATTTATTTTATCGAAATTATGATAATTCTGTCATAATAAAATTTAATTTAGTTATTATTAAAGTGTTAAAAAATATATGACAGTCGATTAATAACATGCTTAAAATAGAACAAATTTATGTGATTTAAATGGAATTTAAATATTCATGACATTAGTATCTTACAATACTTATTATATGATATAATATGTGAAGTCATAAAAACATATATATATATATATGTTGAAGATAGATTTGAGTAGTCTTCACATGGAGGCTGAAACTGGTACATGGCCATCAACTTTGACAAATTTGGACCACACCCTCGTAGGCCGATATAAATACCATATTGTATTATTAAATTACTATGGTATATAAGACCTTATATTATAAAATCAATCGTACATGTGGAACACATTAATGAAGATTAATAATTAATTAAAAATAATAATGACAAGAGGAGCAGTTAATCAGTCAGTTTTAAAGAGCAGATTTTGGAAGGTGACACGTCTCATTAAATAATTGATCAGCACAGGAAAGTCTTAGTGCTTTGGACGCTTTTTGGTCAACCTGGTAAACTCTAAATTACACATTACATAATTTTTAATTAAGTAATTAGGTTTTAAAATATTGTAATTATTGTAATTAACCCTTTTTATTTTTACTATTAGGGTTATTCATAATTAAACTTTATGTTATGATTTCTTTATTGAAAATGATGAATTAGGTTAAACCAACTCCTTATAAAATAAGCTTCCATGAATTCAATTATTATTAATATTTTATTTCATGGGGTTTTGTTCATATTATTGTTATTATTATATTATATATTATATTGGGTAAGTGTAATTTTTCTTTTGGGGTAAAGAATTAATGGGTTGGAGAAAGTGTGTGACAGTTGTGTTTGTTTTGGATTTATTGTATATGCATGATATATTATTATTTTAACACCCAACATTTCATTATTTTTATTTTTATTAATTATTATTATTTTTTATATAAATATAATTATTATTTATATAATTTTAATTTGATTTAATAAAAAAATAATAATAATAACGGTAAAAATTGGTTAGAGATTTAATTGAAAACAATTTTGAAGAAAATGAGTGAAAATTTGGGTTCTGAGAGTATTTTTGAAAGAAAAATCAGAAAACAATGGTCAAAACAAAATTTAGAAAAGTTACGTCACGTCAGCTGTTTGGTCAGCAGCCCCGACCAACTAGGAAGCGCCAGGTGGCAGAGATGCTGACGCGGGAGGCCACGTGGGCGATCCGCGTACACGTGATCGAACGGCTGAGATCCGTTCTCGGGCACACGGTTGGTCCAGATTGCATTGCGCATAAACGGCTTAGATTGAATCGCGCATGGACGGTTCAGATTGAATCGCGCATGAATAGTCTAGATTTATTCCCTATTTAATCGCGATCGGACAGTCCAGATTAAATGCGATGGAGGACCCAGATAAAAAACGGATGTGTATAAATAACCCCATCCACACCCAAACTCTAGCCGCCAGAGCCCCTCGCTGGAGAAGACAGCCCAGCCGCCGGGGAGCCGACCGCCGCCACCCGTCGCAGTACTGGAGCAATTTTCGACCGCCAAACGAGGTAAAAATTTGTCCTCTTGCATGAAATTCAATTTTAAACTCACTCATGGCCAAACCGGAGCGAAAGAACCGGCCGATTGGCCGGAAAACACCGCCGCGGGGTGTTTCAGAAAATGCTTCCGATGAAACTCTTTCCGATTCCAGTTCGATGTGATTTTTCTACCTTTGTGACCACCGTTTCCTTCTCTACAGGTTGACCGAAGCAAAACACCCAATCGCAACGTGAGCCGGAGAAGCCACCGCACCGGAGAGCCCAACTGCTAGTGAGTTTCAGTTTTCTGTGTTTTTTCAACCAATCAAGAACCCTAAGTGTGTTTTCTCGCAGGAACCAGTGCAAGTTCGGCTGAATTCGACCGAAAACGACTGAAAATAGCCAATCCGAGGCGGAGCCGCCGTGCTGGAATTCTGAAATTGGCCGAATAGGCCCTAGGTCCCATTTTTGAGTTATGTGGGACACTTGTAGGTACTGTAAGCTCGTTTCAGTTCTTGAAAGAAAATTCAAGGAACCCAAAGATCGCTTGTAGGCGCAGTAACCATCTAATTTTCGGTGTCGAATCAAGTAAAGACCCCTCACCCTATTTCCTATCATAGAATTGAAGTTTGAATAAATGATAATATTGTCTTTTGTACAAATTAAATAGATATGCATAATTAATTACGGATTGCTAATGGAGCCCGAACCAGACATTATTCTCTGTCGATTCCTGTTTGATTTATTTTACAGTTTAAATGCATTATGATATCTCTTTTATCTATTCTATGGTTTTAAACCTATGTATCACTGCTTACTTCACTACCGTTTGATTTTGAGAATCTAAGATATGATTGCATTGTTGGATGCACGTTACTTGTTTATGTATTTATGTTTGATTTGGTGACGGAGACTAAAGACAAACAGAAATAGGATGTGATATGATAAATGGATAAGATGACAGCCTCACTAGATATTTTGAGAGATGGTGGACAGACCGGGTTCATATGGAACCCTACCGTGAATGTTGTCTTATACCGGATGAGGTATGGGGATGGCCCGCTTCACCCTCATACCAGATATGGTATTGAGATCTAATGTCTTGGTGCTCATACCGGACGGGGTATGGGAACGACCCTGGAATTAAGATTGGTAAAGAAAGAGTTCACGTATAGTGGGAATACCCCTACGGATCCCCATGGATACTAGTAAGCTGGTGAAACGAGAAACGGTGATGATTAGTTATTGTTAATGAATATGAATTTATAATATATTCTATGTTACTGATTGTGCATGAAGTTATGATCTGTATTATGTTATTGTCTTTATATGTTGTTTTCACAGGTTCTCCAAGGGTAAGAAAAAAGAAAAATGATTTTAATTTTAATGAATGTATTGGTTTAAAATTTGTGCTCCATTTGTTGTTTTTGATTTTTTACCAACCTTTGCTTCTGTGACGATGATATATTGTGATATCCTTACTGGGCTAGTGTAACTCACCATTTATTTAACCATTTCAGATCAAGAGGATCTAGTTCCCGAGCTCGATCCGCAAGAAGGCTACGAGTAGATGCTAGATACTTTATAGTTTTCTTTATTTTTCTATTTTTTATATTTCTTTCAAAGAATTTGTTCCGTGATATTTGTTAGTACTTTTGAGTTATCGTGTAAGGGATGTTAACCTTAACATTTATTTCGCTTCCGCACTCAAATTATTATATGCATTTCTTTTTAAATTTTCAGAGTCGTTACAATTATAAAGTGACTTAGTCTTACTTTCAATATACATATATAATCAATAATTGTATTTGTTATATTCTCATAAAGATATATATATATATGTATATATATAGGAATAAAAAATTAAAATGTTTGTTACTTGGTGGAAATATAACTTTTATATTTTGACTATCTAACTTTAATTTTTGTTGGTCGCATTTTTTGAGTAAAGTTAGGGATAAACTTACCCTATTTGTACAAAAGTTAGTCAATGATACCTTGATTGCTAAAATTAAAATAGAAAAAATGGTTTTGTTTCTTTTCTAACTATTTACAAAATAACTAAGTAGCATGTATATGTGTATTTAATTAAAAAATAATAGTTAGTTAGTCAATCTAATCTAAATTTTATTATAATTATTAAAGTAGAGGTGTATCTCTATAATTTTTGAACATAGATAGGGCAAACGTTTCTTTCTACGAGAATGTGTCACATCTAGATTTCTCGACTCATTTGGAGATAGTTTTGGACTTAGTATTTGATATCGTTTGTCATCCTATTTACCTTAAAAAGTATGATATTATAACAGTCTCCTATATAAAAGAAATCTATCTCGATTATTAGTTTGTGGATATCCCTAATTGCAATTCTTGATCTTTATAAAGCATTAAACATATTTATATTATTAGTCCAACTTGTGCATATTCGTCATGTTGACTATAATACAAGAGCCACATATAAAGTCTCCTTTTTATTGGTAAGATTATATTTCTCTTAACCATCAATAATGAATTTAATCTATTCGAATAGCGAAAACTCTTCATCCCACCCAAGGGTATCTACATGATTTCAAATGAAAAATATTGGCCACGTTGACTATAATTGTAACACCCAATAATTGTTTTTATTTTTATTTTTATTTTTTATTTTTTTTATATTTATTTAATTTATTTTATTTTAATTTAATGAAAAAAGGGGTAAAATTTTTGTTAAAGATTAAATTGAAAATAATTTTGAGAAAAATGGGTGAAAATTTAGGTTTTGGAGGTATTTTTGAAAGAAAAATCGAAAATCGGGAGTTAAAATGTAATTTAGAAAAATTGCACCACGTCAGATGCCCAGTCAGCAGCCCCGACCAACTAGGATGCGCTAGGTGCCAGAGGCTCTGACGCGGGAGGCCACGCGAAGGGGAGCCACGTGGGCGATCTGCGTGTGCGCGATCGAACGGCTGAGGTCCGTTCCTACGCGCACGGATGGCCCAGATTGAAATTGCGCACGGACGACCCAGATTGAATCGCGCACAGATGACTCAGATTGAATCACACACGGACGACTCAGATTGAATCGCGATGAACGGGGTAGATTCACTCCCTATTTAATCGCGATCGGACGGTTCAGATTAAAAGCGATGGACTGCCCAAATCAAAAGCGGATGTGTATAAATAACTCTATTCGCACCCAAACCCAAACCCTAACCGCCAGAACCTCTCACCGGAGAAGACAGCCCAGCGGCCAAGGAGCCAACCGCCACCGCACCAGAGCAATTTATGACCACCAAACGAGGTAAAAATTTCAACATTTACTCAGAATTTAATTTTAAACACATCCATAACCAAATTGGAGCAAAAAGACCGACCGATTGGTCGAAAAATGTCGAAAAAACCCGACAGCGCCGCCGCCGGGTATTTTGAAAAACGCCTCCAATGAGGCCCTTCTCGATTCCTGTTTGATGTAATTTTTTCACCGTTATGATCTCCGTTTCTTTCTCTACAAGTTGACTGGAGCAAAACACCAAACCGCAATGTGAGCCAGAGGAGCCGCCGCACCGGAGAACCCCGCCATCGATGAGTTTCAAGTTTCTACAGTTTTTTGACCAATCGAGGGCCCTAAGTGTATTTTCTCGCAGGAACTTATGCAAATTTGGCTGAATTCGATCTAAAAAGATCAAAAACAGCCAACCCGAGGAAGATCGCCATCGCCGGAGCATGGCGGAGCCGCCGTGCCGGATTTTTAAAATTGGCCGAGTAGGCCCCGAAACTGATTTTTGTGTTATTTGAGACATTTGTAGGTACTGTAAGTGCATTTCAGTTTCTGAAGAAAAATTCAGAACCGTCCATAAGCGCAGTAAACCATTTAGTTTTTCGGCATCAAATCAAGTAAGGACCCTTCACCCTATTTCCTATCATGGAATTGAAGTTTGAATAAATGATAATACGGTATTTTGTATAAATTAAATAGATGTGCATAATTAATTACGGATTGCTAATAGAGACCGAACCTAACATTATTTTCTGTTGATTGATTTTGTAGTATAAAAGCATGATGATTTCTGGTTTATCTATTTTATGGTTTAAATACATGTATTACTGTCTTACCTGACAACTGTTTGATTTTGGGATATAAGATATGATTGCATTACCGAATGCATGTTTATTTGTTTATGTAATTATGTTTGATTTGGTAACGGAGACTAAGGGAAAACAATAAATGAGTGTGATCTAATAAACAGATAAGATGACGGTCTCACTAGATATCCTGAGAGGTGGACGGACAGGGTTCATGAGGAGCCCTACCGTGAACATTGTCTCATACTGGATGTGGTATGAAGACTTGGTCATTTGGCGCTTATACCGAACGAGGTATAGAGACGGCTCACTTCACCCTCATACCGGACGGGGTATTGAAGTTTAATATCTTGGCACTCATACCGGACGAGGTATGAAAATGGCTCTGTAATTAAGATTATTAAGGAAAAGGGTTCACGTGTAGCAGAGACACCCCTATGGATCCCCATGGATACTAGTAGGCTGGTGAAATGAGAGATTGTTATAATTTAGTTTATTGTTAATGAATGTAAATTTGTGATATGTTCTATGTTGCTGATCATGCATGAAGTTGTGATCTGTATGATATTATTGCTTCTATAATTTGTTTTCATAAATTCTCCAATGATAAGTGAAGGGAAGATAGTTTTATTTATGATAAACGAATTTATTTAAATTTAGTGCTCCACTAGTTGTTTTAATTTTCTACCAACCCTTACTTCTATGCCGGTGATATAGTTTGATGTTCATACTGGGCTAGTGTAGCTCATCCTTTATTTAACCATTTCAGATCAAGAGAACCTGGTTCCCGAGCTCGATCTGCAAGAAGATTGCGAGTAGATGCTAGATACTTTATATTTTCTTTTACTTTTCTCATTTCTCGTGTTTCTTTCAGAGAATTCATTCTGCGATGTTTATTTAGTATTTTTAAATTATTGTGTAAGAGATGTAAACCTTAACCTTTTATTTCGTTTCCGTACTTAAATTGTTATATATTTTCTTTTGGATTTCCGAGATTGTTACAATAATATAAGAGCCACATATAAAGTCTCCTTTTTATTGGTAAGATTATATTTCTCCTAACCATCAATAACGAATTTAATCTATTCGAATAGCGAAAACTCTTCATCCCACCCAAGGGTATCTACATGATTTCAGATATAAAATATGTAGATTAAAACACATATGGACCTTTTAGAATTCCAGAGTTTTTCATAATATCAATATTGCAAACAGATACTTGATTGTCCATATTTCTATGTACAGACTCCTTTTTTCTTTAAAAGATCCATGCACTGGTCGGGAAAATGACTTTCTAACTAGCAATCCCATAAATACTTACTTTAATATTTAAATTCTAATTCATCTACCTGTTAATAAAAATAAAAAAACTTATTAATAGATTTAACATCAATAAGGTTAACTCAAATCCATTTTAAGATAAAGACAATCTTTAAGTATATGGATGATGCTTTCACTTCTCTCCATGTACCTCGGACATTTGTTCACTATTGCTTATATCTCTTTTTTTTTAGATAACAGATATTTGAAGATAAGAAATCACATAAAATAAGAATATTTTATAGGACTTAAAACTTAAAGAGTTTTCAAATATTAAATGCGAATTATATACTAGTTTACTATAGAGATAAATTATTTTTTATTTGTATCATTCTTCCAATAACGGACAATTTTTTAATTCTTTTTTTAAGTTATATATAATTTATTGAGCTTAAGTTCGATTGTATGATTTTATTCTCAAAAACAAAAAAAATTAATGATTATTTTTAATAAAATGAACATTGAATCTCAAAAGCATTCAATTTTTATACTTTTTCCAGTTTGGAATAAGAATAGCTATTAATAAATATCTTTTCTTTATCCCCAAAAAGATTAGATCTAATAATCATTTAACTTATCTCACAACTATAATTATTATTCTAGTGTTATAATTAAGTTACTGTGCTATTAAAAAATTAGACAAAAAAATTATAGGTTCATAAATAATTTATAAACAAAGTCTTCAAATCTCATTCTGAATCTTACTTTAAATGTTAGTCATTATGCATATAATTACAATGTAATATTTTATTTTTAGAAAAAAATTACAGAAATCATCCTCAAATTTATGAAATACACAGGCAACTCTATAACTTAAATTCTTAAACAGTATTATACATTAATACTTACTAACAGACTAACCACTTAGAATTGAAATCACAATCTTGTATTTTACTCTCAAACAATCATCGATGCAATTAAAATCACGAAATATTTGACATTTTATCAAACAGTTTCTGAGTACACTCAGTTAAACTTTTGATTATAGTATACAGGCGGCCAGAAGAGTTACAAACACATAATAACACAAGAAAGCATTTGTCAAAGAGGAAGACAACACAGACACCCATGTCCAAATTCCAGACTTAAGGTCTCTGTCTCTCTGGCATTTTATTGAACAATCTCCGAAGCAAACTCGGACCATCCATACAAGAATATCAGTTAGCTTAGTTTATACCATACAAAAAATTATAATTCAAAGCATATCATAGCCAATTAGTTTTAGTTAGTGTAGCATAAAACCTAGAAAACATATTCATAAAAATGTATGTGCTTTAAATAGTACAATCATTATCTGCCTTCAAGAACTGTAATAGTAATTTTGTTAGTAGAATTCATAGGAGAAGAGTTTGTGTTATTCAAGATTTGCCTTTCAGTGAATGCTGGCTGTTTCGGATTAGGAAGATCAACAATCTCGCTCTTGAGCATCGAGATAACAGTCGATACACTTGGCCGATCTTTCGCAAATTCTTGCACACACAACAATCCCACATGTACGCATCTCAGCATTTCTTCCTTAAACCTTGGTTCGAACATGACTGCATCGATGAATTCTACAATGTTTTCCTCTTTCCACAATTTCCATGCCTGAAAAGTGAAAATTGTAAGCATTTGTTGACCTTGAAATATAGAGCCTTATGTAAGTTTTGAATTAGATAGACTTACATAACTCAGAAGATTAAGAAACTGTTTATCACTATAGAAACTTGAGTTTCTCCTTCCACTTATAATCTCTAACAGTAAAACTCCAAAGCTAAATACATCTGATTTCTCGGAGAACTGACCTTCCATTGCATATTCGGGTGACATATAACCACTGCAGTTAAGAAAATCTATATATCTTGAGCTCAACTATGTTGGATTATAATTCTTACAATGTTAAAAAGCTACTTACTATGTTCCAACAACTCTTCTTGTATTAGCTTGATCTTCTTTGCCTCCAAAAATCCTTGCCATTCCGAAGTCTGAAATTTTTGGGTTTAGTTCCTCATCCAACAAGATGTTACTTGCCTTTAAATCTCGATGAATAATTCGTAATCTTGAGTCTCTGTGTAGGTAAAGGAGACCTCGACCAATTCCTTCGATAATATTAAGGCGCTTTCTCCAATTTAAACCTTTTCTCTCAGTTGGATCTAGATCAAGTTTATGTGAAAAAGATTACAGAAAAGAGGTGATCAGTAGTTGTTCTGTAAAGTAAAAAGAAAATGGTGCTTGATGTTCAAGTGACCATAGAATAAGTTCCGATTTAATTTATTTATCACTGATGTTGATAAAAACTATATTGATCGGTACAACTAACCAAAGAGAATTGCATCCAAACTTCGGTTTGGCATGTACTCGTAGACTAGAATCTTTTCTTCGCCTTCAACACAGCAGCCAAAAAGTCTAACAAGATTTCGATGTTGAAGTTTAGAAATCACTACAACTTCGTTCATAAATTCTTCGAGTCCTTGTCCAGAATTACTCGAAAGTCTCTTCACTGCTACTTCTTGCCCATCTTGCAGCTTTCCCTGGAAAGAAAATCCGAGCCAAGAACACTATGAGTACTAAATAGTATGACATTATAATCCAACAACAATTTGAGTTTTAACTAACCTTGTATACTGGACCAAAACCACCCTGCCCAAGCTTGTTGGATGGACTAAAGTAGTTTGTTGCTGCTGCTAGTATCTCAAAATTGAACAATGGCAGCTCCTGAACTCTGATTTGATTCTTATTATACCCGAGCGAATCAATACTCAAAAGTTTTGATCTTCCCCCTATAATTAACAAATAACATTTCTTCATTTCTTCCATTTGAACAGTAAGAGTGAACAGTCTATCTTCAAACTAAACTGATAGAGATGCTGCAAAATTTACCTCTATGTTTAACCATCCATCTCCATAAGAAAAATGTGCAGATGGAAATGGCTACTGTTCCCAATATGGCTGCAGTAATGATAAGAGCTCCATAATCCTCCTTTTTGTCTGGAAATCAAAAGAAAAACAAATAAAAAGATAAGGTTTTTGGGTCTGACTTGGAAATAGTGGGTGATAAGATGATCATGGTTTCCATGATATGCTGCTTAGCTATTTGGAAAAATCTGAACTTTAGCCGATGGTATGTGGAAATGGTGGAGAGACTTTTCGGTGATGTTTAAGGAAGAAGCTGCAGCCATATTAAGCTGATAACTGAGGCTTAAAGTTGCATAGAAAAGGCAAAAACACAAAACAGCTAAGTGAACTACCTAGTTCTGAATGGTGGAGACGAATGTGAAGGTCTATGCCATCTGATAAGAGAATCTGTATATCAATTAAGGCTCCTGTCCATAACATACACCCGATGCCACTATCATATGCATAAGCTACACAGGAACAATTACTCAAACAATGGTCTTTACACTCATCCTCGAGCCTGAAAGACCATTGTACAAAGTCTGGAACTTTAACATTTTCCAGCTTCTCAAACCCATCTTCTTGGCTTGCTTTCCCACCATTGTTCCTATTGCACTGCAAGCTTTTCTTCCTAACACAACCACCTGTCCAGTTTCCTCTCTTCCACTCCTCTGGATTCTTCGGTTCAAACCCTTTCAAGCAGCTGCAGATTCTTTCTTTGTCACAGTATCCAAATTCTCCACACTTTCCATAAAGTTCACATTCAGTCCTTGGAGCCATCCAGACCTGCTCCCAGTTATTTTTCCCCTCTTCCCAAAATGTTTGTACCAAATTTCCCTCTGAGCTCAACACAAAGTTAGTTACCAAAGACGTATTCGAAAAAGTATATGATAAGTAAAAAGTCCCTTCTTCATCCACCAGTTTAAACCCATTTCCGTAACTAGAACTCATTTCAGGTACCCCGGTAAATATCTGGCCATTCCATGGACCACTTCGCCAAAATGGGCGAGACCCATTCCAAACGAAAAACTCAGGAGCACTAACAACATTTATCCCAGCAGAAAACATTCCATCAGATGGATCAGAATGACTTTTCCATGATGCAATCTTCATTTTCTCCCCGGTTCTCGGATTAGTACTAAGCTTCATCATTGATGTGGCTGTGTTCGATGGATGCTGGAAGCTCTCCCACAAGGTAATTCCACTTGAATCATCTTTGAGGACAAGGTTTCCAGTATCCAAAAGCTGAGCACTAGAATTCTTCACCGGATTGGAAATATTTGATGACCAAAGAATCTCATTCTTCCCATTCAGAATGACAAGATTTCCATCTTCTGATATCTTCATACTCCCGGAGGAATCTTGAAGAGGCTTATTTCGGTTAGCTACCCAGATGACAGTCCTTCCAGGAAGATCGTTATACCATATTCCCGCATACCGACAGGTCGAATTATCAGGACTGAAGAATCCAAGTCTGAAAGATCCTTGACTGGAGATTATAGATTCAGTGTCACTGATGAATTGAATTGGTGTAATGGTGTCAAAAGCAACACAGAATTTTATAAGAACACAATCTAACAAGCCGGATAGAAGGAATGAAATCAAGCTGCTTCTGGCATTCATGATCAGTTAATTGCTTGGTCTCTGGTAAGGGATTGACCTTGGGAATGAAGGCGGCTTGATATGGGAGTTGTAGTTGACTTGACTTCTACAGTTGTGACATAATTAATTAACATTAATAAATCACTAATACAAGACTAAAGTTAAATGATCTTCCAACAAAAAAGATAGATGTTTGAATGTAGCATACACAAATTATAATATTTCAAAGTCATGCCAGTTAATTGCTATTATATTTTTGAAGAACGAGAGTGTTTTTGAATTTTAATTTATATATATTTTTAATTAATAATACACATGATACAATAAAATATAATTTTCATATAAAATTTTATAAAAATACAACTCTGATTATAGTCATAATGATGCAGAATTCAATCATATATAACAATGTTAAATATTTTCGTTCTCATTCGTTTCCAGTATCATTTTGTTGCTATCCTTCTGTCTCTCTCGCTCTCCATGCTTATTGCAGTAACTCAAATTTGGAGTTGTTAGAAGATTTTTTTTTTTTTTTTTCTCGTAGAAGTTGATTTTGTTTCTTTTCTGGTTTGCTCTATCTTATTGAGTGATCGAGTTTATGATATGAAGAATAATCTATTAGAGGATATAAATGAGTTTTTAAGTTGAAATTTAGGGTTATTACTTGTTCCAATTTAAAGTCTGAAGTTAATTGATCTTCTCTAAACAATTCTTGGTTTGTGCGGCAATAATCCATCTTTGATTACCTAGCTAAGTTAATCAGGAGATGGATAACGTTGCGCGTTTTTGGCTGTAAATAGGAATCTCGATTTGGTGTCATTTCTATATGAAGGTTGGGAATAAAAATGGGATGTCTGTGGGTTTGGTATGCACTCCCGCGCTTAAGGAAGTCCTCTACGAACGGAAGGTAAATTAGAAGAAACAAAGCTGCTCGCAAATGGTTCCTTCTAGTGGCATCAGGTTCCTTCACTGGATGGCTTGTCACGCTTTCTCTTTGCGTCTTATTGAAGATTCCAGAAATTTAGTAATGTTCTTTCTTTTTCTTCTACACACACACACACACACACACATTTATATGGGGTTTAGGCGCTTGTTTAATATTTTTGTTGTACAATTGTATTTACTTGGTTTTTTTTTCTTGTTGTTCACTTGAGTTCAGCTATATAGAGCAGTAACTGGAAGGAGCTTGCGGGGATTTAGCACTGGGTTTTGCAGCAGCTCGCGCAGAGTTTCTGGGAGTTACGAACCAAAAAATGGTGAAGTTATTTATGATTCCTAGTTGTGGTTCCCATTTTCTTTTGTCTTTTTGGCTTGAGAAAATGAAGAAAAAGGAAAGAGTATTATAATTAACTTTTCTGTTCTATTGTTGGTGAAGTGGATTTTTAAAATTGAAAATTTATCTGATTGTTTAATCTGCATTTGATACTACTAGCATAGGATAAACTTTCTTTAGTTTTGTGTTGAAATGCAGCTAACCATAGAAACTGGCTACCATTATGGTTTTTTAGTGCAAATTCGGGTGTGACAAGGTCAATTCACTGTACTGGTATTTCTCATGTTCTTTTCCAACTTCTTGTTTCTTCAACTAAGTTCCCTTGTTATCATATGTTTTAACCATTTGTTTCAGCTTTCGCGTTGGCAAGGGATTATTATGATATACTTGGGGTTAGCAAAAATGCCAGTGAAGGTGAAATCAAGAAGGCCTATTATGGGGTGAGTTTATTACAGCATTTCCTTTTATCTCAACATATACCTTGTATCTGTGGAAATGTTTCGTTATAACCAGTGTCCCAGTTTGTGATGATTTATTCAGCTAGGATTCTCTTTTATCTTTTTTTCTGCCTCTACTGCTTTTTGTTTCCTGATTTTCTTTTCTATATTTTTCTGCAGCTCGCAAAACAACTTCATCCGGATATGAATAAAGATGATCCTGAAGCTGAGAAGAGGTTTCAAGAAGTCTCAAAGGCATATGAGGTGATACTTTTTTTTTTGAAATAGTCATATGTGGTGATACAGCAGTTTGTGTTTGATAATTTCTTTTGTTCTTTTAGAGAACAAGAGAGAAACAAAAAAAAAGAAAATAGATTTGTTAGGATCAAAAGAATTTTTTCACATTGCCAATTTAATCTACAATTAAAATTTTGTATAAATCATCAGAAACTTTCGATCAGAAAATTGTTACAAACTTGCATTAAAATCATTATGCACAAAAGTTTTCAATTAAAATAGCACACTCCTAGTGTGGGTTTATCTAAATGTGTTTATAAGCTTGTTCTATGATTTATTTACTCTGTGTTGAAGGATTTTTGCTTCTTGTCCTGTAGGTCTTGAAGGATAAGGAGAAGCGTGAACTTTATGATCAGGTATGACAAATAGTTTACTTTAAGTCAACCAAGTCAACCAAATCTTGCATAATGGTCTATCTATTGGTTTCAAATCTGTTAGGCCCATTTCAAATCAATTTAAGGTCTTTAGTTTAACTTTAAGAGAAAACTACGAACTGTACTTTCTGTGTTTAGCAAGTTTTTGGAGGCTCAAAAGCTATATCTAGTTGCTTTTATCTCTGTTCCTATCGGTTGTATTTTATTATATAATATAAAGTCATAGGAATTAGCAAAATATATAATCTATGGGTGGGTTGACGTCAAGGCCATGCATCTCTTGTTTGTGATCTATACTTATGCATGCTCCCTTTAATTCTCTATCTATTAGTCATATGGTGGAGAAGACCTACTTTTATCTTTTCTTTGTTTAGTTGTTTCTCTTTCCCTTGTTTGTTCGTTGATGTAATTTCCATATCAGTTGTGTTGAAATTTGGTTTTGTTCACAATCTTACAGGTTGGCCATGAAACATTTGAACAGAATGCCGGCAGTGGCTTCCCTAATGACTCAGGATTTGGTGCTGGATTTAATCCATTTGATATCTTCAGTAATCTAAATAATGATGTAATAGCTTCTTCTTTAGCATCGTATTGCGGATCTTATTTTATGTTATTATGCTATGGTTTATCTTTTCTTCTGTGCTTTATTGGTCATTTATTTGTGGGAAAAAAATGATAGGAAAAATCATGCTAGAAGATGTATGTTAAGTCAATATGTTAAGTCATGCAAAACTTCTTCAGTTGCTCTAAGATTCGAAAGCTTGAAGTTGTTCTAAAAAAAGTTCAGTATAGCAAGGAAAAATGATTTGTTGAAAATGTGTCAGAAGTTTGTTTACTAATAGAAGATACCGAGAATTGCTGAGTTCATGGTATAGTTAGTTGTAATGCCTTTGAGCTGAGGCAAAAATGCATGATTTTTTCCCTTTTCTTGCCTGTAAATGAAAGGTTAACAAACAATAGAAGGAAGTTAGTATGCTTATTGCTTCTCCTTTCAAAAAAAACTATCAGCTATACTTTCCTCTGGAATTATTAGAACCACACAGATACAGATGCAGCCTCTTCTTTAAACACCTCTTGTCCCCAAACCGTAGGAGAAAGAAAAAACTTCTTTATGATGGAAAAGTTGGGAGATAAACTAAGAGTGATTTATCAAGAACAGAGTTCTCGTTTGATAACAATCCACAGGGGCATGGAATCTAATCGGAGACAAAGTCAATATCTATTCGTATTTCTCCTTTCGTGGTCATGTCATTTTTTCCGCTTTTTATAAAGAACACTGGAATGTTGTCCGTTTGGAGACGGAGGTGCAGAGATGGTAAGAAATCTTTTTTTCTTCCCTTCTTGTGTAAAGAGCTCTTAACATATCACAATGTGACAGACATATCTTATTGTGATTTTCTTGATAGAAAATTATGAGTTGCTCTAGTGCTGCTTTTGCATCTTGTTTTCTGCACTGGAGTCTAGTTTGACAACAATACTCTCAATTTAATAGGATGCATGGGCCATTTATGCTTTTGGGAACGTTAATCTTGTTTTGAAGTCTAATGAGTTGCTTTCCTGTCCATGATGTTGCTCAGATCTTCAATATGTTCAGGCGTGATATTGGTGGCCAGGATGTAAAGGTCATCATCAATTTCTTACCATCTGTACGTTCTTTTAGTTTAGAGATGATTTTACCTCTATTTTTTTGGTTATGTAGGTTTTGATTGAGTTATCTTTCATGGAAGCTGTTCAAGGATGCAACAAAACTATTTCATTTCAAACAGAGGTGCCTTGTCAAGCTTGTGGTAAGGATGTTATTTTAATGGTAGAACCTTTTGGGCTTTTCTTTCCATCTTCTTTACCAATTTTAATATTAAATTGATGGGGTTGAACTTGTTCTGGTATATGACTAAATGATCTTTTATTTTTAGAACTTTAATGTGTTTATTGTTCTTTCTTTTCTGCAGGCGGGCAGGGGATCCCACCTGGTGCCAAACGCGAGCAATGCTGGAACTGCAATGGCCTTGGGATGGTCAGTATTCTTGTTTATGTTTGTACTAATATAATTATAACAATACGCACATGCTGAAACATGCGCAGTTTTGTGTGTGTGTGTGTGTGTGTGTGTTGTAGAAATTAAATAGGATAGTATGCTCGGCTTCTCTTTGGGTTGCTATTTTGTCATGCTGCAAGAGTATTGGGTTACATAGTATTGAATCAATAAATCCAGATATGCTTCTCGTCTATTTAGTTTTTTCTTCTTTCGGATGAGAAACAACTATTTATTGAAAAAGAAAAAATTAGTTACATAGTATTAGCTAACAAAAGATTTAACTCTTTGGAATAATATATTAAACTCTTTTATATATTATTATTTGTTATCACCTTAGACTGCCACTTGTAATCATTCTCTTTAGAGGCTTTCTTTTCTCTAGTTACTTAGTGTTGATTAGTAAAGACATGACTCTTTCTGATAATACATGCAAAAAAAATTATCTTTTAAATACTGTTATTATTTGTTATCGTCTTAAAATGCACTTATCATCATTTTATTTACAGGTATTTTTTTCTCTACATGGATGTAGATATGTTTCTTTTTCTACCAATGTACGCATATGCACAAATTGGCTTATTATTGAACTGTGCAAATAATTTGTACTCATTATCATATGTTGCAGACAACCATGAAAAGAGGCATGTTTAGTTTTCAGAGCACGTGTCATAAGTGCGGTGGAACTGGTCAAGTTGTATCAGTATGTTATGCATCTAAATTTCTGCCTATTATCAGCTTATCGCATCAACATTCATTTTTTTCTCAAGCTTAGAGTATGACCTTAATTAGTGCCTTTGTCAACTATTTTTTTCTTTCCTTCTCCTTTCCTTTCTATCTCTCTCTCGTATATTTTCCGCCACAGAATCTATTATCATTTGGTGGATGGTATTCATTATTTGTCTTGTTGGTTGGAGACACGTTGCTGTCTCTTGTGCTTGTAGCTTTGGTATTTACAGCCTTTCTATTGTGTGTCTAAGGTGTTCCGTTCTCTAATTTAAACCCAATGGGAAATGAAAATGCATTTCTAGAGATTTTAAGAACTTTAGTAAGAAATATATTATGATTATTGTATTAATGCTATAGATGATAAAGTTTTTGCATATAGGGCCAGCCACCTGTTTTGCATGCATGTTCATTCACACGCATGCACTTATTGCTTCATCTTTTTCCATGAGAAAAAAATAGAATGTTTGAACTGTTTTGGGGATAAGTTCAGAAACGTGATTCTGGTCAGTGGTTATAAACCTTTCTGTTATTTTCTAATGCTGAAGAAATGCTTCTGTCTTTTGGTGAGTAATTAGAAAAGCTGCAGTTTGGAAGTCACTGGTCTTACATTTTGGAACTTTATTTTATTTTTTATTGCCTTGATTTAAGTACAAGTCAAGTTTTGCAGAGCATTCTCCTCTTTTTACCTCTTATCTTACACCCTTTTCATTTTAGATGAAAGAACTTGGAGTTATTGTGTGATGGTGCAATTGTATAGTTTACTCACAAAGAAGCTTCCCTCTCCTTTAACAGTGATAGTGGTTGCCTCCTTATTCAGCTGCTTACTTCTAGGCCTGAAGAGCGTTTGGAGCTGTATTTATCATGTTTGTGAGACATGATTCTGGACAGATGTTTGCAAGTTTCTTAGCTTCATATTCCAGATTAGAACTTTAGGACTGAAATCAGACATATGTATTGTGAAACTTAAGATGCCCTTCCTGAAATTTTTTTGCATAGGTAGCCATGAATATTATCTAGTCAGTGATGTTTGTTTCAAACTCTGTTTTTTTTTTGGGATCAGAGCATCTGCATGTCGTGCAAGGGAGCTAAAGTAGTGAGAGGACAGAAGTCAGTTAAACTGGATATCAAACCAGGTTTGGTGATTGCACATTTTATCTTTGTGTATGTTATCACATTTGATTATGCTATGCCGTGACCTCATCTTGTTGCCCACCTGTCACATGTCCATGTCCAGTGCTCGTTTTCTTTTTGGTCTCATTTTGTTTCTACTCGATTTTCAGTCTTTTAGAAATTGCTTCATGCTGTCTTGTTTTCATGGTTATTGCCATGCTGCCATTTTAAATAGTCATTTGTCATCCTAAATGATTTATTTCAAAAAAAAAAATTTGTCTTCCTAAATGATCCACTGCATCCTTTGAAGTGCTTTTATTTAGGGGATGGTTTATTCGAACTAATCCATTGGAGTAGAAATCTCTAGAAAAAGCTTCTTTATTTTTTCCTTTTATCCATTAGTACGAACTGTTGTTATTTGAAGGTAAGTTTGAAACTAGAGCCACTTGTATTTAGTTCGTCAGACTGAGCTATATCTCATCGTCAGGAATTGATAACAATGATACAATAAAGGTTAATAGATCTGGTGGAGCAGATCCTGGTGGAAGTCAACCTGGTGACCTATATATTACCATCAAGGTTACTTGATTATGTATATGTATTGATACAGCCCCTTTATTTTTCATATTCCTTTGAAATCATTTTCAAAATTTGAAACTTAATATTTACTGTTGAAGGTCCGTGAAGATCCCATCTTCCGTAGAGAAGGTGCTGACACTCATGTAGATACTGTTTTGGGTTTCACTCAGGTAACCTAATCTTTGTATGATTATTATGGCTCAAGAAAGACATTGTGTCAGATTTGCATATCTTTGATCAGTTGTGTGTAATCCGGGATTTATAACTCTTCCCCAAATGTTTTGTTTTGTTACCTTAAATAACAGAAAATTATTTTTATCTGGTTATTCTTTGTATCTTTTTAATTAGAGATATTGGCTCCATTTGTTATATCAAAATATTTTGTAACTTTCATTTTATAAGCATATGTTTATAGATAAAAACATCCATTGTAGAACGTGCATGTATGGCAACATATTTCTCGAGAACACTAAAAATATTTTTTTATTGTTTTCAAAATTGTCAAGTTTTTATTTTTATTTCCAATTAGTATTTTCATTTTCCACGATTACACATGGTTTAATTTTAAGCATATACGGGAATAGCTGTTAAGAAGGCATGAATGGTTATAGAAAATGAAAACTGAACAACAGTTTTTCATATCAAAGGAAGCCGTCCTATCTTGTTCCTATAATCTTTGCATCTGCACGCTGACTTCAATATGATTGATTATAGCAATGGTCAATATTCTTTACTGGAACTAATGGACATACATGTTCCCTGTGCAGGCAATTCTGGGTGGAACTGTCCAAGTTCCGACTCTCACTGGTGATGTTGTAGTAAAGGTTTTCTATAAATTTCATATATTTAATAAATTGGTTTATGGTTGGTATTTGTAGAGTAGTTTACTGAAATAATTTATTTTCCCTCTGCAGGTCACCCCTGGTACTCAACCAGGTCAGAAAGTAGTCCTCAGGAGTAAAGGTAAGTCGTCTGTTTCAGATAATATTTTTCTGTACAGTCATGTCATGTTCTTAGCTATAGATTTCTATTTCATGTGGTTTTTACAAAGTTGGTATTTAAATAAACTATATTTTCTTGCTTGAAAGAAAGAAATTATACATCTATCTTTATGTCTTTAACTAGAGAGATCCGTTGTGAAAAGACCGGTGGAAGTCAGGGACATGAACATGATTAGAGTTTGGAAGTTCAGTGCCTTCTCAGTTTCTGAAGATAGATTTTGGGTTATGACAATTTTTTCTGTGGTGCAACGCTTTGAGCGAATGAACTAAAGTAGAATGCTAATGAATTGGAAGATTGTTCTTGGTTTCCTAGAATTTCCTTCATTAAGATTTTGTTTGGAACAAATAAAAATTTTTTGTGAAATTCATTTGAAAATTTACATACAGTTTACCTAGAAGATAACAAAAATCTTGGAACAAATGAATTACTTCAATTGGAATTTATTTAGAAATGTATTATTATGCTTAATTATGAGATAACAAAAATTCTTTTTCAAAATAAAATGAGGTAATAAAAATTCTACTCCAGAAAATTCAAGTTGAGTTAAACTAATATATTCTAAATTTCTATAAATTTTGATGAAATTTGAAGTGCGTTGTCCCGGTCCATCTTGAATTTTATTTGGAGTTGAATTTAATCTTCCTATAGTTAAATTTTCATTATTTCATAGTGGAAGGAAGTACATATTTACATATAAATGCTACAAAAATAGCTCATTTATTCCAAACACATTCTCAATTGATTCTTAAGACATTGTAATGTCTCTCTGCTTGTACTCTGTCAGGTTCCTTTATTTTGGCAAATGGGTATGTTAGTCTTTGGTAGCGATAGCAATGAACACGCGACAACATGCCTTCTTATTGATTTAACTTCAAAGCATATCTTTATATCGTCTTATAGTAGGGCATGCTTTGCAAAGTAGGATTTGGGTGCACCAGTCACATTGAGCCCTATCTCAGCTATAATAATGTGAATGATATACTATAGATCTTCTTGGTTGTTTCTCTCTTATGCATCTTTTATGCTTGAATTTGAATAACTAGTGAACATAACACTTTTTACTATATGGACATTGACGTGTACCGAGAATGTCTTCCTGTGAACTGACACACAATTTCATTTTCTATTTTCACCAACTAATGCAACTACGGGAAAATGGTAGGCAACTAAATAGGCTTAATTATGGTTGTTTTTGATAGGGATTAGAGCAAGGAATGGCATGTCGTTCGGGGATCAATATGTGCACTTCAGTGTCGGCATCCCTACGTACGTTTTCTCTTCTGAAATCTTGCTGAATGCACAGCCCATCTCTGCATCCATTGGGAAATCTTTACTATATTGTCTGTTGTTTCTCCTTGTTTTTTTTTTTTAAAAAATCTGTTTCAGGAATCTGACACAGAGACAGCGAGAATTGATTGAAGAGTTCGCAAAAGAAGAGCAAGAAGAAACTGATAAGCATGCAGCTGCCGGATTATCTAAATAAACACCAAAGAAACCAAAATGGTTTAGAAGATGGATTAGGAAAAAAGAAGGAACAGAGAAGAGAAGCAGTTAGCTTCTGTAATGAGCATCTGCTTTGGAAATTTGGGGTGCAAAAATTGTTTTGGAACTTAAAAACTGTATTGGGTCTGGCGTAACATATATCGTAGCATTGCCAATCGACTCGCTTTCTAATAAATTTCTCTCGTTCTATTGTAAATTAACATTTATATTATTATCTGGGAGAAGATAAAATTGTTATATAATTTGATAAAATTAAGTTCATTTAAGATTTTTTTAGTTTGAATTTGAATAATATTTATTTATTTTTATTTCATATAAAATTTCCTACTTTCGGAATATAAGAGCAGGAGGGGAGGAAAATGGACTGCAATCTGAAATGCCGTTATTTAGGTAACAACAATAACACTTAATTTCTTCGTAAAGTTAATTTTTAGAAGTTAATTTTTATTTATTGTTTTTTTTTAATTTTTATATTAGAAAATTTTGGTTTCACAAGGGCAAATTTTATGAAATTTAATTTAAAAACTATAATTAGCTAACAAAAATATTTATTTATTTTTACTTAAATAAAAAGAACATATGATTTGGTAATATCATATTTTCGTTTTCTTTTACCTTATATATTATTCCCAACGCTCGTTCCTGCATCCTGTTTCTATTTTTTAAAAAATACGACCGTTACATCTTGTGCCCAACCCCAACGGCTAGTTTTCTACTTCTAAACGTTTCTGCTCCAGGGTATCATAGGTGGAGAAACCTAGAGATCAAGTCCAACAACAAAAAAGACGGATTCAATTCGATTAGGAATTCTCAGATCAATTTTATCAATGGCCGAGGTAGCACGCGAGAATCCGTGTTCCCCAACTCCACCGGCTCCGCCCCCTCCTACTCGGCGGCCAAGGGTGAGAGAAGTGAGTTCTAGGTTTATGTCTCCCGTCTCGTCTTCTTCATCTTCTTCTTCCTCCGCCGGTGATCTTCATCTGTTGGGCTCGAAGTCTCCTTTCCACAAACAGCAACAACAACAGCAGCAACTACACCGCTCAATTTCTGTCCAGAGGCAAAGACGGAGTTTAGAAATGGAATCGGACGAGAACAGGCTCAATGAAACGGCTCGGAGCTTGGATTCCCCCTTCCAATTAGCCACCCAGAAGAAAAATCAGCAGCGTGCCGGCGGTAAGACTCTCAAGGATAATACCGCCGGCAGAGCCTTGAGACCTGATACGCCTATGCTCAACAGTGTCGATCGAATGCCATTCTCAAGACTAAGAACCAACCACCGTGTCACTGCTACCCCCACCGCCGCTGCAAAATTACTGCAATCCAGTGGGATGTCAGCGTCGTCTGCTGCAATTCAAGACGGGAATCAAAGAAATAGTGGTAGTGATCTCAGCGCGGATATGTTGCCAATTGTTTCCAGTTCCAACTCGTTGAAATTCTCGGCTTCTCCTTTCTCTCGTTCTCTCAATTCTCCATTTTCTACTTGTGAACCTTCGCTCTTTCATCCCGTAAAACCTCTCAAGACTGATCTGCCTCCAGTTCCCCCTCCTGCAAAGTTGACCACAGATACAAGGAAGGCGAAGAAAATTTCTTCCCATCAAGAAGATGTGCATTCTCTAAAATTGCTCTACAATCATTACCTGCTGTGGAGATACGCCAATGCAAAGGCGGAGACTGCTATGTGCGCTCAAAAGCGTGATGCCCAGGTTAGTCAATGGCTATATTATGAACCAAAAGTTGAAGTAAAGGGTCTTCAGTTTTTAGTTGTTACTTTTTATTTGGGTACTGAGGATAATGATCCAATTGGTAAGGTGGTATTGTTTTGTCTTGAATCCATTTTAGTGAGGTTCTGTATATTGTTTTATGTTATTAGGCTGAGGAGAAAGAAAGTTGGATTGTAATTTGTAAAGTATGTTTATTAGGTTTAAGTATTAGTAGAACAGGAATTAAACTAAATGTGACCTTAACAATTATGGCTTGTGGCAAAAGGTTGGTCATAATAGTCGATAATTCGGTGAGCATAAGGGTACTAAGATTTAGCATGCTGGAGCATCAAATCTCTGCATCAGAATGGATCGATAAGAAATGTTAAGAGTTTGCTTGATACTAGTAATAATTTTGGAGATATGAAATTTATAATTGAAAAATAGAGTGAAAAGATTTTGTGAATTGTAAGCAGTTAAGTATATGATGGTTTTATAGTTATATTTGTTAAATTTATTTATTGGGGATTGATATGTTTTAAGATATAGAGACTGTGTAGAAAGTAATTGTGCTCTTCATTTCTTGACAAATACGAAAAAGGCATTTATTTGTATATCTAGGTTTGTTAGTAAGAATCTAGAGTCTTCCCTCTAGGTTTTTCCCTTTTCCACACCTTCCCACTATCTTCTAGATTATTCCTCCATCTTTTACACTTGTGCTACATCTTCTGTCATTTTTCTTTTATTATCTACGAGAATTTCCTTTTATCTTATAGGATCTTCTATCATTTTCTAGATTTTTCTAGAAAATTCTAAGTTTTTAATATTCTTATAGAATATTTTAGTATAACTCAAAGGGTCTTGTTAATTCAGTAGTTAATGGGCCTTTTTGCAACTCCAAGCATCTTCCACAATACTTGAACCTTTCTCACGATAATGCTCTTGGAAGATATCCATTACTTGTTCTTTAGTCTACCAATACTTGAGTTTGATGTTTTTCTTTGTAATTACTTCTCGTATGAAGTAATATTCTATCGCCATATACTTTGTTTGGTTGTGGAAATGCCTTTATGATTGCAACAATTGACTTGTTGTCACAATATATTTTATCGGCTCTTCTTGATATTCGCACATATTTTCAAATATTTTACTTAGCAACATTACTCGGCTTGTTGCACGAATTTAGCTTCTGGAGAGGATTGTGGTACTAAGTCTTTGGAAGTTGGTTTCAAGAGGGTCTACAAGACCAATTTAATCATCTACATAAGCTAAATAAAAGAACAATTAGAAAGAAATTCTTAAATACCTTATCTCTGTCAGTGACAATAGGACTCAGCATTCTATAGAGCTTGTAAACTTGATCTAAGAAGACTAGGACGATGGTTTGAGTAGTAAAAGGGTGTGACAGGGCTAAAAAGTGGTCATCCTTGGTGAACCGGTCTACCATGACCAGGATGGTGTCCTTGTCTTTTGACTTGAGAAAGTGCTCTATAGAATCCATTTTTACATCAGGCCAAACCTGCCTCGTAACCCTGAGTAAGCTTTACACTGTTTGCATACCTAACATTTTGTATCCGTTCTTCTACCTGCTACTTCATTTTAGGCCAGTAGAATCCTTGCTTTAACTTGCTATAGGTGTCCCTTACTCCCGAATGCCCTCCTAAGGGTGACTTAAGATGGTGTTTTGGCAGCTTTTCCCTTACTTGTGTTTTCTCCCCTACAAACAGGCGATCTTTATGCCTCAGTACTCCTTGCTAGCATGCACATGAGCATTGGGAAGAGAAACCAACATTAGTTATGAAGGAGGTTTTAGGCCATTTTTTCCCCTGGTATGATTGGTGAATCTCCTGCATTCAAATGGAAACAACTGCTGAGGCTACCATGTATAATTCTCCTCCTTTCATACACCTCTCTTTTGGACAAGATATCTGCTCTCTGTTTTCAATCCCTTTTTTTGTGCACAATCTTGTAGTTGAGTCAATTTCACCATCTCCTTGACTTGCACAAGGGTCTGGACTCATTGCTCTAAGAGGTGTTTAATGCTTTGTTGGTCAGCCTTAGTGATGAATACAACCCTTCAAGATAATGTCTCCGCTTGGTGACTGCCACGAGGATTGCAAGAAACTCTTTCTCATATGCGGATAGGCTTGATCCTTGGAGCTCAAGGATTTATTCAAGAATGTTATTGATCTCCCCACTTGTGATAGAATTGTCTCTATCCCTATGTTGCAAACGTCTACCTCCACCATAAAGGTCTGTAAAATTGGGCAGGGCGAGGACAGGGGTGCTGGTCATTGTTATTTTGAGTTCTTAGAAGTCCTCCTCGACTTATTCATTCCATTGGAAGGCATCACTCTTGAGTAATTCTGTCAAGGGTTGGCTGATGGTTCCATACTTCTTCACAAATTTCTTGTAATATCTGGTCAAGGCCGAAATCCCCTCAATCCCTTAACTATGGTTGCTCTCAGCCAGGTGACCATAGTTTCACTTTTCGAAGGGTTTGTCTTTACACCTTCTCCTGTGATGACATGCCCTAAGTATTCAACTTGTTTTCTCCGAAAGCAGCACTTGGATTTGTGTGCAAATAGCTTATGTTATTTCAGCATCTGAAATACTTTTTCTAGGTGTTCCTGGTGTTGTTCTATTGTCCTACTATAAATCAAAATGACATCAAAGAATACTAATACAAACCTTCTTATGTAAGGTTGGAAAATTTGATTCATCAAGGACTGAGATGTGGTTGGTGCATTTAGTCAAGTCAAATGGCCTTGAAATAGTCATTGTGTGCATGGAAGGCTGTCTTGCTGTCTTGCGCACGTCTTTGGAGCTCATCCTGATCTGGTTATAATCTGATGACAAGTCTATCTTTAAAAAAGATCGTGGCTTTATGTAATTCGTCCGGAAGGTGTCATCATCAATCACAGGCATGAGAAACTTATTTTTTACTGTAATTGAGTTTAACTGTGTGTAGTCAATGCATAACACCCAAGAGCCATCTTTCTTTTTAACTAAGAGCAGTGGAGAGGCAAATGGGCTGTGGCTGGGTTGAATGATGGACCTGTCCAGCATCTTGGCGACGACTTCTTAATTTTTGTCTTTTAAAGATAAGGGTGCCTATAAGGTCATGGGTGGTGCCTCTGCCATTAGAGGAATGGAATGGTCTTGCTCTCTTCTTGGTGGTAAGGAATTGGGTTCCTCAAAAATTCCTTGATATTTGCCGATTATAAGTAACAAATAACTCCTCGTTATCATTAACCACCTCCTAAACCTTTCCTGGCATTAGAGGAATGGAGTGGTCTTGCTCTCTTCTTGGTGGTAAGGAATTGGGGTTCCTCAAAAATTCCTTGGTATTTGCTGATTATAGGTAACAATAATTCCTCATTATCATTAACCCCCTCCTGAGCCTTTCTTGGTTGGGTTTTGTATTGAATGGAGTACATTAGTTGGGTTCCTAAAAAATTTCTCGGTATTTGCCGATTATAGGTAACAAAACTCCTCGTTATCATTAACTCCCTCCTGAGCCTTTCCTGGTTGGGTTTTGTATTGAATGGAGTATGTGTCTTCCCCTCCTTGTTGTGCCTTTAGGAGCCATCTTCCCCGTCCTTTACCTAGTGCCCTTTACCTAGTGCCCTTTACCTAGTGCCTGCGTCAGTAATCCTTCACCTTTTACTCCTTGAATGATCACTGGTTTTCCATCCTTTGTTAAGATAATTTGCATCTTTTTAAAGTTGAAGGACCCTGGGTTGTGTGTCTCTTCATTCAGTATGTTTCCCAAGATCATGCCATATAACCCCAGCTCCATCATCCTAAAGGTCCTCTTGAACTGTATTTTCTGCATTCTTCAGTGCAAAACAGAGGTCTGGTGTTGGCTGGTTAAGGCTTCCCTGTCGGCCACCAATACCTTGAGTGCTGGGAAAGGTATGTGTACTGCTGCTGTTCACAAGAATAAGGGCAAGTCTGGTGTCTATAGTTTCCCAGATCTTGGTTGTACTACCCTTTCCATTCATTCTGAAAATTTGCAATTAATTTTTTTTGTTACAGCAATTTCATTCTTTCACATGACTGATAAAATGAAAATGCCAAGGAGAACATTCACACAGTGGCACAGCAGCAGTACAAAAACTAATTTGGCTTAGATATCTGAGTGATTTGATGAGATTATGCTGTTGCTTTTGTTAATTGTTACTACTTCCTCTCTGCTTTCCTGTCTCTCTTTCTTATTTCATACTATTCTGGATCTTGTCTTCTATTTTTATCATTGTCTAATTTCCCTGCAGAGAGCACTTTACTCGCTTGGACTGAAGATGTCAGATTTACATGCTTCTGTTCAGAGGAAACGAATTGAACTTAGATCTTTACAGAGAACAATCACTTTATCAACAATACTTAAAGCTCAAGTAAGGCTATCTTATCTGCACGCCTGAAATTTAAACCTTTAAATTCTATAAGTTCTCTATTTGTACAATGTGCCATTTGAATATTTTTGGTTGCATTGGCCATATGGGTTTTCTTTCATTGTTAGTTGTAAGATAAAGTTATGCGAACACGTATAGATGCACTCGCTGGTTGTGTGAATTGATCTAACTTCCCTCTCTTGGCATATCACAAACTTAATTGAAGATCTTATTTTGCAATATAACATTTTTAAAAAAAAACTTATATAAGGCTTGCATCGTTGAGTATAGATGTGGTCTCTGGAAGACTGGTCCACGCTTGAAGGGGATTATTCACATTCTTTATCAGAAACAATTCAAGCTTTGTCGAATGTCTCAACTCGGCTCCCATTCAGTTCAAATATCAAGGTATTCTATTTGTAATATTGTTCTGAGCATGATGCTAGCCACCCTTGAGATGCTCCAATAAGGGATGATGCTTCTTTGCAGGTTGATATAGGAGATGTAGGGGAGGCACTAAATTCAGCAGTGAAGGTGATGGAAACAATTCTTTTACACATTCAAAACTTTGTGCCAAAGGTATGTCTTTTCTGAAACAAACCATTTTTCATGAGAAAGGAAAACAGACTTGCCATAGACATGTCTACCAAAGTTGAGCTTGAGCCTCCCACAATTTGGAAACTTGTCATTGATCAGTAGCCAAACAGCCAATCACTCGTTGACTTCATAAGAAAATTGCTTGTTAAATGCAGGCTGAAGAGGTAGAAAAATTGATTTCGGAACTTGCAAGGGTGATTGGGGGACAAAGAGTTGAGATCCAAGAATGTGGAGATCTATTATCTCAGACGTATGCTTTACAGGTTTGTCCTCAGAATTTGTGAAAATCTTTTGCAATGTTCATATTACAAGTATTCAGCTCAGTTGAAATAATCTTCTATGGCCTTTGCCTGTCATCACTCTGGTTGCTGTTTGGTCAGGTGGAAGAATGCAGCTTAAGGAGCCAGCTTATTCAATTTCATCGGAGCTGTCCAGACATTAAGCAATAATTAATTGCTATACTACATTCTTGATTGATATAAAATTTCATCTTCAAAATATTTCATGTGCAAAATAGTTCATTTCTTTTTTTCTTTTTGTTTCATTGGCCATGAAAATGATTTGATTTATTTGGATTAAGTTTGGAACAAGTGATATTTTTTTTTGTAAAATTCATTTAGTTGATGAAATCTAAAGTAAATACCACAAAATACATCCATTTATTCCAAATATAACTTACCTATAAGATTTCTCTCCATCTGAGAGAATCTGTAGTTCATAAATACAAATTCTGAGGATCAGATGCAGAAGATGTATCCAAGTAAATTTCTGCTTCGATTGAAGAAACAAAAGAAGACGGATAGAGAGAAAGGAGAAGATAATTATAATTATACGGATTCGGAAGATGTATCCAAAAATTGATTGCAATTCAAGTTACTGAATTCTGCTCTCAACAATGCCCTACAGGAGGAAAATCTTGTCCTAAGAACATTAACTGATTTTTTTTTTGTAATGCCAAAAATTATCAGTAACCAAGATTCCAGACATATCATGAACAACAATAACAGCAGCCACAGTGGGAAAAGAATCAGTTTGGTTTACCTAATTCAGAATCAAGTCCTTGGTCCAGATCATGCAACCAATCCCACTAATTTCTGCATAAGCATTACATGAGCAATTCATCAAACACTTTTCCCTACAAGTTTCTGAACTTTGCAGTGGCACCACAGTTTCAAAATCGGGCATCTTCAAGGATTTTAACCCTCTAAATCCATCTTCCCCACCTGCTATACTTCCATTCCTCTGACACTGAAATGGTGTTTTCCTCTCACACCCACCTGACCAATTCCTTGCACTCCATTGATTTGGAAACTTAGGTTGATACCCGTCTAAACAACTACACCTCTTCAAATCCGATGCTTCAAAATTGCATACACCAAAATTCCCACAATGGTTATAAAGTTCACATTCATTAGCAGGCTGTTCCTGCATCACAACCCACCTCTTGTTCTCCTTATCCCACCTTATCTGCTCTTCCCTTCCATCCCACAGAATCCAAAATCGCAACAAATCAGAACTGTCTGCGGGCACATAGGTGAAAAATGTGCTCCCATCTGCCTCAGGTGGAGAAAGCTTAAAACCAAATCTAAAATTTGTCAAGGAAGTCATGTTGGGGACTCCTGTAAAAATTGCAGAATTCCATGGCCCACTTCTCCATCTCCTTGTCTGTCCCTTCCATATCACAATCTGGGGAGCTCCATCTGTGTCAAGTCCCAAGGTAAAGTTACCAGGAGCTGGGTCACTGGCAGATTTCCAGGAAATGAATGCACGGTTCACCACCATTTCTGGGCTGGCCCTAACTTTCATACCTGGCAAATAAGTGTCTGTTGCATCGTTAAAGCTCTGCCTATGAGCCTTGTTGACATCATCAAGACTAGCTGTGCTTGACAAAACCAAATTCCCAGTCCCCATGAGCTTGGCTACTATGTTGTTTGTGTAACAGCTCCGGAAATCTCCAAAAGGAAATATATAATAATTTAAGTGAAGATGCGAAATAAAAGGTTAAAATTTACATTTCTTACACAATAAGTTAAAAGAACTGAATAACATTACGAAATTTATTCTTTAAAAGAAACACGAGAAATAAGGATAACAAATGAAAAATAAAAAATATCTATCATCTACTCGCAATCTTCTTACAGATCGGGCTCTAGAACCTAATTATCTTGATCTGAAATGATTAAATAAAGGATGAGTTATACTAATGCAGTAAGGATATCACATTATATCATCATCACAGAAACAAATGTTGATATAAAATCGAAAACCACTAATGGAGTATAAAATTTAAACCAATACATTTATTAAAAATAAAATCATTTACCGTTCATGTACCATAGTGGAATTTATGAAAACAACCTATAAGAACAATAATACCATACAGATCATAACTTCATGAACAATCGGTAATATAGAACATATCATAATTCATATCCATTAACAATAAACTCAATCATAATTGTTTCTATTTTCACCAGCTTACTAATATCCATGAGAATTCATAGGGATGTCCCCGCTACACGTGAACCCTTTCTTTTAACAACTTCAATTACATGGCCGTTCCCATACCCCGTCCAGTATGAGCGCCAAAACATTAAACTTCAATACCCCGTCCGATATGAGGGTGAAGCGGGCCGTCCCCATACCCCGTTTGGTATGAGCACCAAATTATCAAGTCTCCATACCCCATTCGGTATGAGACAACGTTTACAGTAGGATTCCTTATATACCCGATCCATCCACCATCTCTCAGGATATTTAGTAAGACTGTCGTTCCATTTGTTTATTTGATCAAACAACTTTCCTGTTTTTCTTTAGTCTCCATTACCAAATCAAATATAATCAAATAAATAAATAAACATGCATCAGGTAATGCAATCATGTCTCAAATTCTAAGTCAAGCAGTAGTCAGGTAAGACAACAATACATGCATTTAAACCATAAAATAGATAAATCAAATACTATCATACTTTTATACTGTAAAATAAATCAACAGAAAACAATTTTCGGTTCGGGATCCATTAACAATCCGTAATTAATTATGCACATTTATTTAATTTTTACAAAATATCGTATTATTATTTATTTGAATTTCAATTCTATGATAGCGAATATGGCGAGGAAATTCTTATTTGATTTGACACCGAAAAGCTAAACGGTTTATTGCGCATACGGGCGATCTCTGAGTTTTCTGAATTTTTCTCCGGGAATTGAAACGCGCTTATAGTACTTACAAATGTTACAAATAAATCTAAAATCAGTCTCATGGCCCACTCGGCCAATTTCAAAAATCCGGCACGGCGGCTCCGCCGTGCTCCGGCGATGGCGTCGTTACCTGCGGCGGTGATCGCCTTGAATCAACCGTTTTCGTCCGAATTTGGCCGATTTTGCATCAATTCCTGCGAGCAAATACGTTAAAGGGACTCAGTTGGCCAAAAAAATACAAAAAACTAAAACTCACCGGCGGCAGGGCTCTCCAATGCGGCGGCTCCTCCAGCTCATGTTGCAGTTGGGTGTTTTGCTTATGTCAACTTATAGAGAAGAAAACGGTGATCACAACGGTAGAAAAATTACGCGAAACGGAAATCGGGAAGAGCCTCATCGAAGGCAATTTGTGAAATTTCTTGCGGCGGCGCCGTCGAGTTTTGCTGGTATTTTCCGGCCAATTGGCCAGTCTTTTCACTCCGATTTGACTATGGGTGAGCTTCAAATTGAATTTCATGCAAAAGGAAAAGTTTTTACCTTTTTTGGCGGTCGAAAAACGTTCCGATGCGGTGGCAGGTGGCGGTGATCAGCTTCCCAGCGGCTGGGTCGTCTTCTCCGGCGAGGGGTTCTGGGGGTTAGGGTTAGGGTTTGGAGCGGATGAGGGTTATTTATACCTATCCATTTTTTATATGGGCCGTCCATCGGGTTTTATTTGAACCGTCCGATCGCGATTAAATAGAGAGTGAATCTAGACCGTTCATCGGAATCCAATATGGACCGTCCATCACGATTCACTCTGGGCCGTCCGATCACTTTGAATCTGGCCGTTCGATTGCGTTTGGGAGGGAGCGCATCCAGGTCGTCCGTGCGCGTAGAAACGGACCTCAGCCGTTCGATCGCGCGCACGCAGATCCCCCGCGTCAGCGCCTCTGCCACTTGGCGTGTCCTGGTTGGTCAGGGCTGCTGACTCAGTGTCTGACGTGGCGAAACTTCTCAAAATTGCGTTTTGACTCCTGTTTTTCGATTTTTATTTCAAAAATACATTCAGAACCTAAATTTTCACCCATTTTTTTTAAAATTATTTTCAATTAAATCTTTTTTATATTTTATTTCATTTTTTTATTTTAAATTAAATGAAACAAAATATAATAATACAAAATAAAATTACAAAAATTTATATTTATTAATTTTTAATTCCACCAAAAATAAAATTTTTGGGTGTTACAGTTTGATTAGAACTTGTCACATTTGTTGACCAAACCATGTTGTTATTCCCATCAGACAGCACGAGGTTACCATCGTTCCCAATCGTCGAAACTCCTCTTTGATCAGAAATCGGCAACCCATACAATTGTTTCTGGTTCAATATTGAAATACTTAATACCCAGATATCGAAGATTAGAATTCTGGGGACTAAAGAATTTAAGCTCAAATAATTCATTAGGAGATGCCAAAGTCACAGAGCCACCATCTCTCATTGAATCTCCCTTTGTGATTGTATCAACTCCATGGCAAAACTGAGCAAGAAACAAGTGAAGAAACAAACTGAAAGCAAAACCCAACTGGGTTTTCTTCTTAGCCATTAAACCTTTCACATAAAAAAAACAAAGACTCATGTGAAGATGATAGAAAAGGGGAAAAAAAAAACAAGAAAAACCCGGGAGAAGATAAGAAAAATTGGTAAGAAAAATCTGCGAGTGGTATGTTATTTGAGGAAGAGAAGTAAGACTGGGAAAGTTTTGCAAGTTGAAATGGGTTAGTTTGCTGGAATTCTAAACCACCGAAAAGAATTTGTTTCGATGGGGAAAATCCAGCAAATTGCCTAACGGGGTGTGTCTTTGTTGACTAATCAAAATCTGGAAGAGTTTTAAAAGAAGAAAAACATGGTTTGGTGAGGGAAGGTCAAGAAAATTCATCAAACACATGCAGTTGAAAAATAGCCATGGATTCTTTTATCTCTAAAAGTTAGCAAAAGAGAGAGTTCTCTGAAACTTATCGAAGCTATTCTGGACACTTGCAGCCTTCTTACTTTTTACTGTTCATCCCCCTCTCTCCTTCCTCCCTTTGTTGTAACCGGAGAATGGTTTTTCACAATTAATAACATGTTTAAAATAGAACAAATTATGTGATTTCAATGAAATTTAAATATTCATGACATTAGTATCTTACAATACTTATTATATGATATAATATGTGAAGTCATAAAAACATATATGTATATATATATGTTGAAGATAGATTTGAGTAGTCTTCACATGGAGGCTGAAACTGGCACATGGCTATCAACTTTGACAAATTTGGACCACACCCATGTTGTTGGCCGATATAAATACCATATTGTATTATTAAATTATTATGGTATATAAGACCTTATAGTATAAAATCAATTTACACGTGGAACACATAGATTAATAATTAATTAAAAATAATAATGACAAAAGAAGCAGTTAATGAGTCAATTTTAAGGAGTAGATTTTGGAAGGTGACACGTTTCATTAAATAATTAACCAACGCAGGAAAATCTTAGTGCTTTGGACGATTTTTGGTCAACCTAATAAATCCTAAATTACACATTACACAATTTTTAATTAAGTAAATAGATTTTAAAATATTGTAATTATTATAATTAACCCTTTTTATTTTTACTATTAGGTTTATTCATAATTAAACTTTATGTTATGATTTCTTTATTGAAAATGATGAATTAGGTTAAAACAACTCCTTATAAAATAAGCTTCCATGAATTCAATTATTATTAATATTTTATTTCATGGGGTTTTGTTCATATTATTGTTATTATTATATTTATAACGAACCCGAAAATTAAAAAAAAATGCATATAATAATCTGAGTGCGGAAACGAAATAAAAGATTAAAGTTAACGTCCCTTACACAATAACTTAAAAGTACTGAATAATATCACGGAATAAGTTTTCTAAAAGAAATACGAAAAAGTGAGAAAAATAATGGAAACTATAAAGCATCTAGCATTTACTCGCCGTCTTCTTGTGGATCGAGCTCAGGAACCAGATCCTCCTAATTTGAAATAGTTAAATAAGGAATGAGTTACACTAGCCCAGTAAGGACATCACACTATATCACCGTCAGATAAGCAAATGTTGGTAGAAAATCAATAACAACTAATGGAGCACAAATTTTAAACCAATACAATTATTTAAAATAAAACCACTTACCTTTTTTCTTATCTTTGGAGAACTTGTGAAAACAACCTATAAAGATAACAACATCATACAAATTACAATTTCATGCATAATCAATAGCATAAAACACATCATAAACCCATATTCGTTAACAATAACTGACTATCATAGTTTCTCATTTTTCACCAGCCTACTAGTATCCATGGGAATCCATAGGGGTCCCCGCTACACGTGAACTATTCCTTTTAAACAATCTTAATTTCAGGGTCGTCCTCAATACCCCGTCTGGTATGAGGGTGAAGCGGGCCGTCCCCATACCCTGTCTGGTATGAGGGCCAAAATAATAAACCTCAATACCCCGTCCGATATGAGGGTGAAGCGGATCGTCCCTATACTCCATCTGGTATGAGCACCAAATTACCAAGTCTCCATACCCTATTCAGTATGAGACAACGTTCACGGTAGGGTTCCCTATGAACTTAGTCCGTCCACCGTCTCCCAGAATATCTAATGAGGCTATCATCATATCCATTTATCAAATCACATCCTATTCCTATTTGTCATTAGTCTCTGTTACCAACTCAAACATAAATATATAAACAAGTAACGTGCATCCAACAAAGCAAGCATATCTTATATTCCCAAAATCAAACAGTAGTGAAGTAAGCAGTAATTCATGTATTTAAAACAATAGAATAGATAAATCAGATACCATAATGCATTTAAACTGTAAAATAAATCAAGCAGGAATCGACAGAGAATAATGTCCGATTTCGGGCTCCATTAGCAACCTTAATTAATTATGCATATCCATTAATTTACAAAAATGCAGTATTACCATGTATTCGAACTTTAATTCCATGATAGAAAATAGGGTGAGGGGTCCTTACTTGATTTGGCGTCGAAAACTATATTCTCACTGCGCCTACGGGCGGTCCCTAGGTTCCCTAAATTTTTTTCAGGAACTGAAACGCACTTACGGTACCTACACATGTCCCAAATAACCTAAAAAATCAGACCCAATGCCTACTCGGCCAATTTCAGAATTCCGGCAAGGCGGCTCCGCCGTGTTCCGGTGACAACACCACCGCTCATGGCAGCGATCTGCCTTGGGTTAGCTGTTTTCAGCCATTTTCGGCTGAATTCAGGTAAACTTGCATCGGTTTTTGTGAGAAAACACACCTAGGGCTCTCGGTGGGCTGAAAAAATGTGAAAAACCAAAACTCACCGGCGGTGGGGCTCTCCGGCACGGCAGCTCATCCACTCACGTCGCGGTTAGGTGTTTTGCTCTAGTCAACCTGTAGAGGAGGAAACGGTGATCACAACGGTAAAAAAATCACATTGAACGGGAATCGGGAATGGCCTTATCGGAGGCAAAAATCGAGACACCCAGCAGCTAGGTTGTCTTCTCCGGCGAGGGGCTCTGGTGGCTAGGGTTTGGGTTTGGGTGCGGATGAGATTATTTATACACATCCGCTTTTGATCTCAACCGTCCATCGTTTTTAATCTAGATCGTCTGATTGCGATTAAATAGGGAATGAATCTGGGCCGTTCATCGCGATTCAATCTGGACCGTTCATACGCGATTCAATCTGGATCGTCCTTGCCTGATGCAATCTGGGTTGTCCATGCGCGATTCAATCTGTGCCATCCGTGCATGATGCAATCTGAGCCGTCCGTGCACGATGCAATTTGGGTCGTTCGTGCGCGCGAGAACAGATCTCAGCCGTTCGATCACACGCACGCCAATCGCCCACGTGGCTCCCTCCCGCGTGGCCTCCTGCGTCAGCATCTCTGTCACCTGGCGCGTCTTGGTTGGCCGGGGCTGCTGACCGAGCAGCTGACGTGGAACAACTTTTTTAAATTATATTTTGACCCCCGATTTTCGATTTTTCTTTCAAAAATACTTCCAAAATCCAAATTTTCATCTCTTTTTAATTAAATTATTTTCAATTAAATCCCTAAATAATTTTTACCCCTTATTATTATTATTATTATTATTATTATTATTATTATTTCTATTAAAATAAAATAAAATAAATTAAATTTTATTAATATTAAATTATATTTATCTAGAATAAATTAAATTAAATTAAATTAATATAATAATAACAAAAATAAAAAGAAATTTTTTTTTTTTTTTTTTGGTGTTACAATATTGGGTAAGTGTAATTTTTCTTTTGGGGTAAAGAATTAATGGGTTGGAGAAAGTGTGTGACAGTTGTGTTTATTTTGGATTTATTATATATGCACGATATATTCTCGTAAAGATATATATATATATATATAGGAATAAAAAATTAAAATGTTTTTTACTTGGTGGAAATATATCTTTTATATTTTGACTATCTAACTTTAATTTTTGTTGGTTGCTAAAATTAAAATAGAAAAAATGGTTTTGTTTCTTTTCTAACTAAGTAGCATGTATATGAATATTTAATTAAAAAATAATAGTTAGTTAGTCAATTTAATCTAAATTTTATTATAATTATTAAAGTAGAGGTGTATCTCTATAATTTTTGAACATAGATAGGGCAAACGTTTCTTTCTACGAGAATGTGTCACATCTAGATTTTCTGACTCATTTGGAGATAGTTTTGGACTTAGTATTTGATGTCGTTTGTCATCCTATTTACCTTAAAAAGTATGATATTATAACAGTCTCCTATATAAAAGAAATTTATCTCGATTATTAGTTTGTGGATATCCCTAATTGCAATTCTTGATCTTTATAAAGCATTAAACATATTTATATTATTGGTTTAACTTGTGCATATTCGTCATGTTGACTATAATACAAGAGCCACATATAAAGTCTCCTTTTTATTGGTAAGATTATATTTCTCTTTACCATCAATAATGAATTTAATCTATTCGAATAGCGAAAACTCTTCATCCCACCCAAGGGTATCTACATGATTTCAGATGTAAAATATTGGCCATGTTGACTATAATTGTAACACCCAATAATTGTTTTTATTTTTATTTTTATTTATATATATATTTATTTATTTAATTTAATTTAATTTATTTTAATGAAAAAAGGGGTAAAAATTTTGTTAAAGATTAAATTGAAAATAATTTTAGGAAAAATGTGTGAAATTATAGGTTCTAGAGGTATTTTTGAAAGAAAAATAAAAAATCAAGAGTCAAAACGCAATTTAGAAAAATTGTACCATGTCAGATGCCCAGTCAGCAGCTCCGACCAACCAGGACACGGCAGGTGCCAGAGGCTCTGACGCAGGAGGCCACGCGAAGGGGAGCCACGTGGGCGATCTGCGTGTGCACGATCGAACGGCTGAGGTCTGTTCCCGCGCGCACGGACGGCCCAAATTGAAATCGCGCACGGACGACCCAAATTGAATCGCGCACGGACGGCCTAAATTGAATCGCAATGAACGAGGCAGATTCACTCCCTATTTAATCGCGATCGGACAGTTCAGATCAAAAGCGATGGACGGCCCAAATGAAAAGTGGATGGGTATAAATAACCCTATCCGCACCAAAACCCTAACCCTAACCACCAGAACCCCTCACTGGAGAAGACAGTCCAGCTGCCGGGGAGCCAACCGCCGCCACCCACCGTCGCACCGGAGCAATTTAAGACCGTCAAACGAGGTAAAAATTTCACCATTTACTCAGAATTTAATTTTAAACACACCCATGACCAAATTGGAGCGAAAGGACCGGCTAATTGGCCGAAAAAAGTCGAAAAAACCCGGCAGCGCCGCCGCGGGGTATTTCAGAAAATGCCTCCGATGATGCTCTTCCCAATTCCCGTTCGATGTAATTTTTTCACCGTTGTGATCTCTGTTTCTTTCTCTACAAGTTGAGCGGAGCAAAACACCCAACCGCAACGTGAGCCAGAGGAGCCGCCGCATCGGAGAGCCCCGCCGCCGGTGAGTTTTAATTTTCTACGTTTTTTCGACCAACCGAGGGCCCTAAATAAGTTTTCTCACAGGAACCGATGCAAATTTGGCTGAATTCAGCCAAAAAAGGCCGAAAACAGCCAACCCGAGTCAGATCACCGTCGTCGGAGCATGGCGGAGCTGCAGTGCCGGATTTTCGAAATTAGCTGAGTAGGCCCCGGAACTGATTTTTGGGTTATTTGAGACATTTGTAGGTACCGTAAGCGCGTTTCAGTTTTCGAAGAAAAATTCAGGGAACCTAGGGACCGTCCATAAGCGCAGTAAACCATTTAGCTTTTCGGTGTCAAATCAAGTAAAGACCCCTCACTTTATTTTTTATTATGAAATTGAAGTTTGAATAAATGATAATACAGTATTTTGTACAAATTAAATAGATGTGCATAATTAATCACGGATTTCTAATAGAGTCCGAACCAAACATTATTCTCTGTTGATTTCTGTTGATTGATTTTGTAACACCCAAATTTTATTATTTTTATTTTTTAATTTATTTTAAATTATATTAGAATTTTAGTTTAATTTTTCAATAGTTAATTTATAAGGTTTCAATTTAATTTAATAAAAATAATAATAATAATAATAATGATAAAATAGGATAAAATTATTTTTGGAATTTAATTAAAATTAATTTCGAAAAAAATGGATGAAAATTTGGATTCTTGGAGTATTTTTGAAAAGAAAATTGGAAAGCGAAGTCAAAACGCAATTTAGGAAAGTTGTGTCACGTCAGCAGCCACGTCAGCAGCCCCGTCAGCAGCCCCGGCTAACCAGAACACGCCGCGTGACAAGGAAGCTAACGCGGGAGGCCACGCGGGACGGAGCCACGTGGGCGATCTGCGTGCACATGATCGAATGGTCCAGATCTCACGCGTGCGGAAGCCCAGATCTCACGCGCATGGACGGCACAAATCACACACGTGCGAACGGCCCAGATTGAATCACGCACGGACGGCCTAGATTTATTTCCATTTTAATCGCAATCGGACGGCTTAGATTATATCGTGATGGACGGCTGAGATTAAAAGGAGAAGGTTATAAATAACCTCACCCACACCCGACCCCAAACCCTAGCTGCCAGTACCCTCGCCGGAGAAGAAGAACCAGTCACCGGAGGAGCCGACCGCCGCCACCTGCTGCCGCACCGGAGAGTTTTTTGACTGCCAAACGAGGTAAATTTTCTCCCCTCAGCTCGTTTTTCGATGCTGAATCTGCCTATAGCCAAATCAGAGCCAAACCACCGGCCAATCGGCCGAAAAACACCGCCGAAGTCCAGCGACGCTGCCGCGGTTTTCCTCGCTTTTTACCTCCGATGAGGCCCTTTCCGGTTCCCGTTCGATGCAATTTTTATACCATTGTGATCACTGTCCTTTTCTCTACAGGTTGACCGGAGCAAAACATTAAATCGCGACTCTTGCCGGAGAAGCCGTTGCACCTGAGAGCTCCGTCGCCAGTAAGTCTCAGTTTTTCGTAATTGTTTGGCCCACCGAGGGCCCTAGGGTTGTTTTATCACAGGAACGAATGCATGTTTGGCCGAATTCGGCCAAAAAAGGCCAATCCGAGGCGGATCACCGCTGCGGGCGGCGGTGCCGTCGCCGTAGCACAGCGGAGCCGCCGTGCTGGAATTTTAATATTGGCCAAAAAGGGGGCTCTGGGTCTGATTTGGGATTTTTTGGGACACGTGCAGATACCGGTAGTGCGTTTCAGTTTCCCAATGAAAATTAAGGGAATTTAGGGACAGCCCATAGGCGCATTATAGAGCCGATTTCAGACCCCGAAATAAGTAAAGATCTCTCACCCTATTTCCTATCACGACATTAAAGGTTAATAGATTATTAAACGGTATTTTATAAATTCATAAATATGTATAATTAATTAAGATTGCTAATAGGGCTCGAACCTGATGTATTTGTCGGTCTGTTTCTGTATGATGTATTTTACAGTCTAAATGTAGTATGATATCTGATGTATTTATTTTACCGTTTCGTATGCATGAATCACGGTTTCGTTTATTATGGTTTGAACTATTGGGAACCTGATGTTGTGTTGTTTTGTTTGGTGTTCATTACTGGTTTACATGTTTATGTATAATTGGATAATTAAGACCAGAAAAAATGGAAAAATGTATGTGAATTCATAAATGGATAATGGCTACAGCCTTACTAGATATCCTTGGAGATGGTAGACGGACCGGGTCCATAGGAAACCCTACAGGTTCATGGTTTTTAGGCGCCCATACCGAACAGGGTATGGGGATGGCCCTGGAATTAAGTTATTAATGTTAATGGTTCACGTGTAGTGGGGACTCCCTATGAATCCCCATAGATACTAGAAGGCTGGTAAAAGAGGAAATTTGTTGTCTGATTATTGAGGTACAAAAGTATAACATGTGTTACGTTATAAAGTGTATATGATTTTACGATGGTTATAATGTTATTGTTTTCATATATTATTTTCACGAATCTCACCGAGGTAAGTGGACAGTAAAGGTTTTTATTGTTGATAAATGAATTTATCATGAATTATGCTCCATTGGTTGTTTTTATTTTTCTACAAACCTTTACTTCCATGACAGTGAGATAATGTGATGTCTTTACTAGACTAGTGTAGCTCATTCCTTATTTAACCATTTCAGATCATGAGGATTTGGTTTCTGAGCCTGTCCAGCAGGAAGACGGCGAGTAGACGTCTAGGGAATTCACAGTTTTATTTATAGCATTCATTACTAGTATTTACCTTAATTAGTTTATTCTTTCACACGTTGAATATGTTTTTGGTTATTGTGTAAGGGATGTTTATCAGAATTTTTATTTCGCTTCCGCACTTAAAATTTTTAATACATACATTTTCTTTTAAATTTTCGGGGCCATTACAGTTGGTATCAGAGCCGCGTTCCTCGGACTCATCCCTTACACAATAATGCTTAGAGAAATACCCACCGATAAATCGTTACTCAATTCTTCCTTGTGAAACAAGTGCAAAGAAACGAAGAGAGGAAGACCCCCACTAAACCGAGCAGCCCGGGATGATTCGCTTCGGGAAGATGTGGACAGAATATTTGAGATGCTGGAAAGGATCATGGCCACCCAGCAAGGTCGAGAGGAGAGAAGGGAGTTACTCGAACCTCCCCCACTACCACGGGTTGAGCCACCGCTACAGCAAGCAGATCCCGAGCCACCCCGGTACGAGCCTGCTCCACCACAGTACCACTCGGCACCACCGCCGCAGTATTAACCGATGCCCCAGCCACCGTACTGCCCCACACCGCCACAGTACAATCCGGTGCCCCCACCATATCAGCAGGGGGATCCTCTTTTGAAGATGCCCAATACTGGTTGGCGGAGACTGAGAGAGCTTTCAAGACCTTGGGAGTGGTTTTCGAGCAGAGAGCTGCCCTTGCTTCCTACATGCTGGTAGGGGAAGTAGGTCGTTGGTGGGAGCTCAAGTAGACCACCCTACCTACACCAGCTACTTGGGAGCAGTTCTTAGCGGCCTTCCATGCAGAGTATCTCCCTGAGCACATCCGACACCTGAAGGAGATGGAGTTTGTTCAGCTAGTCCAAGGAAATATGACAGTATCGGAATATGCTCGTAAGTTCCTAGAGCTGGGCCGATACTCCTCGAAGACATTGATGGATGAGGGCAGGAAGGCCAGGATATTCCAGTGGGGCCTCCGCCCAAAGATCAAGCAACACTTATTGGTACTGGAGCTCAAGACATACTCAGTCGTTCTAGCAAAGGCACAGATTGTGGAGAGGAGTTTCAACACCCGTCCTCAGTCAGCAGGGAGTCACCGACCCTCGGCTCCACCCCGCAGACCAGCACCTACTACGTCGGTCCAACCAAATAAGAGTGCCCGAGGAACCAGAACCAAAGAAGACCTCCTTTTCAGGGTAGGGTTTACAACCTTACCCAGCAGGATGCCGACGTCGACCCGGATGTGGTACAGGGCAAGCCCAAGAAGGAAATTTGTATCCAAGAGATTCTGGTAGTATGAGACTTTTCAGATGTGTTTCCGGACAAACTACCCAGACTACTAGTGGACAGGGAAGTCGAGTTCACTATAGACTTACAGCCAGGCACCCAGCCCATTTCGGTTGCTCCTTACCGCATGAGCCACATTGAGATGGAAGAGCTGAGGAAATAGATCATTGAATTACAAGACAGTAGTTTTATTAAACACAGTGTGTCCCTTTGGGGTGCCAGAGTCACTTTTGTAAGAAATGGAGATGGAACGTTGAGACTGTGTATTGATTACAGAGGATTGAACAAGGTTACGATCAAGAATAAATATCCCCTTCCCAGAATTGATGACCTCTTCGATCAGCTGCAGGGTGCACAGGTCTTCTCTAAAATAGACCTGCGATCAGGCTATCATCAGGTGAAGATAAGAACAGAAGACATCCCCAAGACGGCCTTTCGAACCAGGTACGGACACTATGAGTTCCTGGTCATGCCATTTGGGCTAACCAACGCCCCGGCAATCTTTATGGATCTGATGAACAGAGTCTTCAGAGAGTTCTTGGATCAATTTGTTATCGTGTTCATCGATGATATCTTAGTCTACTCAAAAAGCAGAGAAGAACATACTCACCATCTTCCCCAAGTTTTGCAGGTCCTCAGAAACAAGAAATTATATGCAAAATTGAGTAAGTGTGGATTCTGGCTTGAGCAGACCGCCTTCTTAAGACACATCATATCGAAGGAAGGAGTATCAGTGAATCCTGAAAAGGTTGAAGCGGTACTTGGCTGGGGGAAGTTGACATCAGTTAAGGAAATCCGGAGTTTCCTGGGGATGGCAGGTTATTACCGCAGGTTTGTTGAAGGATTCTCCAGCTTGGCAGCTCGTCTAACCCGACTCACAAAGAAGAATGCCAAAGTTGAGTGGAATGAGGACTACGAAAGAAGTTTTTCAGAATTAAAGAAGTGGCTGACTACTGCACCCATACTGGTTTTACCGAGTAGATCGAGGGGATATACAGTTTATAGTGATGCCTCCTATCTAGGCTTGGGTTGTGTCCTGATGCAGCATGGAAAGGTCATAGCATATGGGTCTAGGCAGTTAAAGAATCATGAGAAGAATTATCTCACCCATGACTTGGAGCTTGCCGCAATCATACACGCCTTGAAAACCTGGTGCCACTACTTATACGGAGAGACCTTTTAAATCTATACCGATCATAAGAGTTTGAAACACATATTCACTAAAAAGGATCTCAACATGCGTCAGAGAAGGTGGATAGAAACCCTTAAAGATTATGATTGTGATATCTTATACCATCCGGGTAAGCAACGTGGTAGCAGATGCTCTCAGCAGGAAAAGTGCAGGTATCTTATCCCATTTGATGGTTTCAGAATGCAGGCAAATTAGGGCCACACAACAGGTTCGACTTCAGGACTTGAGGAAAGTCACATGTTTGGGTTGCCTTACAGTCCAACCCAAGTTAATCCAGAGAATAAGGGAAGCCCAGTTAGTTGACCCCGCCCTAGTAGCCCGCAAGAAGGATGCAGAACAGGAAGTGAGCTCAGAATTCTGAATCTCTGCCGATGGATTACTCTGTTTCCAAGATAGGGTGTGTGTCTCAGATGACAGTGAGTTAAAGAGAGACATCATGACAGAGTTCCATAGCTCGAAGTTTGTCATGCATCCAGGAAGCACCAAAATGTACCAAGGCATGCGACCCTAGTTTTGGTGGAATGGGATGAAGAGAGACATAGCCGACTTTGTATTCAAGTGCTTGGTATGTCAGCAGGTCAAAGCAGAGCATCAGCACCCAGGTGGGCTACTTCAGCCGTTACCGATTCCAGAGTGGAAGTGGGAACACATCACCATGGACTTCGTAACGGGATTACCCGAGGCACGTTCAAGACATGACGCCATCTGGGTAATTGTTGACCAACTTACCAAATCTTCTCACTTCTTGGCCATCAGAATGACCGACCCCTTGGACAAGTTGGCAAGAATGTATATCCGAAAAATAGTCAGATTGCACGGAGTTCCAATAACAGTGGTATCCGACAAGGACCACAGGTTCACTTCTCGGTTTTGGAGTAGTTTTCAGCAAGCCATGGGAACAAAGCTGTCTCTCAGTACTGCCTTCCATCCTCATACTGATGGACAATTAGAAAGGACAATTTGTACACTTGAGGATATGCTATGAGTATGTGTCCTTGACTCCCGGGGCCATTGGGACGATCATCTACCCCTGATAGAGTTTGCCTACAACAACAGGTACTAAGCAATCATCGGCATAGCTCCATATGAGGCGTTATATGGGCGCCCGTGTAGATCACCGATTTTTTGGGAAGAAGTGGGCGATAGAAGATTGTTCGGCCCGGAGTTGATAGAGGAGACCACGTCTAAAATAGTTAAAATCATAAAGAATATTCAGACGGCTCAGAGCAGGCAAAAGAGTTATGCGGACACCCGAATGAGAGATCTAGCGTTTGAGAAATGCGACCGGGTGTTCCTTAAGATCACTCCTTTCAAGATAATTAGTAGGTTCGGCAGCAGGGAAAAATTGAACCCCTGATTTATTGAACCTTTTGAAATCTTAGACAGGATTGGTACTACTGCCTACAAACTAGCACTGCCTCTAGAGCTCTCCAAGGTCCACAATGTGTTCCACGTATCCATGCTACGTAAGTACAACCCGGACCCCTCTCATGTCTTGGCTCATGAACCGCTTCCACTCCAAGAGAACTTATCTTATGAAGAAGTACCAGTCGGTATCACGGACCGAAAGAGCAGGATACTCCGCAACCGGGAAATATCATTTGTAAAGGTCGTGTGGCAGAACCACACGCCAAGGAAGGCTACCTGGGAGCTAGAATCAGATTTTAGATCCCAGTATCTCCATTTGTTCGACCAAGAGTAAGAGGCAAATTTGGGGGACCAAATTTCTTTAAGGGGGGGGAGAGTTGTAACACCCAAATTTTATTATTTTTATTTTTTAATTTATTTTAAATTATATTAGAATTTTAGTTTAATTTTTTAATATTTAATTTATAAGGTTTTAATTTAATTTATTTAATTTAATAAAAATAATAATAATAATAATGATAAAATATGGTAAAATTATTTTTGGGATTTAATTGAAATTGATTTTGAAAAAATAGGTGAAAATTTAGATTCTGTGAGTGTTTTTGAAAAGAAAATCGAAAATCGGGGGTCAAAATGTAATTTAGAAAAGTTGTACCACGTCAGCAGCCCCGGCCAACCAGAACACGCCGCGTGGCAAGGAAGCTGACGCGGGAGGCCACGTGGGCGATCCGCGTGCACGCGATCGAACGGTCCAGATCTCACGCGTGCGGACGGCCCAGATCTCACGCGCACGGACGGCCCAGATTGAATCACGCACGGACGGCTCAGATCGCATCGCGATAGACGGCCCAGATTTATTCTCATTTTAATCGCGATCGGACGGTCTAGATTAAATCGTGATGGACGGCTGAGATTAAAAGGAGAATGTTATAAATAACCTCACCCACACCCGACCCCAAACCTTAGCCGCCAGTACCCTCGCCGGAGAAAAAGAACCAGTCACCGGAAGAGCCGGCCACCGCCACCCGCCGCCGCACCGGAGGATTTTTTGACTGCTGAACGAGGTAAATTTTCTCCCCTCGGCTCGTTTTTCGATACTGAATTCGCCTATGGCCAAATCAGAGCCAAACCACTGGGCAATCGGCCAAAAAATACCGCTGAAGTCCAGCGGCGCCGCCGCGGCTTCCCTCAGTTTTTGCCTCCGATGAGGCCCTTTCTGGTTCCTGTTCGATGCAATTTTTACACCACTGTGATCACCGTCCTTTTCTCTATAGGTTGACCAGAGCAAAACATCAAATCGCAACTTGCGCCAGAGAAGCTGCCGCACCCGAGAGCTCCGCCGCCGGTAAGTCTCGGTTTTTCGTAATTTTTTGGCCCACCAAGGGCTCTAGGGTTGTTTTATCGCAGGAACCAATGCAAGTTTGGACGAATTCGGCCGAAAATGGCCAACCCGAGGTGGATCACCGCCGCAGGCGGTGGTGCTGTCGCCGGAGCACGGGGGAGCTGCCGTGCCAGAATTTCGATGTTGGCCAAAAAGGGGCCCTGGGTCTTATTTGGGGTTTTTTGGGACACGTGCAGGTACCGGTAGTGCGTTTCAGTTTTCTGAGAAAAATTCAGGGAATTTAGGGATAGCTCGTAGGTGCATTGTAGAGCCGATTTCAGACCACGAAACAAGTAAGGATTTCTCACTCTATTTCCTATCACGGCATTAAAGGTTAATAGATTATTAAACGGTATTTTATGAATTCGTAAATATGTATAATTAATTAAGATTGCTAATGGGGCCCGATCCTGATGTATTTGTCGGTCTGTTTCTGTTTGATGTATTTTACAATTTAAATGCAGCATGGTATCTGATGTATTTATTTTATGGTTTCGTATGCATGAATCACGGTTTCGTTTATTATGTTTTGAATTATTTTAATTCATCTACCTGTTAATAAAAATAAAAAAACTTATTAATAGATTTAACATCAATAAGGTTAATTCAAATCCATTTTAAGATAAGACAATCTTTAAGTATATGGATGATGCTTTTACTTCTCTCCATGTACCTTGGACATTTGTTCACTATTACTTATATACATATTTTTTTTATAGATAACAGATATTTGAAGATAAGAAATCACATAAAATAAGAATATTTTGTATGACTTGAAACATAAAGAGTTTTCAAATATTAAATGTGAATTGTATACTAGTTTACTATAGAGATAAATTATTTTTTATTTGTATCATTTTTCCAATAATGGACAATTTTTTAGTTCTTTTTTTAAGCTATATGTAATTTATTGAGCTTAAGTTCGACTGTATGATTTTATTCTCAAAAAGAAAAAAACTTAATGATTATTTTTAATAAAATAAACATTGAATCTCATAAGTATTCAATTTTTATACTTTTTCCAGTTTGGAATAAGAATAGCTATTAATAAATATCTTTTCTTTATCCCCAAAAAGATTAGATCTAATAATCATTTAACTTATCTTACAACTATAATTATTATTCTAATGTTATAATTAAGTTATTGTGCTATTAAAAAATTAGACAAAAAATTTATAGGTTCATAAATAATTTATAAACTAAGTTTTTAAATTTCATTCTGAATCTTACTTTAAATGTTAGCCATTATGCATATAATTACAATGTAATCTTTTATTTTTAGAAAAAAATTACAGAAATCATCCTCAAATTTATGAAATACACAGGCAACTCTATAACTTAAATTCTTAAACAGTATTATACATTAATACTTACTAACAGACTAACCACTTAGAATTGAAATTACAATCTTGTATTTTACTCTCAAACAATCATCGATGCAGTCAGAATCACGAAATATTTGACATTTCATCAAACAGTTTCCGAGTACACTCAGTTAAACTTCTGATTATAGTATAGAGGCGGCCAGAAGAGTTACAAACACATAATAACACAAGAAAGCATTTGTCAAAGAGGAAGACAACACAAACACCCAAGTCCAAATTCCAGACTTAAGGTCTCTGTCTCTCTGGCATTTTATTGAACAATCTCCGAAGCAAACTCGGACCATCCATACAAGAATATCAGTTAGCTTAATTTATACCATACAAAAAATTATAATTCAAAGCATATCATACCCAATTAGTTTTAGTTAGTGTAGCATAAAACCCATAAAACAGATTCCTAAAAATGTATGTGTTTTAAATAGTACAGTCATTATCTGCCTTCAAGAACTGTAATAGTAATTTTGTTAGTAGAATTCATAGGAGAAGAGTTTGTGTTACTCAAGATTGCCTTTCAGTGAATGCTGGCTGTTTCGGATTAGGAAGATCAACAATCTCGCTCTTGAGCATCGAGATAACAGTCGATACACTTGGCCGATCTTTCGCAAATTCTTGCACACACAACAATCCCACATGTACGCATCTCAACATTTCTTCCTTAAACCTTGGTTCGAACATGACTGCATCGATGAATTCTACAATGTTTTCCTCTTTCCACAATTTCCATGCCTGAAAAGTGAAAATTGTAAGCATTTATTGACCTTAAAATATGGAGCCTTATGTAAGTTTTGAATTAGATACACTTACATAACTCAAAAGATTAAGAAACTGTTTATCACTATAGAAACTTGAGTTTCTCCTTCCACTTATAATCTCTAACAATAAAACTCCAAAGCTAAATACATCTGATTTCTCGGAGAACTGACCTTCCATTGCATATTCAGGTGACATATAACCACTGCAGTTAAGAAAATCTATATATCTTGAGCTCAACTTTGTTGGATTATAATTCTTACAATGTTAAAAAGCTACTTACTATGTTCCAACAACTCTTCTTGTATTAGCTCGATCTTCTTTGCCTCCAAAAATCCTTGCCATTCCGAAGTCTGAAATTTTTGGGTTTAGTTCCTCATCCAACAAGATGTTACTTGCCTTTAAATCTCGATGAATAATTCGTAATCTTGAGTCTCTGTGTAGGTAAAGGAGACCTCGACCAATTCCTTCGATAATATTAAGGCGCTTTCTCCAATTTAAACATTTTCTCTCAATTGGATCTAGATCAAGTTTATGTGAAAAAGATTACAGAAAAGAGGTGATCAGTAGTTGTTCTGTAAAGTAAAAAGAAAATGGTGCTTGATGTTCAAGTAACCATAGAATAAGTTTCAATTTTATTTATTTATTGCTGGTGTTGATAAAAACTATATTGATCGCTACGACTAACCAAAGAGAATTGCATCCAAGCTTCGGTTTGGCATGTACTCATAGACTAGAATATTTTCTTCGCCTTCAACACAGCAGCCAAAAAGTCTAACAAGATTTCGATGTTGAAGTTTAGAAATCACTACAACTTCGTTCCTAAATTCTTCGAGTCCTTGTCCAGAATTACTCGAAAGTCTCTTCACTGCTACTTCTTGCCCATCTTGCAGCTTTCCCTGGAAAGAAAATCCGAGCCAAGAACACTATGAGTACTAAATAGTATGACATTATAATCCAACAACAATTTGAGTTTTAACTAACCTTGTATACTGGACCAAAACCACCCTGCCCAAGCTTGTTGGATGGATTAAAGTTGTTTGTTGCTGCTGCTAGTATCTCAAAATTGAACAATGGCAGCTCCTGAACTCTGATTTGATTCTTATTATGCCCGAGCAAATCAATACTCAAAAGTTTTGTACTTCCCCCTATGATAAACAAATAGGATTTCTACATTTCTTCCCTTTGAACAGTAAGAGTGAACAGTCTATCTTCAAACTAAATTGTTAGAGATGTTGCAAAATTTACCTCTATGTTTAACCATCCATCTCCGTAAGAAAAATGTGCAGATGGAAATGGCTACTGTTCCCAATATGGCTGCAGTAATGATAAGAGCTCCAGAATCCTCCTTTTTGTCTGGAAATCAAAAGAAAAACAAATAAAAAGATAAGGTTTTTGGGTCTGACTTGGAAATAGTGTTTGATAAGATGATCATGGTTTCCATGGTATGCTGCTTAGCTATTTGGAAAAATCTGAACTTTAGCAGATGATATGTGGAAATGGTGGAGAGACTTTTCGGTGATGGTTAAGGAAGAAGCTGCAGCCGTATTAAGTTGATAACTGAGGCTTAAAGTTGCATAGAAAAGGCAAAAACACAAAACAGTTGAGTGAACTACCTAGTTCTGAATAGTGGAGACGAATGTGAAGGTCTATGCCATCTGATAAGAGAATCTGTATATCAATTAAGGTTCCTGTCCATAACATACACCCGATGCCACTATTATATGCATAAGCTACACAGGAACAATTACTGAAACAATAGTCTTTACACTCATCCTCGAGCCTGAAAGACCATTGTACAAAGTCTGGAACTTTAACATTTGCCAGTTTATCAAACCCATCTTCTTGGCTTGCTTTCCCACCATTGTTCCTATTGCACTGCAAGCTTTTCTTCCTAACACAACCACCTGTCCAGTTTCCTCTCTTCCACTCCTCTGGATTCTTCGGTTCAAACCCTTTCAAGCAGCTGCAGATTCTTTCTTTGTCACAGTATCCAAATTCTCCACACTTTCCATAAAGTTCACATTCAGTACTTGGAACCATCCAGACATGCTCCCAGTTATTTTTCCTCTCTTCCCAAAATGTTTGTACCAAATTTCCCTCTGAGCTCAACACAAACTTAGTTACCAAAGACGTATTCGAAAAAGTATATGATAAGTAAAAAGTCCCTTCTTCATCCACCAGTTTAAACCCATTTCCGTAACTAGAACTTATATCTGTTACCTCGGTAAATATCAGGCCATTCCATGGACCACTTCGCCAAAATGGGCGAGAACCATTCCAAATGAAAAACTCAGGAGCACTAACAACATCTATCCCAGCTGAAAACATTCCATCAGATGGATCAGGACTTTTCCATGATGAAATCTTCACTGTCTTCCCAGTTCTCGGATTAGTACTAAGCCTCATCTTCGATGTGACTGTGTTCGATGGATGCTGGAAGCTCTCCCACAAGGTAACTCCACTTGAATCATCTTTGAGGACAAGGTTTCCAGTATCCAAAAGCTGAGCACAAGAATTCTTCACCGGATTGGAAATATTTGATGACCAAAGAATCTCATTCTTCCCAGTCAGAATGACCAGATTTCCATCATCTGATATCTTCATACTCCCGGAGGAATCTTGAAGCGGCTTATTTCGGTTAGCTACCCAGATGACAGTCCTTCCAGGAAGATCATTGTACCATATTCCTGCATACCGACGAGTCGAATTATCAGGACTGAAGAATCCTAGTCTGAAAGATCCTTGGCTGGAGATTATAGATTCAGTGTCACTGATGAATTGAATTGGTGTGATGGTGTCAAAAGCAGCACAGAATTTTAGAAGAAAACAACCTAACAAGCCGGATAGAAGGAATGAAATCAAGCTGCTTCTGGCATTCATGATCAGTTAATTGCTCACTGATGAATTGAATTGGTGTAATGGTGCCAAAAGCAGCACAGAATTTTAGAAGAAAACAATCTAACAAGCCGGATAGAAGGAATGAAAAGCTGCTTCTGACATTCATGGTCAGTTAATTGCTTGATCTCTGGTAAGGGCTTGACCATGGGAATGCAGGCGGTTTGATATGGGAGTTATAGTTGACTTGACTTCTACAGTTGTGACGTAGAAGTCATAATATTTTTTAATTTTTATTATATTTATTATATATTTTTAATTAATAATACACGTGATACAATAAAATATAATTTTCATACAAAATTTTCAGGGTCATTTTGTTGCTCTCCTTCGGTCTCTCTCGCTCTCTATGCTTATTGCAGTAACTCAAATTTGGAGTTGTTAGAAGATTTTTTTTTCTCTCGTAGAAGTTGATTTTGTTTCTTTTCTGGTTTGCTCTATCTTATAGAGTGATCGAGTTTATGATATGAAGAATGATCTATTAGAGGATATTAATGAGTTTTTCGGTTGAATTTTAGGGTTATTACTTGTTCCAATTTAAAGTCTGACCTTAATTGCTCTTCTCTAAACAGTTCTTGGTTTGTGCGGCAATAATCCATCTTTGATCGCCTAGCTAAGTTAATCTCGATTTGGTGTCATTTCTATATGAAGGTTGGGATTAAAAATGTGATGCCTGTGGGTTTGGTATGGATTCCCGCGCTTAAGGAAGTCCTCTACGAACGGAAAGTAAATTAGAAGAAACAAAGCTGCTCGCAAATGGTTCCTTCTAGTGGCATCAGGCTCCTTCACTGGATGGCTTGTCGCTCTTTCTCCTTGTGCCTTATTGAAGATTCCAGAAATTTAGTAATGTTCTTTCTTTTTCTTCTACACACACACAGAGACACACATTTATATGGGGTTTAGGCGTTTGTTTAATATTTTTGTTGTACAATTGTATTTACTTGGTTTTTTTTTCTTCTTGTTGACTTGAGTTCAGCTATATGGAGCAGTAACTGGAAGAAGCTTGCGGGGATTTAGTACTGGGTTTTGCAGCAGCTCGCGCAGAGTTTCTGGGAGTTACGAACCAAAAAATGGTGAAGTTATTTATGATTCCTAGTTGTGGTTCCCATTTTCTTTTGTCTTTTTGGCTTGAGAAAATGAAGAAAAAGGAAAGAGTATTATAATTAACTTTTCTGTTCTATTGTTGGTGAAGTGGATTTTTAAAATTGAAAATTTATCTGATTGTTTAATCTGCATTTGATACTACTAGCATAGGATAAACTTTCTTTAGTTTTGTGTTGAAATGCAGCTAACCATAGAAACTGGCTACCATTATGGTTTTTTAGTGCAAATTCGGGTGTGACAAGGTCAATTCACTGTACTGGTATTTCTCATGTTCTTTGAGCTCCTCCTGATCTGGTGATAGTCTGATCACAAGTCTATCTTGAAAAAAGATCATGGCTTTATGTAATTCGTCCAGAAGGTCATCATCAGTCACAGGCATGAGAAACTTATTTTTTACTGTGATTGAGTTTAACTGTGTGTAGTCTATGCATAACGCCCAAGAGCCATCTTTCTTTTTAATTAAGTGCAGTGGAGAGGCAAATGGGCTGTGGCTGGGTTGAATGATGGACCTGTCCAGCATCTTGGCGATTTCTTCTCGATTTTTGTCTTTTAAAGATAAGGGTGCCTATAAGGTCATTGGTGGTGCCTCTGCCATTAGAGGAATGGAGTGGTCTTGCTCTCTTCTTGGTGGTAAGGAGTTGGGTTCCTAAAAAATTCCTTGATATTTGCCGATTATAGGTAACAAATAACTCTTCATTATCCTTAACCCCCTCCTAAACCTTTCCTGGCATTAGAGGAATGGAGTGGTCTTGCTCTCTTCTTGGTGGTAAGGAGTTGGGTTCCTCAAAAGTTCCTTGATATTTGCCGATTATAGGTAACAAATAACTCCTCGTTATCATTAACCTCCTCGTAAACCTTTCCTGGCATTAGAGGAATGGAGTGGTCTTGCTCTCTTCTTGGTGCTAAGGAGTTGGGTTCCTCAAAAACTCCTTGGTATTTGCTGATTATAGGTAACAATAATTCCTCATTATCATTAACCCCCTCCTGAGCCCTTCTTGGTTGGGTTTTGTATTGAATGGAGTACACTAGTTGGGTTCCTCAAAAATTTCTCGGTATTTGCCGATTATAGGTAACAATAACTCGTCGTTATCATTAACTCCCTCCTGAGCCTTTCCTGGTTGGGTTTTGTATTGAATGGAGTATGTGTCTTCCCCTCCTTGTTGTGCCTTTAGGAGCCATCTTCCCCACCCTTTACCTAGTGCCTGCGTCAGTAATCCTTCACCTTTTACTCCTTGAATGATCACTGGTTTCCCATCCTTTGTTAAGATAATTTGCATCTTTTTAAAGTTGAAGGACCCTGGGTTGTGTCTCTTCATTCAGTATGTTTCCCAAGATCATGCCATATCACCCCAGCTCCATCATCCCAAAGGTCCTCTTGAACTGTATTTTCTGCATTCTCCAGTGCAAAACAGAGGCCTGGTGTTGGCTGGTTAAGGCTTCCCTGTCGGCCACCAATACCTTGAGTGTTGGGAAAGGTATGTGTGCTGCTGCTGTTCACAAGAATAAGGGCAAGTCTGGTGTCTATAGTTTCCCAGATCTTGGTTGTACTACCCTTTCCATTCATTCTGAAAATTTGTAATTAAATTTTTTTGTTACAGCAATTTCATTCTTTCACATGACTGATAAAATGAAAATGCCAAGGAGAACATTCACACAGCGGCACAGCGGCAGTACAAAAACTAATTTGGCTTAGATATCTGAGTGATTTGATGAGATTATGCTGTTGCTTTTGTTAATTGATTAGCTTGCTCTGATGTTACTACTTCCTCTCTGCTTTCCTGTCTCTCTTTCTTATTTCATACTATTCTGGATCTTGTCTTCTATTTTTATCACTGTCTAATTATTTCCCTGCAGAGAGCACTTTACTCGCTTGGACTGAAGATGTCAGATTTACATGCTTCTGTTCAGAGGAAACGAATTGAACTTGGATCTTTACAGAGAACAATCACTTTATCAACAATACTTAAAGCTCAAGTAAGGCTATCTTATCTGCACGCCTGAAATTTAAACCTTTAAATTCTATAAGTTCTCTATTTGTACAATGTGCCATTTGAATATTTTTGGTTGCATTGGCCATATGGGTTTTCTTTCATTGTTAGTTGTAAGATAAAGTTATGCGAACACGTATAGATGCACTCGCTGGTTGCGTGAATTGATCTAACTTCCCTCTCTTGGCATATCACAAACTTAATTGAAGATCTTATTTTGCAATATAACATTTTAACAAAAAAACCTTATATAAGGCTTTCATCGTTGAGTATAGATGTGGTCTCTGGAAGACTGGTCCACGCTTGAAGGGGATTATTCACATTCTTTATCAGAAACAATTCAAGCTTTGTCGAATGTCTCAACTCGGCTCCCATTCAGTTCAAATATCAAGGTATTCTATTTGTAATATTGTTCTGAGCATGATGCTAGCCACCCTTGAGATGCTCCAATAAGGGATGATGCTTCTTTGCAGGTTGATATAGGAGATGTAGGGGAGGCACTAAATTCAGCAGTGAAGGTGATGGAAACAATTCTTTTACACATTCAAAACTTTGTGCCAAAGGTATGTCCTTTCTGAAACAAATCATTCTTCATGTGAAAGGAAACCAGACATGCCATAGACATGTCTACCAAAGTTGAGCTTGAGCCTCCCACAATTTGGAAACTTGTCATTGATCAGTAGCCAAACAGCCAATCACTCGTTGACTTCATAAGAAAATTGCTTGTTAAATGCAGGCTGAAGAGATAGAAAAATTGATTTCGGAACTTGCAAGGGTGATTGGGGGACAAAGAGTTGAGATCCAAGAATGTGGAGATCTATTATCTCAGACGTATGCTTTACAGGTTTGTCCTCAGAATTTGTGAAAATCTTTTGCAACGTTCATATTACAAGTATTCAGCTCAGTTGAAATAATCTTCTATGGCCCCTTTGCCTGTCATCACTCTGGTTGCTGTTTGGTCAGGTGGAAGAATGCAGCTTAAGGAGCCAGCTTATTCAATTTCATCGGAGCTGTCCAGACATTAAGCAATAATTAATTGCTATACTACATTCTTGATTGATATAAAATTTCATCTTCAAAATATTTCATGTGCAAAATAGTTCATTTCTTTTTTTCTTTTTGTTTCATTGGCCATGAAAATGATTTGATTTATTTGGATTAAGTTTGGAACAAGTGATATTTTTTTTTGTAAAATTCATTTAGTTGATGAAATCTAAAGTAAATACCACAAAATACATCCATTTATTCCAAATATAACTTACCTATAAGATTTCTCTCCATCTGAGAGAATCTGTAGTTCATAAATACAAATTCTGAGGATCAGATGCGGAAGATGTATCCAAGTAAATTTCTGCTTCGATTGAAGAAACAAAAGAAGACGGATAGAGAGAAAGGAGAAGATAATTATAATTATACGGATTCGGAAGATGTATCCAAAAATTGATTGCAATTCAAGTTACTGAATTCTGCTCTCAACAATGCCCTATGGGAGGAAAATCTTGTCCTAAGAATGAACTAAAGGAACCATATCTTGTCCCAAAGGATCCCATATGGATTCTTGGCACGGCTATATGGAAGATCAGGTGAAGTGATACATCAGAAGGTACTTCTAGCTAACGAGCAACCTCACCAATTTTCTGAAGGATCCTAAATGGTCCACAATATCTTGGATACAAGTTTAAACTCTTGTGGAGTCTCAAGTATGCTAGTAAGTTTGCATCTTCGAGAAAACCATTTCACCCCAACACTGAAGGTTGCTTCATGCAATTATGAGAACCAACTACGTGCAGATGGTTTACAGGGTAAATAACTACTCTTATTACAAGGTACTTATCTAGCCAACGTTTACATCTACTCTACCCAACTTTTCTGGTTCACCCTAACATTTCTCACTTGTCCACCTACCGCTGAACAGTTTTTGGATATCAAATGGAACTTTACAAAAAATAATTTTAATGTGCCACCTGTTACTCTAGCTAATTATCCATCCTTTCTAAGCATGATTTCTATGTTATATATGGTCTCAATTGAAGTAGTTTCTTTTTTCAAATCAATCAAAACCCTTTCTCAAACCTTTCTCAAACTGTGAAGCTTCTTCCAAAGCAATGCTCCTTGGGAAGCTGAATCATGTGACAGCATTCCAGCAAGATATCTTCAGAACTAGAAGAAGGTGAGGAAGGAACAGTATCAGAAAGGTTTAGAGGTGAAAAATTATAAAAATGCTGAAAATGGAGACATGTTGATACTGGAGTTGCAGGTGGAACTGTACAATGACTCGCCAAGACTTTGCTACCTGCACGAGAGATCTCACATGTGATTTACGGAATGACGTAAATTCTTGAGATAGCATTGAGAATTTCTATTTGGTCATCTTATTGTTGATGACATGCTGAGCTCATGTGAAAAGAATTCTTTAGCAATTGAAGAGCTCTTGCCTAAGGAGCAACGGAGAATTTCTGTTTGTGTAATTCAATCAATTCTTAAATATGATGCTTAACGTTCTAGTTGCGATATCTAGATAACCCAAATCCCTGAGTAGGTTGATTAAACTTAAACCAAAAATGAAGCTACAGCCAAACAATCCGAAACATCCAAGAAAAACAAAAACAAAGAATAGCAATGAAAAAACCTAAAACCCACGAATCAGTCATCAACTCATGTTAATGCTAACCAGTAGGAAGTTACTCAGATAGCCACCCCCGGAGACCTCAGGCAACTCCAACCGCACATTCCTAAAGCCTCACCAGAAATCCTGCCAGGATTCCTGCCGGTGACTGCCATGAGATCACCCAGCCTCCGAATCATCAAGTTGCCACCTTTAGGCACATCACCAGACACCCTACCAATCTCCAATCCTGTCCAATGTCATACCCAAGACCAAGATGTGGATCTCAAGCAGTCGTGTACATCACCTTTGGGTAAACATCTCCGAATCTGCTATAGTTTGAATTTTTTTTTCCAAACCAAGTCTCATGGTACCAGTTCAGCCCCTTCACCGATTTTTTACCAGATCAAATTGGTTTCTGAGTAATTTTAGCGCAATCTCTTTATCTTATAGTCAATTCCATCAAGGTCATATTCTAACTAACTCCTTTGAAAAATTTTCGAAATGTGGATCATTAAAGGAGAGTATGGCAATCTTTCATCAACGATAAAAATCAGTACTTCTTGGCTACAGTTATGGGCAACCGAGCAGTTAAATGGAAGAAAATCAGAAGCATTCTCCAATTTTTCAAACCCTAATTTGTCGTGGAAATAAAAGTTAAAAGCTTGTTGTTCATGGGGACTGTTGCAATAAACTTGTTTGAACGGCTTAAATCTTGTAACATAGCCATTTCGACTACCATATGACTAGCATTGATGGGTAGTATGAATTTTTCTGCAGTGTCTTGTTTCCACTTGTTACTATGCTTACAATGGTTCATTACTGACTGTGTAGTTCCTAAAATGTTTACACATATTATCCTATGTCGGCCTTGCCCATATGATCAACATGTTTAACATGATGGGACTATCACTATCTACTATCCTAGTTATGGTACAAAGAAAGTAGATCTGAAATCTAAGGAAGTGTTTTTGGAATCTACGGTTACAAGAGAGATGTATAAATATGAACAAGACATGGAGTCAAAGCAAACAGTCAATGAAAAGAATAAAAGACAGAGAGCTCATTGGAGTTAAGAAATGATAAAAACCACCATGTCTTCATAAGAGCAACTATTTTGAAATTCCTCAAGATCTTTCACCTCAGAAGAGTTCTAAGCCTAAGAGAAATGATTTTGAGAATCCTCAGAATCTTTCACCCATGGAGAGTTCTATACAAGCTCTATGCATGGAGGAACCTAAGCCACCAATTGAGATTCAACTCAACGATGGTGAGGCAACAATTACAAAATGTCTTGATTTCATTTTGCCTGCCGGGTTTTATGTACCTAACGTAATGTGTCTCCATATTTTTTTTAAAAAAAAAAGTATTTTCAAAAAATAGTGTGCCTCCATTTGCAGAATTTACAAAAATCTTTTCGGAAAGCGCCAAGATTGTGTTTTTGGAAACTTCCAACGGTTCAAATCACGAGGTTTAGTTTCCTCCAACTATTAAAAAATGATGGAGAATGGGTACGAGTAGGATTTTCTGAATAGATTAGGAGTCATATTTCTGGCTAATCTATATTTTAAAGTGTAATAGTATAGATAAAAATCACATATTTTGTAACTCGGGATTTAAGTAATATTTTTTAAAGTTATTTATGACTAGATTTCCTTTATTTAACAGTAGTATTAATATACTGTCATTTGGAAATTCTCACTATTTAGGAAGGTTAACTAGGATTCTGTAAATTCATCTGTAATATGACCTTTGAGATCATTTTTTTCTATAACACCTTCGAGATTATTACCAGTCAATATAAATTATTCTCAGATTTTCCTCAATTTCTTGGTTGTTTGATTCAATCAATCCCTGGGTCTCACGCTTAAGAACCTCACATATGTTGTCTAGTTGACCCAAATCCTTAAGTAGGCAACTTAATCTTAATTTGTCCTAGATCAAAGAGACTAGTAAAGATCTTGTCTCTATCTAAATCAATGTTTTTGTAGAAGCCCATGCTATTCGTAAACATTATCCCTAAAATTTTGGTGAACTTTGACAGTAGTAGATGGATGATAAAAAGCTACAAAATGGGAATGCATAGTTTGTGAAACAATCAACAATCATCAAGATTTTCCCTGCCATCCGACTTAAATGAAGCCTACAGTAAACTATTAATATGTTTCCATGCTTTAGAAGGGACAGGCTATAGGAAACTATTTCTAAACACAAAGGTGCTAGACATGCCACCCCTTTACAAGTAAAGAACAGTCTTCAGTAAACACACGGATGACACAAACTTCAACTCAAATGTGATTAAGGATACAGCACATGATATCAAATTCTTAACTTCAAGCACTAAATGCTTCCGTGTAAGATCAGTTTACCAGTTAAGTCTTGCACAACCAACCCTGATCAGAAAGTAGTTGAAGAAACCTGACCAATCAGTAACAAGCAACCGTGGGCTTCTACAGCTCAGTCTTAACCTTGACATCTCCATTTGGTAATGTACTTTGTGATTGAGCAAGCCGTTTTGATTCAGCAGCAGAGCTTGCACGAATCTCCCTATATGATTCAACTTCGTCAGGAAAACTCTGCTCAAGTTCCTCCAGCAGATGCCTTCGCAAACTCTTGAATGCATCAGTCTTGCCCTTGGTAACTTGATTTTTGCCAATACAGCTGTTTATTACATCCCTGGTGAACTCATCTGGATTTTTCCCATCATCAATCAACTTGAGGACTTCCATAGGAACTTGAATGTTACATTTCTCAGACAATTTCATCATGTTTTCTAGCTCCATAACAAGAGAATTCAGTCGTTGGAGGAGAGGCAACTGGGAGGCAGCATTGAAGGAAGAGACAGTGAGGTATAATTGATGAAGGAGACCTAGAGTCTTCTGTATGGAGTTGATAACCTGATTTAGATTCTGTTTTGGATCATCTGTAGCTGCTGTCACCGTCCCCCGATCATTCGCCTGGTTATTCATCATCCCGTTGCCACTACTCCCACCAATACCAACACCAGCCGTCTGTGATGAATCCATCTTTCAACTTCCTGATGCTTCCAAACCAAGTAATTAAAGGAATAACCTACGCTTCAGTGGTGGAATCGGAACAGACCCGCGGAATGGCTTGTTGGCTGAAATCTTTGCCTTTCTCCTATAGATCTTGTTGTTAAGCCTTCCACTATTGCCTTCTCTTTTTCCGATTTCCTCGATTTCCCCTCCGAATCCTCCTTCAATCCCAGGATATTCTTCTCTAATCCTCTCCCAAATCTCCTTATTCCCTCAATCACTCTCTGAAATCCCCTCTTTTACATACCACCCGAAATTCACTACAAGTTTGCCCTAAATCAACCCTATCCCACCTTGGAAGAGGCTATTAGCTTCCCTCCTTCTTCCCAGTCCTGCTTACCTGCTTCGGCGCACCAGATCTTCCCCTCTTCTCTTCACCGTTTTCTTTTCATCTTTCTTGTTGCAGCGATACATGCGATTTTTATAGGAGGCTTTTTACCAGGGGTAAATCTGTAATTTTGTGAAAGGTAAAACAACAAAACTGAAGGTAAAAGTAAAAAAATGAAATTTACCAATTTACTTTCAGAAAAGCTCATTCTATTCCTCCCATCCAAGTCTGAATCTCAGGTGTTGATTCTGAGGGTCTCCACCTTCCTCCATCAAAACCAGACCAGCATGCGCACATTGACCAATTTAAATCCTTCCATGTCCACTGTGCAATCTACCCCTCTCCTCTACTCGATTACAAAATCAACCAAGCATAGTAACTATTATACTCCTTCAATCACCACAACTGCGAGTTACAGGAACCCTAGACGCTTGCGGACACGCTCGATACCTCTTGTAGCCGAAACAGCTATAACTCCTGATTCCCTGAAGGAGCAACTTTCCTACGCCGCCAAATCAGTCACTCGCCGCCTTATTCTACTTCGTCATGCTAAGAGTTCCTGGGGAGATTCTTCGCTCAGAGGTTATCATTATTATTATTATTATTTGTTTACTTGTTCGATTCCCTTTCTTGTTTTTCAAATTCTGATTTCATCTTTGTTGAGCAGATCACGACCGGCCTCTGAGTAAAGCTGGACGAGCAGATGCTGTCAAAGTTTCTCAAAAGCTCCAAGACTTAGGTTGGGTTCCTCAACTCATTCTGTCTAGGTAACTCACTCACTGAATTTTGTCAAATTAAAGACGACAGAATAGATAGTTCTTTAAGGAGGGTTACGTGGCGCAGTGATGCAGCGAGAACGAGGGAGACGCTTAAGATAATGCAGGAACATATGCGAGGGTTGATGGAAGCTGAGCTGCATTTCATTTCAAGTTTTTACTCCATTGCTGCAATGGACGGCCAGACTGCCGACCACCTTCAACAAGCTATCTGTAACTATTCAAGGGATGACATACTCACTGTTATGTGAGTTTCATCTTAATTAATCTCAGGTATCCTCGTAAGAATTCTTTTCCTGTGTCAGAATAATATTGAACTACTGTAGCAGGTGTATGGGACATAACCGAGGATGGGAGGAGGCTGCCTCTATGTTCACTGGTGCTTCGGTCGAACTGAAAACTTGCAATGCTGCTTTGCTTGAAGCCGCTGGGAGCTCCTGGGAAGAGGTTTGATATATTTCCTGTCCCAATTATTTCCTCTTCAAGCTGCATTTTTTATCAATGTCATTAGGTGCTCCTACAGATTAAATTGAGGTCTGTTACTTTATTATCTAGGAAGGAAAAGATCAACAGATACTGCTTGGCAATATATGTGTGCCTGTACTTGTTTGCCTGGGCAGCTATCTCTTTCATTAGTGGCTCTTATCCATTAGTTTTGTTACTGCTTATGAAGTTTGTTTGATTTTACTATATTTATCTTAGCTTGCTTGGAAACCAGTTACCAGCAACATACGCTGAAATCTGGTTGTTTTCTGATTATTCAGAAAAATCATGAAATTATCAATTTCCTCATTTGGAACTTTCTTCCGATCCTCTAATCTCTTCTTTGAATTTTGTGTGTTATCTTCAATCTTCCTTCATCTGTTCCCTTCTTCTCAAGTTAGGATCATGAAACAAGGACCCTAACAACCACCTTCACCAAGGACATTCTTGTTGAACTTGTTGGTTTCCTTCAGAGCATTGCCAACTTCTCCGGTGACAGATGTTTACAAGAGCACATCAACATACAGAATCTTTACCAACATGCTTCTAAGTAGACTTTACGTGTGAAATTCTACACCAAAGGCAAGACACTTTGTTGCTGTAAGAGAGGAAAAACAAAAATAAAAAAATAATAAGAATAATTTATTTTCAGTTGTTGTGATATATTTTCTACTTCATCCAGAAGCACAGAATCATGGAGGCACCAGGCCTCTTAGGTATGGTAGTATTTACCAGCTTACATGGCCTTGTCATTACATCTTTCCACTTCAGGCAAACAGGGGATTCATAACTTACTTTAATTGGAATACACGGTACGCCAGTGGAGATGCCAAAAACAATTCATGGCTTCAAGGCTATTCTCCCCCTTCTTTGTTCCAAATAAAAATGTAAACTTTGTGTCGCTGAAGTTCGTGTGAAGATGAGAAAAATAAGACACTTAATTCTTTGCTAATCAAAGGATAGGAGAAGCAGGTTCACTTAAATTTATGATTTGTGCTTTATGCTTTTACAGTTAGATAAAACGGGATCGGAAGAATTTTTTATATATATTTGGGCTACATTTGCTATTAATGATTTTATTAATGCTGGACTTTAGATGCGTTAAGATGTGTTCTGGACTCATTAGAGATGTCTAATGATGTTGTTTACTGTTTTCTACAACTTAAATAGGGGCAAAGTCATGGTGTAAGCTGCAATACACCTGCCTTGGGTCAAGAGTCCCGGAAGTATTATTAGGAACAGGAACAACTGTGGTCTATCACGGTTTATCATTGTAGATTGAGAATGGAGGAATAGAACCAATATCCAAAGTAACCTATAATCATAGGACAAGGGAAAGCTGAATGAGAAATTCAATCTTAGTATCTAATTGGTTATGCTCAGAAATTGGAGATGATATGACCAACATATTAATGATGGTTTTGGATAGGATCATCTATTGATTGTGACAGAATTGCCCAGGTAATGATCTTGGACAGGTGTATTTGGGTAGACAGGATTTACGGAGGAAAATGGTGTTAATTTTTTACTGGCAAAGTTTCTATACTTTCCACCAGTATTGGGATGCTATCATTTCCATACCGTAGGATGGAATCATTTTTTATACCGTTATGATTTTTTTAAGGAGGATGTCTACTGTTGTTGTTATTTTCTCTCTCATATTAACAAAGCTTCTTTTTATATAAAAAAGAAATGTTTCTTGCAAAATTTTACCTTAACTTGGACTATGATTATACTTCTTTTTCTCGAGTCTTCTTTGACCTTGATGTAACCCAGTTTTTTTACCCTTGCAGGCGTTTGCTTTGGCAGGACATGGTGGGTGGAAACTTCAAGGCATAGTGACACCAAGTACTTGACCTGTAGAGCAACTTTAAAGTTTGATACCAAGTTATCTTACTTACTCGCAGCCACTAACAAGACCAAAAGGAATGGAAAAGGGTTCCCGTACATGGATGCTTCAATAAGTCTCGTGTAAATATAGACCTCCAAATTCTTCATCTCCTGCAGATGCTAATCAAATAACATAGCAGAGATCAGTGCCTTGACAGAGCGCAACAGAGCTGGCCCGCGTTTCTGCCTTCAGAATAACTGCAAGAATTTTGTCAGTTTGAAGACAAGAGGTGCCTAAAATATGATCGTCATTGGAATAGATTTCCAATTTAGCATCTGTTTGATGAGTGACTGGAATGTTTTCAACTGTAATGCAGTTAGGTGACATATATAAGCAATTACAACCTGTAAGTCAAGAGAATTCTAAACTGGGCAAATTGTATAATTCGAGCAGTACGTGTGTCCCAATTACTTGCATGTGCTTGGAGACCATTAGAAAGACTGTAAATTTGTCCTTGTATTTTTGTTGGCAGACATACAGTCATCAATGTCTTGAAAATTCTTCCATGCTGTATGCACATCTTCCAAAACTATTTGTTTAATATGGGTTATGGAAATTCAATAACTTTATTATTATAATTAAAATTTTATTCTAAAATTATCAACTAGTGAAAAATTATTACATCTTTTCTTTTATAAAAAAATTTGGATTCCAATTGTTTTGTATCTCTTTGCATGTTCTCGTTTACAAGTTATTTTTTATTCCGTTATGATTAAAAATTTTAAATTTAAGTTGTGTTGTATTTTATTATATATTTTAATTGATATTTATATATCATTTATTGATAAATATATGAATTTTTATTAAAAAAAATAGTATAATATTTTGTTTTTTTTTAATGAAAATTTAGTCACTTTATTAATTAAGTAATAATTTTATCTTAATAATAATATAATTTATTAAAAATTATATATATAAAATAATATTTTATTACTTATGATAAATATATAAATTTTTATTTTAAAAAAAAAAAAAAAAAAAAAAAAAAAAAACCTTTAAAGCAATCGTAAGATTGATGTGAACATGAGTTCAAAAGATAGTAAAGAGAAGTATAAAGAAAATATTACAATATTAGTTAGTTCAATCATAAGATTTTAAATCAAAAAGTTAAAATATACGTTTCAAAACTTCGTACAAATATGGATACAACAAGAATTTAGCATATGTAAATTATTTGAAGAATCAAATAAGCAAAAAAAAAATCATTAATTTCGTCTAAGTATGTGGACAGAATTTAGAACAAATGTGTATGATCATTTTTGTCATTTCTTAGATAATTAAATTATGTTCATATTTTTCCAAATCATTTAATATTATGTTCCTTTAAACCATTTGATATAATGTTTTTTTGAGTCATTTAATATTATGTTCTTTTAACTCATTTAATACAATGTTCTCCTATGTCATTTAATATCATGTTTCCTTAAGTTATTTTTAATTATGTTCACGTTTCCTTAAATCATCTAATTATGATCATTTGACAGAATGTAGGTATTTTAGTATATTAATATCTCATTTACAATATAATGTGACACTTCGATTAATTGAATGAATTTTATTGTCTTTGGTAGAATTTTAACGAGTGATAATTCTTATTATTCTTATTGTATTAAGAACTGAATTAACTTATCAAATTATTTTGTAGTGTTTATTTATTCTTGATTCTTTCATCCCAATCACATAAATTCTTAATTATATGTTAGTTGTGAGTTTGATAAAGATGATTTGTTTAGAGTTATAAGTTATTTATGTTAAATATATATATAGAGTTTTTTATTTAAAAAATTTATTTATTTAATTAATTAAATGATATTTTGACATTAATAACCACACAATTTATTAGAGATGGGAGATATAAACTAATATTTTAACATTCACATGTAAGATAATTTTTTAATGAGAAAATATTAAGATACAATTTATGATACGAATTTATTCTCTTAAATGAATTATAAAAATATAATAAAATTATATTTTTAATATAAATTTATAAATTTTATTAATTATAATTTTATATTAATAATAACATAACTTTTTACAAATAACACATGTAATGCAATATCTAACAAGAAAATGAGATAACACAGTCTTTCAATAAGAATATACTTAATGCATAAACCATAAGACCTTATTTGAATAATGGTTTAATAATGATGATATGATTTTTTTTTATTTGTTAATATTTACAAACACATGGTGTAGTTTTTTTTGTAATTGAGTTATGATTCTCATATCATGATTTTTTTTCATTCTCTAAACTACCGATTCGTTAGTTTTATGATAGTTTGATAAATTTTTTTTTTTAATACCTTTAATATTTTTTATTATTTACAACATTACTTTTTCTTTAATTTCTTCTACTCAACACTTCTTCTTATATTATTTTTCTTATTTTAAAATATCGTATATATATATTTTTAATTATATATATATATTTTATATATAAATATATATTTATATAGTTTATCATATATATATTTATGTTTTTATTTATATATTATTCATGTATATAATATATTTAATTATATATATTTTTTAATTTTTATTTATTTATTATTATATATAATAAAATAAAAAATTTGATCAAATATACAATTATAATTTTTTATAAAATAGAATAAAAAAAATTTGATTATATTTGACATTAATGAAACGAGTCAATCGAACAAGCTCCAAAGAGCAATCTAAAATAGTAAGTTTAAAAAAAAAAAAAAAAAAAGATAGGAGGGTATTCTGGTCAATCTGAAAAGTAATGATAATATATATTTATATGCATACAAGTCAAGTTGTAACATGTTTATTTTTGCATACAATAAAAATTTATGGAGCATGATGGATTCCCCATCAACACAGTACTTAATTAGAGATAAAAATCCCAACTTTTCTTTTTCCCCAAATGAAAGTGAAACAACATGAATAAAAACAAAACCAGTAGCAGCAAGCATACGCAACCGGACGGATAAAGGCGTCGTCTTTGATTATGTATTTCTCTTTCTTGTAATGGGATTTTCTGGTGGAGTAGTGTGTAATGGAAAAAGGCGCTTTTTGGTTCATCCATCTAGCTAATACAAATAATCCATTTTCTTCCCTGATTATTTTTTCTCGAAATTCAGAAACCAAACAGGGCAAAGGAGCTGTCTTCCTCTTCTTCTCTCTCTCTCTCTCTCTCTCTCTCTCTCTCTATCTATACCTAACCGGTCTGTGTCCTCTCCGTCTGAGCTTTGTTTTCTTCCTTCATTTGGTATTGGGGGAGCACTACGAGCACTCCGTAATTTAAGTTTTTGTTTTGATTTTTTATGACTCTCACCGTCATCTTCAACTGTTAAGTTTTCTTTTCTCATTGGCACTTTGTAATTATTTCTGCTTTCTTCTTCTTCTTTTTTTTTTTTTCTTTCGTTCGGAAAAGTTCAAAAAGAAACACCTTCTTTTGGAATTTTACTTTAAGATGCACTGACAAGTGACGACTTTTTCTTCAACGGAGAGTTAAAGCTTTGTTGCTGTTTAGTGGGTTCTGAGATCTGAAATTTTTTTAAATTTTTTCCTTCTGTCTTCTTCATTGTCTATTCTCAAACTTTTTCTGCTCAGTGTAATCTTCTTCAGAACTTCGTTTGCTTCTCCACCATTTCTTGCCTGCGCAGCACCTGTAATTTTAGATCTCGTAATAGTTTCCGCCAAGTGTCAGTTCCACCAAATTCCTGAAATCTCAATCTTTACTCCACTGGTTTCACTACTTTTAACACCTTCAAGTAACGTAACCGTGGTTTTTTCGGCGAGATTGGGGCTTTACATTGTTGAGGAAAAAAGGCTAATAACTTTTAACCTCTTGCAGGTTTCATTATCTATTCATTGGTCTAGTAAATGATTTTATGGACTTTGCTTCTTCTTTTCCTTCTCTGACCTTAGTTTTGCCTGCTCAATGATAGTGAACGAAGCAATTCTGAGCTTCTCCGACATTTCCGCTCTGCTTGGTTTTCTGACGATGCGGAGTATCCCCAAGCTAGGTTCACGCCGAAGAGAAGTATGATTGATCAGTTTATCAATTTTGTCATTCGCCCTCCCAGGTAACTGTCTCTGCCTTGACTCTACTTTTCTTATGCTCTTTTAGCTTTTGGGGTCTGCCGATGTAGCTTTTGCTTAATCAATGTCCTTGCAGCCTTATCTCTTTAGTTTCTTTTCAACGGGGGGATTGTACTCCAGTTGCTCTCAGTCATACTTCAGCTAATAGGCCTCAAAGTCTCAGCTGCATCCTCCATTTCTCTAACTATTTAAGCACCCAACTAGGATCCTCTCTCTATTTAAAGACATGATGATTTAATGCTAGTACAGTTGATGTTACTCATTTTGGTCTTGGAATCCAAAGTCAGTAATTCATTCCCCAAACGTTTATTGAACCGTTTTTTTCTCTTACTTCCATCTAACCCATTTTGTTGAACTGCTTTGGCAATAATGCATTTATGGCGAAGTATTGAACTAGGATTTTTTGGCTTGTTAATGAAGCTATAGGAGTAAGCTGTGGCTTGAATTACTGAGATGGAATCTTAAATGAATATGTAGCAGTTACGGCTGTGGTTCATGTTGGGTCCACGATATCTCTCTAGTACTTCAGCACTTTTAGCGCAGGTTTAATGTCAGATATTATAGGAACTAGAGCTTGGTGAGTCTTTAAAGTTGAGAGATGCTTGGAAAAAGAAAAGATGTTTCGTGTAGCATATACTGGCAAGTTCACTATCAGAAGAGTTTCACAAATGAGGTTTGAAACTTGTTGGCATCAAAATAATATATAGGAGTATTCTTTCAGGGATAGTCTTTGCTTTGTTCTTGAATGCTCTATGCCCAAAGTGCTTCTCCATTTGTTTCTTTGTTATATGTAAAGGATATCTTACTGACTAATCTTCTTCAGTTTCTAACTATCGCAGCTGACTAATCTTGTTCACTTGCTACCTTCACCTTCTCCCATTTTTTGTTAGCTTCTGCTTCTTTGTGATGAAATACTCCAGGCCTTAGAATGCTGCTTAGATGATCTAACCTTCCTTCAGTCATTTGTTTTATAGCTAACTCATATAATGGACTTGTAGGGTGGATTACAACCCTGATCAGTATTTATGGGAAAAGGATTTCACTCTAGCTGGTAGACAGTACAAGCGACAGGACTTGGAGGCAAGTATGGACATCAGCAAACTAACTTCACTTTCTTTTCTTGCCTCAAGTAATTCACAGTAACTTTTGTTTGAGACGATACCTCAAAATTTGTGATGTTCATTGTGAGCAACTTTTTGTACTTGCAGCTTACAAATTCAAGAGGCCATACCTTGCGCTGCAGTCATTATCTACCTTCATCTTTCACTGGAGATACTCCTCTTCCTTGTGTTATATACTGCCATGGGAATAGGTAGTGAAGTTATCATGGGCTATTGACCATTTTACATTAACATTTTTTTTCCTGTTCACATTTGATATAGCCTCTATTTGCAGTATCCACTTCTTTATAAACATTTTAAATGATACTTTCATAATTGATTGTTCATAATTCACTTCCTGGTAGAATTTTTAATTGCTTTCAGACAAATTTTACCGTGCACCAAGGTGAATCTAATTCATTTGGCATGAAAATTAATCCAGTGGATGTAGGGCAGATGCAAATGAGGCTGCTGTAATCCTTCTTCCCTCAAATATTACTGTTTTCACCCTTGATTTTTCTGGTTCGGGCTTGTCTGATGGTGACTATGTTAGCCTTGGTTGGCATGAAGTGGGTTCCCTCTCTAATTCCTTTTATAATCAAGTGTCTCTGTATGTGAAACCAATATCGGAAGTTTGTAATTCCTGTGGTTGCATCTGTGACAGAAAGACGACCTTAAGATTGTGGTGTCATATCTCAGAAGCAATAAACAAGTATCTCGAATAGGTCTATGGGGACGATCTATGGGTGCTGTCACCAGGTATTGTATCTCATCAATTCTAACTCAATGCTGTCAATTTGTTAAGCAATCCTATTATCATTCTTGCCTTCTATAGATACTTCTACATGCCCAAAAATGTTAGTTGACCATGGGAAATGGTTGGATTGGTGTTGATGGATCCTTTACTTGCTTATCAATCTTTTTTCCTAGAGATCCTGATATAGGTTCATAATATAATGCAGCCTTCTCTATGGAGCAGAAGACCCATCTATAGCTGGAATGGTGTTAGACAGTGCGTTTTCAAACTTATTTGATTTAATGATGGAACTAGTGGATGTCTACAAAATCCGGCTTCCTAAATTCACAGTATGGATCTTTGTATAACTATTCTTCCCTCTTTCTTGTCCTCTCTGTGCTTACTCAGGCATGCAGACTCTCTCTGTGTCTTAGATGCAATAACCAATGGTCACAAATTTATAGATTTAGCTTTTTTCTGAAAATTCTTATCCATGTGAATTGTGGCTAGTTTTTCAGTCATGTTTTCTTATGTAATGTTCATTGTGCATCTGGAATGGAACTGTCAATATAGCATTTTTTTTCACAGTTGAGGGATAATTGGCTTTTATAAAATATATATGGATTTTAGTTGGGTTATTTTGTGTCCTCCTTTGTCTTATGTTCATTGAACACATGAAAAAACTGTAAGGAGATATTTATTGTTTGAGGGATTTGTCTTCTACATGTTTCTATTTGTTGTGGCAATAATTTTTCTTTTTTTCCTTTTGTCATTTTTAATTCAGGTCAAGGTGGCAGTGCAGTACATGCGACGGGTAATTCAGAAGAAGGCAAAGTTTGATATCATGGATCTTAACTGCCTAAAGGTTAGTCTGTGGCAGTGACTTCAGTATGGAGGTAGACAAATGTGCCCCATTGATCTGAACTTGGTCTATGTGGAGGTTGCTAAATTTGTGCAGTTGGAAAGTTTTTCTATTTGTTTTGGTATTTCTTTGGACATTTAACCTCTTTTTCTGTTTACAAATGGACTGCTTTGATCCTTGATTCAATGCGCATGTGGTTATTTGTTTGTATTCATTCTGTGGACAATAAATGGTTTAACCAGTGATTCCTTTCACTAAAATGTTGAACAGGTTGCACCAAAAACATTTATTCCGGCTTTATTTGGACATGCTAGCGAGGACAAATTCATTCAACCCCACCACTCCGACCTTATCTTCAAGTCTTATGCAGTAAGAGACTAGTCCCTGAGTACAAATTCAGCAAGGCACTGCTTCATTTTCTAAAGCATGTTTTGGTTATGTAGGGAGATAAAAATATCATAAAATTTGATGGTGATCACAACTCTTCGAGACCACAGTTCTATTATGATTCAGTGTCTATATTCTTCTTCAACATTCTACATCCTCCTCAAATAGCTTCTGCATATTCAAGCAAACTTGAGAAATATTATGATTTGGGGGATTTGAAGGTCGGAGCTGGCATGGATGAGGTAATTTCCATTTTCACATGGATCTGTTGCCATCTGAGTGTTCATCTTTCTCAATCTATTACAGTGAGCACATCATGACAAAGTGTTATACTGATGGTTTTCTATTATGGAAAAAGTGCTATGATGATGGGCACACTATGAAAAGAAGTGACATGAGGAATGATTCTCCGTCATTTTCTACCGCTCATTTACGGTTTGTTAGATATAAGAGTTGCAGTTGTTGCTTGAATTATATGCTAAAAGTTTCAAGATGGCAATCAAGTGTTATACTGATGGGTTTCTTTTAAGAAAAAAGTGCCATGGTGATGGGTACTTCATGAAAAGAAGTGACATGAGGAATGATTCTCCATTGTTTTCTACCTTTTGTTTATTTGTTGTTAGATATAAGAGTTGCAATTGTTGCTTGCATTATATAAGGATCATGATAACCATAACTGTCAGGTGATACAAGGATCATACAATGCTGCATTCAGCTTTTTGTAAAAATATAGTTCAAACTGGTAGAGTCAGATATCATCGTTACCATCTAAATTACTCTACTGCCACTTTCTAAAATTACCTGTATAGTGTGACAATGGTGTTGTCACCTGCAATGGAAGAGTCTATTGGGTCTATGGTATTATTGTTGAAACTACGATTGTATATCTTTGGCTTCTTACTTATATACTTACAAGCTTAGTTTAGAAAGAGAGGGCAGAACCTTACAACCTATCGACCTCCATTTCAGCATTATGGTATTTAAGTGATGTAACCATTCCATTAGTAACAATCATGCGATTGAATGGGGATTAACATAATTTGTCTGCTTACCATAAGTTGTTGTCTCTTTTCTTTTCAGAATCTTCTATATGAGATTATCACAAGCCTCCATTCTGCGTGTAATGGTGCTGCGAGTTCATCTTCTGCTCCTCCTACCATTTTAACTACGAAGCCTGTGGATGAACTTCTCTCAGAAATTGCTCCATTTACTAGCACAGTATTGCTTCTGTTTTTCCTGTCTCATTCTTTGCTTTTCAATTAGATATTTATATTTGTGCTAATTGATGATGCAGGATTCTTTGCTTAATGATAATAGTACACCTAATGGTGATGAGCCTCTATACTTACAGGTGATCTAATTCTGTAGCATCTTCGAATATTGAAATTTAAGTGGATATAAATGAAATTATTTCCAAAAAAATAAATTAAAAAAAAAACCTATGAAGGTAGGAGAAAAGGAAAATTGGGAGAGGAAAGGATCATTGTTTCCAGTAACAAAAGTGATAAGGTGCTTCAATGGATTTGAATTTGGCATGAAGATCTGTCAGTTAACTTCATATGTTGCAACAAGATACTATTAATCATCTCCATTGCTGCTCTTTTATTTTCCTTTAGATGTCTATCCCGTGCTCGAGGAAAAAACTAATTGAACTGAGTAGAGAAAATTAATCGAACTTGAGTGTAAGCTTTACCATTCTGTACATGTTTCAGTAGTTTGTTCTAATTGCAGGATAAGCCAGACGGTCAGAGCGAGGAGTGTTGCTCTTATACAAGCTCCAATAGAGAGAGTTGGGGTAGATGTTCTTCATTAGGAGGCAGTGATGGAGAGTCTTCTGCAGGCTGCACTGCTACGAACAATTGTCATCAGGTCTATCCATTGTGCATTACTTTTTCTATAAGTTTCTTGAACCACGTTTTTTCTGCAAGTCACTTGGGGAAAATTAGTCATGATTATGATATCACAGCATTCAACTTTCTTCCCAAATAATTGGAGTCATTGTTGTGTACAATTAAAATTCTGGTCTAGGTTGAACTAGCGATGAACTGTGTATCTCAAGGGAATTGACAATTGCTAGCAAATTACAAAACATGCCTTTATTTTTACATATAGTCTATTACTTTTTCTTGAGAAGTAAAATATATATTAAAATGGAACCCATAGAAAACTATTTATATTTCCAACAACATATCGATAAGGTCCCCAGAGTTTAATGGTTGGCTTGGCTACTTACTAGAAAACGTACAGTCTAAAACCACAAATCCTTAAATCTATCAAAAGAAATGTCAATCGATTCAAAGCCCTTCTATTTCTCTCCTTGCAAATTGATCCCAAAAGATAACCTAAGAAATAAGCCTTAAGATTTCTTGTTCCTCTGAATGCCTTTCCAAGCCCACAGCCAATCCGTCACTGTGCCAGCAATGACAAACCCAAAAAGCCATAAACCAAAGTCCAAAGTCAGTGAGCAAACAAGCACCAAAGGAGAATATGGTTGCACTTTTTTTCCCCATTCTTGCACAAATGATATCCATTCACCAGAGTTCTCCCCCTTCTGATCAACTTGTCCAGCATGAGAATACTCTCCCTAGTCTTCTTCCCCCGCAAAAAGGGCCACCCTTGGAGTTGCTTTCACTTTCCAATAATGTTATAGGGAAACTTATTATCACCACCTCCCCTATTCATCAAATGCAAATAAAGGGGTTTGATTGAGAACTGTCCATCTCTGTTGAGACTCCATATAGGCTTGTTTTTTGTCCCAACTGATACAAACTCCCGAGCAATAGAGGAAAGACAGTTCATTTTCCCATCAATCTCCCAGTTATTCAGATTTTTTGTTAAAATGATGGACCACGTGAGTATCCCAAATGAATCCACAAACGAATCCTTAACAGAAATATTTTTGTGTTGTGCAATAGCATAGATGGAAGAGAACTGCATATATAGGACCTCCACAAATAGCTTACTTCTTTAATTGGTCGTCATTACAGTGTAATCTAGTTGAACCACTTGTAGTAAGCCACCTTAACCTTTTAGAAATATAGGAACTCATTTCGTAGTACAATCCAGTACACTATGACTGGACCAAACATGGTCGACAGATACTTTATTAAAGAGAAACTCGACAACAGCCTAATATGTATTCGATACATGCATTACCAATTCACAGCTAGTAGATGTGTTAGCCAAAGGCTTGAGCAGTCGAACATTCTAGACTGTCATTGATAAGCTGGAAATGGACAATGTATATTCCCCAATTTGAGTGGAATGTTAGAGTGTGTTGTATATAAAATAGATTAAATGACACTAGGTTAAAATACATCATATGTAATCAATTTTTTTGTTTCCTCATATTTTAAAAGACCTGAATATATGAGGTTGTGAATTCAATAAAATACACATTCAACCATTCTTAACAGGAATGACTTTTGTGAGGCATGAATTTGAACCATGTAGGTCTAATGGCTTTGGTGTATATATATGTATAAAGTGTGTATATGGGTGGGTTTGGGTTTGTGTATCTAGATAAAGAAAAATCCTGTAAGCATCATAAATTGGGAGACTGAATTAGCTGAATAACATTTGTTTAGTGCGTAACTTACATGTTAGTTTCAGTTTACTAGCTCTTATCTACATTCATAAATTTTCAAAGTTTCTAGTCTTGACAAGCCTTTTCTTTTCTATTCTACTTGGGTTTGGCGTTCAGACAAGTCTCAATGTGCTTGCTACTCCCCTTAGAAATATAAATCAAAAACCGAACAACCCGCCAAAAGAGGACAAGAAGAACAAGAAGGTTCAAGCAGTTCAGAAGAAGCCTAAACGTGAGAAGGCTAGAGAGAAGCTTGAAAAGCTAGAGGCCCTTAGTAAACGACTGCGGCATTGTATTCTAAAGCGAGTTAACCATCGAAGACATCGTTCTTCATGATAGCTTTGTACCTTAGCATACTCATGTAACTATGTCCAATTCATCTTCAAGTAACATTTCTATTTACTTTGTGGTGTAGTAAAAAAGCAATGGGTTTTATTCTGATATCTGGCTGCCTTTTCAAATATTTATATGCTGTTGATATACATCTCTCTGTGCATCTGTTATGTCTGCTTGTGTGCGCCCATGTGACTGCATGACTGAAACTGCTAACAAAGGCCTACTTTGCATGGGGATCAATTTCTGGGTGCAGGAAAAATTGGCTTAGCTGCTATATGGCCTTTCTTTTTTTCTAATTTTTCGATTATCCTCCTCAGCAGCCTTACAATGTATTGCTGGAGAAGGAACTAAATCATCAGCATAGTAGCTGCATATGCTTCTGAAATGCTCATTTGAAGCTTGGCGCTTGCGAAGCATTGCCTCCAAAATGCTCATTTGAGGAAGTGGAGGAATGCATACATGCTCTAAGGGGGATGAGTATGATGAAAATTTAAACTGGACATCTCAAGCCTGTGAACTAATCAATATGATTTTGCTTTTCTTTTTATTCATAGACTGCTCAAAGTAGGATTTGAACCGGATCGTCTCTGTGGAGTTGACTGGAAATAGTCATCGGACCTGATCACCTCTGTGGAGTTAGCCGGAAATAACCATCCAATTAAAATGTGGATGTTTGTGATTGTCACCTCAGCTACACCTTGAAGTATGCATAATCTTATCACCTGCTGGATATCTTCAGTCTAGCATCTAGCTGGAGCAATTAAGACTACCAACTTCAGCAATAGGGTGACATACTGTTAGGCTATATTTGGAATAACCTCAAATTTTTTTGTAAAACTTATTTAGAAATTAACACTTGAAATAAAAGAGAATTCAAGAAAACTAAGTAAGAAGTTAAAAAAAAAATAATAATAATTTAAAAAAATTTAAACAAAATTAAAACAATACATGAATTAATGAAATTCAGAAAATGTTGTTTTAGTTCTTGAAATCTTTTGTAAATTTAACAAAAATTTCAATACTTCCTAACTAAAATGTGGATTTCCAAAAAAAAAAAAAAAATTTGCTTTACTCAGAAATATAGCTTAACATGTTTAATAGATAACTTCTGAAGAACCAAGATATGCATCCTGCATTGAATCCTGTTTTCCTTAATCACTACTCAGTTGTAATCTTCCCTTTCCCTTAACTTGAGTCAATAAGCTGTTACTTATAATTTTAAAGCTGATTGTGTTCGGCTGGTCAAGTTGTATGCCGGCTATTTTATTGTCAGGCCTAGGAGTCAATCTAGCAAAGTTTGCTCCCTGATGTGGAACATATGGGAGAACAATGATTTTGTTAAGGCATTCAGAATAGGAATAAAAAAAGTCTAAGAATCTTCTCTCTTAATTACCTCCAATCACTCTCCCTCTCTCTCTCTCTCTATATATATATATATTATCTCTCTCTCCTTCTCCTATATATTTATATAGATGTATCCTCTCTCTCTCCTTCTCCCTCTTCTTCTTGTTCTGACCACCCATCATTATACAAGGAGGTTCATAAGTCAGGAGCCTGACCCAGCCATGGGAGTCAAGCACCTACGGAGTGATGCATGAATAAGGGGTATACATGACACTTAATCATATACATGAACCAAACTACCAATGGTTCATATTCCTAATTTAATTAGTCCTCAAGTATCTCATGAGTTTAAAGAAAATCAGTACAAAGGAAGGAAAAGATTAAAAACAATCTTTGACCTAATCAGAAATATTTCCCTACTAAAGATACAGAGACAAGCAAAATGCAATCCTGAGATAACATGCAATAGATTAAATCACAGGTCACTTCCTGAGACCTTCTCTAACTGATCTTCGTTCCTAATTGGTAAAGCAGACAAAGGATCAAACCCCTCTCTAGTCAGGAAAACAGTGTGTGGTTGCTGGTAGGAAGAGCTCAGACTTGACTCCAGTATCTGGTGTGTAAGCACCAGCTCCTGTTTAGAATAGGATGCACCCATACCCACCCTTTGCCTCTTTGAGGATCTCTCACCTTCGGGGCTGTCAGCTGGGGATCCACCATGGCATCCTGAATCTGGAGTCAGGGGCTCATGATGGGATGAGAAAGATTCCTCAACAGATAGGCTCTTGTCTGGGGCCCGGTCTTTCCCAGCCTTTTCTTGGACAGGAGACTCGGAAGTAGGGCCAGGGGTTCCAGGATCATTCTTAGTGTCAGAATCTAGACAATTGTCACCAGATACTGGGGCTGACACTCCAGATCCAGGTGCTTCTGCAAGAACTCCACTAAGTCGTTGTTGTTCTTCAATTATCTTTTTTAAATACTTCCCTTGGGCTTCTATTCGTAACTGAAGCTGTCTCTGCACCTGTGTATCCAAAAAGATGAAGAAATCACCAACTTGCAAGGGTTCCGGTTGTTCATGCAAACTGTATCAGGTGAGAAATTGTAAAGAGGATACGGTTCTAAAAAATTCATTAATGTTATCATTAATGAATGCCCCCTTTCTTCCCTCCCCAACACACATGCACACACCTGCCTCCCACTATAATGACCACCAAAAGAACAATAGATTCCGGCAAATTCATACTGCTTTATCTTTCTGCACTTTTTTTCGAAATATAGAAATAAAAGAGGTGTGAAGTAAGAGAAAACAGCAGTTGACGATGAAAAATTGCAGAGATGAAACATGCCTCTAATTGCTCATGCAGCCGCTTCTGCACCTCCATTTGTAGCTTGAGGGCTTCAGTTATTTGCATTCCACTGCAACCAAAAAAAAAAAAAAAAAAACATATCATCATCCCAGTGAATAATTAATCTGATAGAGTTGATGTTTTTCGGATAATCTGATTGACATGATCCGACAATTTGGAGTAAACCAAATATTATATCATCAAATCATCTGGCTTTTGCTATAACCTAGTCTGACAACTGTCAACTGAAATTTAAAAGAGGATGAAGAGAAAGCCCCACTTACGATGAACCATCCAAATTAGAAAGCATATCCCCAGTTTCTTTCTTGTCAGTTTTTTTCCCTGAAAATAACTCAAGATTACATAACCAAGAATTTTATGAAGGTTCCATTACCAGAAGTCTTTCATTACAGTACAAATAATATGTACATAAAAAAACAGTATGTACTTAGGCCAACTGCATATTATTGTCCATGTAAATAACCATTAATATCACATAACGTACCATCAGAAGAGGAATCAGGAAGATATTTTGCTAGTCGATATTTCTGGATGCATCATAAAGGCAGAGTTAGAAAAATGATAAATATGAACCAAAAGAATTGACACATTAAGCACCCAACTTAAACCCTCAACCCTATCAAGTGGAATCAGAGGACAAAAGGAAAAGGTAGGAGAGTTTTGATTAGGATGGACCAAACATTTCTTTACCTGTAAATGGCTCTTCACATGATATATTGTTAAACCCTGTACACCCATCACTCTGAGCACACCTTTTGGTGTAGCCCCTGGAGAGAAATAAGAAACTTGGTTCAATATTTTAGGCTACACAAAATTTCATGAATTACTGTTATTCAGGAGAACTCTTCGCAATCAAGAAACTGAATAAAGCTGTCAACTTTGATGCTTTTATGTATACTTCCACAATCTTGCTCTCAAAATGCTATGGCTAAGAAATTTAGAATAAAAGAGAAGTAACTCTTGTCCAAAAGAAAATATCAGTAAATGTAAGGATTAAGGATCTAATGGATAAAGTAGACTCACGGTCTGGACCACCAAGCTGTGCCACGGCATCAACAAAACGCTCATGAAGCTCGTGTGTCCAACGCAATCGCTGTTTTGAAGCAAGATTAGCATTGTTGTTGAGATTGTTTCCTCCGTTGATCGGATCCATAGAATCTGCACCACACTGTAAATGCTGACCATGAACTAACAGTTGTTTCCGACTAAACTGGAACCACGAACACTCTATGGTTGCTACATTATTCAATCACAATAATAAAAGAAGCATTCTGTAACTTTAAGATACGGTGCAAAATTGCCTTGTTTCAATCCAGTCAGTAAGATCCATAACTTCTCATGCTAGCATTCATGACCCCAGCAATGTTAAGTTGAAGGTAGGTATTAAATCAGGATTTCATCATTAACATCGATGAAGGATGAACTGATAATAAAACTCAGAGATACAACAGAGCAAAAAATAGCTGTTATCCAATTAAAGATATTCAATAGTTGAATACTTGGAACTAAGAACATGAAGATCTTATCTAAACACACGCAACATTATTGCATAATTGCCACCAGGAAAAAGTTCACAAGAGAATTGCAAATAGTTGAATCAAGAGCATTGTTTTCTATAATTGCTGAAAGAACTGGTATTTAAATAGATGAGATATAAGTTTTCCCTACCAAAAAGTTCATAAGAGAAATTATAATGCTGCATGCATACGGACAAATGGAACATAATGATATGATAAATGGAAAATGGGGTAAGTCACAAACATCACAAATGCAATATGTGAGGCAACCTTTGACTTGGGAAAATTTTGGGCAGCAATCAATCAGAAAGATTTTTGGAAACAAATAACAGTATGTTCAGAGGAAAGATGCCTACTGCGAGGGACTTGCAGCTGTCTTTCAGAAATTTACTTGAACAAAGCCGTTTCATACAGAGCGGCATTAATAAGAAACTGAGATCAGTAAATTGGGTGGTCAAGGGAGAAAGATATGATGCAATGAGAAATTATTATCTTGTGGCATATATTAATTTAGAATCAAATTTCCATTAATCGCTAAATAAAGTCCACTAATTGTACTACCAAATTAAATTTTCCATTAAAAATTAATGGAAACGTAATAATACATCAGTCTGCAACCCCCCTACTCTATAATTTCTCTAGATGCAACAGCAAAAAGTCTCAGGTTGCAACTCGGAAATTATCCTAACTAAAGCTTTCAGAACACTCCATGAGGTTCAGCTGAAACTATCGTTAGCATTTATCAACTGGAAGTTCGAAAATTTGAAGAACAAAGCATTATTTTTGCATTCTAGGGCTCCATAACCAAAGTGAAGAAGAAATGATCTCCTGTGTAATTCGTGATCGGGAAGAATCAAACGCAATAAGACAGTAATCACAAATTGGGAGAAAACTACGAAAAGAGTAAACATCAAAATTAAGTTCTGAACCAAAAAAGATGAACAGCAAAAGCTGACTTATGATGACGACGACTGCCAATACACGAGAAGATAATCGGAGAAATTCTATTGCAGACTGTAACTAATTGGTTCTAAATAGAGTCATCGCGAACAAAAAATTGAAAACAAAAAAGAACTCGCATCATTAAACGTTACCTGATGAAGATTAACGAAAGAGTAAGGGGATATAAGTTAGTACGATGAAGAAGGATGAAAGGAGAGAGGGGTTGACAAAGAAGGTAATAAACACGACCAAAAGTAAAGGAGAACAAAATGAAAAATCAAAGAGCGGAATGCAGAGAAAGAAACAAGGAGCAATGATGAAGGCAGAGACATACCCAGATCTATCGCTATCATCCCAATACTCCCTCGATTGTGGGAGCTTCTTCTCTCTCTCTCTCTGGTTTTCTTACCTCTACCCAACTATATATAAATATATATGTTGCAGGAATTTATATAGTAACGATGTGATTAAATAAAGCTGAGAAATTTTGGAGAGGGAAGGTGAAAGAGAAAGAGGGTATTTGGAAATGGAGCCGGGGAAGAAGAGAGAGAAGAAGACGGACTTGACCAGCACCACCCAGTCACCCACCAACACCATCTTTCTTTTTCTTTTATTACTTCTCTCTTCTCTTTTATTTTTTATTGTAATAAAATTAAATTCTTTTTTCAGATGGGAAAAAATCAAGTTTTGTTTTTATACAGAGGCTGCCTATTGTCCACTATTTTTTATTTTTTTAAAAAGGAAATTACAAAAAAAATATTTACAGTATTTAAAAAATTACAAAAAAAATATTTACAGTGTTTAAAAAATTACAAAAAACTATCCAACAAAAAACTTAGCTCTTAATAATCAAGGAGTGAATGAAAATAAAATGAAAGATACAAAATAGAGGAAAGTGGCTTATAGACAGAATCTTCTCTGTTATATTCCCAACTATTCTGGCAAAGCTCGTCTCTTTATATATATATATATCACATACACACACACACATATATATCCACACATTCATGTATGTGTATAATATAAATATGTGTTTTTGGATTTTCTCATGTCCTACTCTCCATACCTGCATTGTTTTGTTCTTCCTTTGGCTCCTCCTCACTGTTCTTTTATGCACGCATGGTGAGGGATTTTTCTAGTAAGCAACAACTACATATGTTCTTGTTGCCGCATGGACTTAGAAGAACCAATTCCATATGTTCCTCCGCCAAAAACCCTCCTATGCACTTCTTGCATTAATCCACTGTTTTTATATTTGTCATTCATATTACAGGAGAGAATTATTACTTATTATAAAAGTTTAATGTATTATGGTGAGTCATAGGAGTTTTCATATTTTGATTAGGAATGAAAGATTAGATTGAACCCAGGTAGTTTGTCACAGGGAGAGAAGCCTGAGGATTGGATTCACAGAAGGGATGATATCTAGAAAGGACATGAAAAGTTAATTTTAATTTTTGCTTTAGCAGATAACAAAATAATTCCACCCAAACAAAAAAGAAATTTTGAGGTACCCACTTTTTGTACTTTGTTACCAAAAAACAGATTTTTTTTAAAGAGCTTCCAGATGATACATACATATATATGTATGTATTATATCAGCAATAAATTTAACACACTCATTTCCTCTGGTTATAACTTCTAAGAATTCTTGATCTTTCTCAATATTATTATATTTTCATTTGTTTCTCATAAATTGTATTGATTTATCTTAAAAACTTGATTTCAATTAGAATTTGATTATTCACGACGTACAAAAGTTCCCACTAAACATCTATAATCGAATAGTTAAAACATCCAATTTATAATCGATGACTTTATAAGTTTAATTTGTATTGAACGCAGGTCAATAGGATCTAACTTATAAAACTTAACTTTGTATAAATAAAATCTCATCGTGTATACATAACGAATTAGTATAATATATTCATATAATAAGATAAAAATTCATTTTATTCGTTACTATTTTAGTTTATATTATATTGATAAATTAGTTTAGAAAAACTAAACCCAGATCCCTAGCAAGCATTTCCTGCATTCCATGAATTCAAATAACAGTAATCGCCCAAGAGGCAGCCAGTCCCACTCATATAATATACATAAAGCATTGCCAACTAGTTGGGTATACTTTACCCTTCAGACACCAGCACTTGTTTCGAATTCCAACTTTCCAGACCTAATCAAATTAAACCAAATGAAACCATTACTGCTCTCTTACATGAACTTCACATTATAATACCCATAAAATATGAATCAACCAACCCAAGAATCTCCCCTTTGTCATCATAAGAAGTTGATTTTTCAGTTTTGATGTATGCCACAACCAGCAGTTCCTTGGGGACTTTGAGCGGCTACATTCACCTCCTGGCTTCTCATCTTTGTGCCACTCCAAATCAACGATCCAGTTGTTGTGTCCAAATTCATTATCCTTTTGTTCCCTCCAACCAGGGGTCCTTCCATGGTCAGTCCTCGTGGACTCTCGTGTGATGTTAGGCAGCTTTCAGTGGAACAATCAGTTCTCTGCTGATGAATACCAGCCGGTACTTCTTCTTCTTGGCCATTCGCATTACCCACCTCGGTAGAATGTGAGGAGTAAAAGCCAAGTGGGTCAAGGGAGCAATTTCTTGCCATCTTACCCGCTACCCCAACACACTTTTGGTTTTCTGAGTCTGAAAGTGCACCTCCAAGAAATTGATCAGCAAGCATCTTACAAGCTCTCTCAAGCATAGTTAAGTATCTCCGTTCAGCATCCTGCCGGATCTGTAGGTGCTTTTCAGCCTACATTGAGAAAGCAGCAAGATTAGTCTTCAGAATAGAACCTTACTTTGAGCACATGCCAGACTTAGGATTCATTCAGCCTTGGCCAAGACGTGGTCAGAGCCGTGGTCAGAGCCAAAAGCAATCAAACCTACATAACTTCTGGATAATGCCATTTGCTTCCTATTCATGAAAACCATCATCTGAGAGGATATAAAAGAAGAAAGGTCTCATGAGCACCAAATGGTAATACAAGTTACCTCAACCTGCAGATGTAATTTACTTTGCACTTCCATTTGCACTCTTAATGCCTCCTTGACTTCATAACCCCTAAACATTGTTTTCTTGCGTAATTTAGTAATTTCAAGCACTGTTTAAGAGATTACAGGTGGCAGAATTTTGAGATTTCACAGAAAAGGAAAATGGAGATTCTTACTCATGTACATCAGAAGATGGCAAATTTGGAGAAGAATTACTTATTCCAGGGCTTTCCAAAAGGTATGAAGCTGACATTCCTTCCACAAAAGGCAGAAGAGTTCAGTCTAGATTTGAGATTCTTGTAAAAGGATTGGGCAAAGTTTTTGGAGATTAAATTGTTGATGTGGTAAGACCACAAATAGAGTTACTCAGAGCCTACCATCCTTAGGTGCCTCACCCATATCTTTCCCCGATTGCTTACCCAGTCTGTATTTCTGTGACACAGATGATCTCCAAAGGTCAATAATAAATCCATGAATAACACCAAAAAGAGCTCAGTTTCATGTAGAATTCCAACATTTGACCTGTGATAACAAAAACTTCAGTAATGAACAGAAACCTGGAGGTGACTCTTCAAGTGGAAGAGTGTTAGTCCCTTCACATTCATTGTCCGCATGATTGCCTTTGGTGTTGCTTCTGCAGTTATTGCACATTCTCATCAGCATATAGTAGAATTCTGATTCATAAAGAAGACTTTCCCCACACTTTTTCAAAGAAAACTTCAGAAAAAAAAAGCCAACAATTCTTTGATTTGTCAATCCAAGTTGGACGGGGGAGAGATGAAGAACATGTATTGAGCCTTCAAATGGATGATGTGACTTTGTACTGAAGAAAATAGCTACTATAATTCGGGCAATAAAACTCGGAGGTATTACAACTTTTACCAACTATCTCATCCAATTGCAATGATGAAACAAGTTACTTCCACCACATACATTCATGCGATTGACACAGACAGGAAATGATACTTCTTTTTCCCATGGTGGGATTGAGGGTAAGTTTCCATGCATACAAGTCAAACAGACTGAATAAGAAAGAAGAAAATAAGCCACAACAAGAATGGCGCCAAAAAACACAATTGACTGCCACTTGGCACTCAAACCTGAAAAGTTAGAAAGTGAGGTAGAGGTACTAATCGTAACTTGAAATTTAACCAAATAAAGTCGAGATTGTCCTCTGAAAAAACAAATAAAGTTGGATTTACTCATCAATGAAAATTATTTTATAAGAAGCAGGCACCGCAGGGCACGCAGAAGGATAGTTCAGTGTAGATTGTAAGATAAAAAATCCTACATTATGTCTTCTTTTATCCTCCCAACATTGTAGCCAATACTTTGCAAATGAAGACTAGTAGAACATCCACCAACTACTAATACAATGTGCTTGAAACTATTAAAAAGAAAGGGCCTTTTGATCTTTGCAAAGACTCCCCATCGGAAGGTCACTACCCACGGACAGTGAACTCAAATTTTCACATAACAAAGAGGAAAAAAGTCTTTGAGTTAGCAAATTAGGATGGGACTCTTTTCTACTCTCAAATATATTTCTCTCATAATCCTCATATATAAAACAATATTACATGCTAATACTCTCTCATTGGAGTTAAGATAAAAGACTTAACTGATATTCACACCCGAAAGTTACCAATACCTCATGGGGAGTTAAATTCGGAGTAGTTCCATCCTACATTCCCGCATCTTTACATATACTACTTGAAAAAGGTTCTAAATGGATGTTTGATCGTGATCAGCTAAACATCATTAATCTTTACAATTAAAAGGCCATAGAGGTTATCAGCCCATGATACTTAATAACTCCTCGCAACGAAAAAAGAAAAAAAAAATCATTTTTAGCTGTGACTAATCATCTCTATTCATCTTTGCCTAAATGAACAACCTATTGACAACATATACAAATGTGCACAGCCTCCATGACCCCAAATAAAGATACATTTCAGGAAAAATATCGTTTCCTAGGACATTCCTATATCTTAATTCTTAGGGACATTGCTAAGCTCCAAAAGATGAATATTGCACCTTCTAAATGAGAATTTAAGGGCTTAAAGACACATCCTTCATAAAGAAACCCAGAGATCATTCATGAGAAAATGTTGTGTCCGTTTACAGTAGTTCAGGGGAATAAATACAAACATCCAAAGAACGTTTGAAATGTAAGTTATGAGAAAAGGGGGGCTTTTTAAAAGCATATGGTAGCTGAGATGCAGAACCTTCTTATCTGATTCTAATTTCCCTTATAGTAAGCTAGAAGCAGGGAAAAAAATAGTAAATCTGAAATATATGCAGACAAAAAAAGAAAAAGGCATGAAGCCTTATGCTTCACTCAACAAGTCTCATGAATAATTTGCATCAATTTCATGGTGAAGCCAAATCTAAATCTAACATAAGGAACCAGTTCCACGGAAATCTAAATCTAACATTAAAAGAAGAAGAGCAAACAAAAAAAAAAAAAAACAATCACAAAAAATGCAGTAGAGAGGAGAATAAGAAACAAACTGTTAGGGCCACCAAGCTGAGTGACAGCATCAACAAATCGATCATGAAGGTCAGCGGTCCAGCGAAGACGAGGCTTAGGATCCGAAGTCAAGACGAGGCATGGGTCTCCGCTTGGTGGACGATGAGCATGAGTATGACCAACTGGTCCTCCCACCATTTCTTCGTGACCGACAATCCCACTTTCATGGCTTCCAATTACTCTTCCGTACATCTTCTCCCTCTTATTCTTCTTCTGCAACTTCCTTGTTAATTTGCTAAATCATTATCATTACATGGGGAAGACGAAGAAGACTCACATGCATCCCCTGATTTCCCCAATTCCAAATCCCGAAAGACGCAGAAGCAACAAACTAGATTTTCACCCTCACCCTCTGCCGTACTTCTCTAGTCTAGTAATGGTGACAGTCTAGGCTGCAGTGACGGTAAAGTTACTAATAATAATATTAATATTATTTCACCAATAATTTTCTTTTTTGAAAAAAGTAATGAATCAGGAAATTATGTACAGCGCTGAGTTGAGAATTCAGATGCATAGAACCGCCGTACCTCTCGGCTTCTGGTCGGAAGTTGTCCCCTTTCCCCTTATATATATATATATGTATGTATATAAATTTTTTAAAATTTAAATAAATTATCACCATGATTTTAAGTAAAATAAATTAATTGTTCTTATTATATTAAGATTTAATATTTAATTTTATAATTTTTAAACTTAATAAAAAATAAAATATAAATAACTTAGAATAGTTTATATAATTAGCTGCAAACCAAAGCCCAACCCGTTTTCATTTGGCCCAAGAAAGGCAGCCCGCCCCAGGTTTTGGAAGAATGAAACGACACCGTTCGGTTCTTTGGGGAAGGACAAAAGCAAACCTCATGCTCTATTTCTCTGTTCGGGCTCCAGGGAAGGAGAGAAAAACTGAGTGATGAAAGAGAGGGAAGGGAAGGACAGTGGAGAAGCAGACTGTTGAGGTAAACGACAAGGAGCTCCGGAATCATGCTAAATCAGAGGTGTGTTTAGAGTGATAGAGAAGAGACAAGGAAAAACCTCGCATGGTGAAATCAAAGAAAAAAATACGTAGGTTGTTGCGATGATCACCAAGAATTTACAGTGAATGAAAACGCGCGGGAACTCGTGGCGGAGGCAATCTGAGCTGGAGCACGCAAAGAGAACACACAATCTCACGGTTATCAGAGGAGAGCTTCAAAGCGATTTGGGAGGTAGATAGTCTGGTGCGAAAAAGATCATCGTTAACTGAGAGAAGATTGAGATAGAGCCGGAGCAAAAATCACAGAGACGACTTGGGAAAGGGGATTTTTAGAGAGAAAGAGAATCGTGAAGGTGAGGGGAAGAGTTTAAGGTCTCGGGAGCATGTTAACAGGGGAGATTTGGGAATGAAGAGAGAAAATTGTGAGAGTGTGAATGTGGAGGAAATCAGGGAGCAATCGAGAGCTAGAATCAAGGGAGATAAAGAGGAGGGTTTTGGAATTTGACAGAGGAAGCAGCTCAAAGGCAAAGGGTAGACCACATATTTTTCTTCTTCTACTGTTCATTTCTCGCTTTAGTTGTTAGATGACCATTTTGGTTTTTCTGTGTTAGGATGAATTGAGTTAGGAGTTGGGGATTTCTCATGTAAAAAAATATGTTGATTGATATTTGTTAATAGATGTTAAAATTTAAGTTTTCATAGAACATATGTTTATATATTAAGAAGAAACAATTTCACTGCTTCTCACATTCTATCGTAGCACCAGGTTCACATCAGTTTGGAATTTCATACGTTATATTTCTTGCGAAGAAGCGAAGGACCAAGAAGAATTAAGATAATGGAGATTACAGAGAGTGAAGAAAGTATACATGTTCCAAGAGGAGGACCCATATATTTCCCCAATATGATCGGTCCTCTCACCAGCCTACCCAGTTTCCAGGCTTCTCTCTTCCCTCAACTCCAGGTATCTCTTCCTTCCGTTGTTCCATTCATACTGATCTTGCTTGTTCTTTCATTCCTTATTTAATCATAATCACCAAAAATTTTGATTGACATGCAGGATCTGGAGAGTCTATGCGTGGATTCCTCTAAAACCCATGTCAATCATGATATATTGTATATGCTTTTATTATAACTACTGTCTTTTCTCTCAATTTTGCCTTTTTTAATGTTTATTGTGAGTATTCATGAGGAAGGAAGAAGTGGTAATTGATGTGCAGGGTTGACGACCTCAAAATTTTTACTGATGAAGAAATAGCGGATATGGCTTTCAAGGAAGCTTTTAAGGTTTATGGCTGCCACAGCTTGTTTTATTTGTTAATCACAAGGATTAGATTTGCTCATCTCAAGAATTTGTTTAATCGGGTTGATTACAGGGCCAAGATGATGCTGTAAAGAATTCTGGACAAGCTTCAGAGGAGAACCCTTGTTCAAGGTATGCAAAATTCTTCTCCAACCTGTTCCCATTATTAGCAAAATTATGTACCTAGATTCCTGCCTCCATCTTATCTTTTGTTAGCAAACCGGATCCGTCCGTAACAAATTTGCTGCAAGTTTTGTCTTTTCTTTTTAGGGAGAGCTTCCGACCAGCCTGCCACATTTTTAATTATATAGGGTGGCTTAGATTTCCCTTTACCTGTTGAACATAGAATTGCTATCCAAATTGGATTCTCTAGAACAAAAATGTATAAAAAAACACCTATTTTTCCATTAGTTGAAAATTTAGAGGATTTTGTGTTGAGCAAGATGATCTACATATTTATTCAAATGCATTTGTGTCAATGATGATATCCTCTGAGTAAATTGTGGGAATAAGGTTGAGGATAAGTGAAGAATCATATGGACTGTCACATCAAACTGCTGGTTAAACCAACTTGATTTGCCATTAAATTTGGTTGGAGTTGTGGTTCTTGATAATTTGCTCGTTCTGTCTTCTATATACTATGGCAGATTGTTATTTCAAATGATAACATATGATGGGACATATATTCACTTGTGTTTTTTTCCTCTAATGAACACATTAGTACTCTAGTTACTTTAAGAAATAAATTTGATTTTGCTGTTTTACAGAATAAAAGAAAGTCATAAAGAATTGAGCGATACAGATGAGCTTTCAAAAAGCTGCGAAAGAGAGAAGGGTTCAGCTTCTTCTAAGTATCCAAATGGAGATCCCCCTGGAGCCAGTAATAATGGAATGTTGACTAAGAAGTCTGCCAAGAGAAGTCTCATGAAGAAAAATGATCAGCCTATTGAAGTATGTAGCATATCCTGCTATATTGTGTGTGTGTATATGTATATCTCGTTTGATGAATCATGAAGTCCTGCAATTTCATCGAGTAATAAAGTTAGAAAAATAAGTTGTGATTATAATTGAAACGACTGAAACAGATATAAATTAATATATGCTCAAATGCTGAAAAAATCAAAGTTCTTTAAATAGTAAAGGTTTCCTCTGATTATCCGGAATGGAAATCGAGAATTGAATTCACTGTATAAGTTATTGCATCTTTCTTAGAAGATACTATCCCGCCACTCGGACTCGAATGGAGATGCCCTACTACTGCTTCCTAAATATGTATTTCTTTGACTGCTGCTAGTGTGTTTCTTCTGGTTATTAATGCAATATTTTTACATTATATTTTGTTATCCAAGCAATTTTGAGAATATTTATTATCAAAAGAGTTTTAGAAATTGGATCCTGGACCAGTGGAATATGTGATACTCATTCTTTGCTGTTATTGGCTTCTGTATGTAGATGTTACTGTTTCTGGCTCTAAATATGTCTTGTGCCTCTGCTCTGATTGAAATGTTTTCTTTATAAATCGTTTCAGTGGATGCAATTTTTTTCATTTGAAGTTACTTATCCTCCAGTCTTCTTTCAAAGTGAGGAAAAAGATACCACATATACGTATGTACCATAGATATTTTGTAGAGTGCAAATAGAATGACTTTCTTAATGTGGTTTATTTGGCTAGTTTCAATGTTAAAGTGATCAATTGTATTTAATAATGACATTGGAAGAAGTGTCTGAGGGTCATATCTGGGAAGTTTATCCTCTTTGCAATTAGACATGTGCATCTATATGTTGATCAGTATCAAAAGGTTGCTATTGCCTTGTAATGGCACGTTCCGTTTGCAAAATGGAATATAACTTGAATATAATAATTATTCACTAGTAACAGAATAATGTTATAATGGAATTGCAAATTACATTACAATTTCTGGTTCTAACTTATTATAATACTCGTTGGTAGTATTAAAAGTTGAAACAAAACTATAATAAGTTATAAATTATTATAATAACTTCATGATATTATTTGATTTGTTTAAAGATTCATGTATTTCTTCTATATATTAAAAATATACATACTATATCATGATAAATTGATAAAATTCATATCATTATTTTATTAATAACATCATATGATTAGTGAGTACAGGCATATGATATGCTATACTTTAATACAATTCATCATGATATATCATATGATTAAAGTATTATATCTACTCTATAAAAAATAAAACATTAATCAATTAATTAAAACTCTTCTTGGTGATGAAGGGTACAATAGTCTTGAAAGTAAAATTAGTGAGTACAGGCAAAGATGTAATGTTGGTTCATGGCTCTTAAACCATGAATCAGGATTATGACTTCTCTACTAATCATAATTACAATGCAATCTTGATTCAGCCAACCAACTAATGTAATAAGTCTTTGAATTATTAGTACAATTTTTATCAATTCATGCTCTATACAGTGAACTAAATATGTTGTAAGTTTGTTGCTATGACAAGTTTTTGCGAAGAGTTATTCTTTTTTCTATAATGCAGGAGGATTATATTGTGAGGGTGGAGCAACTGGCAAAAATGAGAAAAAAGCAGGAAGAAGACAAAGCAACTGCAAGACTACATTCCTTAAAGTCTGTACCACATCATATGCAAAAAAAAAATTCTTGATGCCTCTCTTCTTTTTATGCTAATAGTTGTATCTAACCTAGTTTGGCAGCAGCTCAAAGATCATTGAACTTGCTGCTCCATCATCAGAGAAACTTGAAAGATTAGAGTCCCTTAAGTCAGCTAAGTATGCAGCGAAGGTGTGCTTGAAGTTGCTTCTTATTTTAATCCTTAGCTGACCAATATTTGAGCCATGATGTGACTCGAATATATGAAGATGGTTTTTACTTGCTGAATCTGACTGTTTGCTTTGTCGAAAACTTCTTAGTCTCTCCTTTTTCATTTGTTATGTTCTTCAATTTTAAACAGATGGCGAGGTCATCAAATATTCAGGAGCAGGTAGATGTCCTGAATTCTGAAGTTGTTCTTTGTGTTGAGATCTACCATAACGTACGGAAATGGGTGAAGGTATAGCATCATACACAGTTTTTGCTTGCAAACCTTAAACACAAGGAAATGGCGTAAAGTGTATTTTCTTTCTATGGTTATTGTTCTCTAGGAGCTTATAGTATATGGAAGAAAATATTTATGATTCTTTTATGATTTTTTCAGTTTCATTTCTATTAAAACAAAAATCCTTGCCCAAAATTTTCTTTCAATTATAATATCCGAGTGCCTGTTGTTTTTGAAAAGAGAAGTTTATTAACAACTTTTGTTAAGGATGTATTCCTATATTGAAATATTGAAAGACTTAAAGATTCTTTTCATTTTTCCCCCTTGTCTTGTGGGGCGGAAGGATATTGAGGTAGAAAGGTAAACGAAACTTTGGCATAAGATTTCGGACCTGGAGGTTATTTACCTTTACATCGGAGTTGATTGAGCATAAATGATCTTAGTTCTTAGCTAGTTTGGATGGCTAGTTGATGCGTGAGCTCTCATGTCTGTCTGAAAAATGTTTTGCTGTTAATTTTGGCATGAACCTAAGAAGTTAAATGTGACTCCTGGAGGATTGTCTCCAATGTTGTTATGATAAGTTGTTAGCCTGCACTCTTCTCCTGTTACTACTGTTCAGTGTCCTCTGCCTTTATTATTTAAAAAAAAAAAAGAATGCCTTTACTCTGTCTCAATTTTTGAGTTTTGAAGTATAAAAGAGCTAATAAAGTTTTATTGTGTTGGCTGGAATGTTTTTGTTATGTCTGCAACAATAGAAAGACGCTCTCTGCTTCTAAAAATATATTCTGCTCCTGTTGCTGATGGGGAATCCAAGATCAACAATGCAATTTGAACCCACACATGTAAAATTAACTGAAAACTCATTCCTTAAATAAATCTTTCCTGCTTAAGACACAAACAACCTTTGATTGGAACTAAGAACACCACAAAAGTTATTTTCATTAAGTAGAAACCAATTTCTTACTCAACAGTTGAAGAAAAACCTCACGAGTTGCTAAAGATGGATCTTATCTTATATTCTTCCTAAGATGTGTAGAAGCTGAAAGCCTGAAATTAATTTGCTAAAGTATATAAATATCTGTTCTATTATGTCTTGTACTATGTGCATTAAAGTTTCCCCCTCATTGTTCAGTTATTGTTATCTTTGTGAAATTGTTATAGACCCAAGAGTTCATGGTCCTCGGCAAGCAAATGTTGACTGAATTGAGGGACAAGATTTATTGCTTGACAGATGAGATGATGAAGAAGGCAGGAAAGCATGATCCTTCAGGCTACTTTCTTATAGAAGTAAGGACCTCTGTGACTTGTTCCTTGATGACTCAGTTGATTAGTTGTGAATTTATCTGATAAAAAACTATTATTCCACAGGATGTGTTTTACAATGATTTAAGGGATCCATCAGCTATAGATTATACCGAGCCCATTTTTGATTGGCTTAGGAATTCACAGGAGGATGCTATGAGAAAATGGGAAAGCATCCTAACTGGTGAGTTACAGAGAAAGCAGAAAGCAGTTTTAGGTGAGGTAACAGCCTCCAACCTGCCTCAGTTCGAGGCTGCTGACATGCACAAGACACAGTTTTGTGACTTAAGATTTCGACTTGGTGCTGGATATCTCTACTGTCATCAGGTACAGATTTATAAAGCTTCTTTTCTTTCTCTTTAGCGCCCTTTTTTCACACTACTCACTAATTTTGTCGACTAATAATAGGTTATTTTAGTACAAGGTGATATATATTATTTATTCTTGCACTAAGTAAAAGTCGAACCTCTGACTTCTACTTGTGTGAGATGGAGAAGTACTACTTTAACTAAAGATTAGGTGTAACTAATAACGAGACTTGATAAAAGACTTTTTAGCATTTTTGTTGAATCATATATGTGGATGTTAAAGTTCATAAGGATTTTGTGTTAAATATTTGGTTTGTTTGATGGGTTGTGAAGGGAGATTGCAAGCACACTCTTGTGGTCCGAGACATGAGGTTGATTCACCCGGAGGACAATCATAGCCGAGCTGCATATCCTAGAATCATATTTCAGAGAAAACCACGGCCAGAGAAATGTGATGTATGTAAGATTTACAGAGCTGTAAAGGTGACTATTGATGACAAATGGGCCCAGGAGAACCCTTGTTATTTCTGTGACTATTGTTTTTCCCTCCTCCATTCCGGGACGTACACTGATTTTTCTGTCAACGATTATTTGCATGATTACTGAATCCTCTTAGCACAAAATCTTACTGATGTTTGAAATTTACTCCTGAGACCAATGATATAATTGGCTGTTGCTTGTTTTTGATCGTGACATAGCCATTGTTCTATTCTATCATCCACCACTGTGCATCCCTTGGTACTAACTCAGCAGCGCATAAGAGGTCTGTTATAGTATTGCACTTTAAGCATGTACATATTTTAAACTTCTTAACACTTAAACAGAGTTTAATAAAAAAGTAAGATGATTCAAAACAATGGTGTTTAAAAAATGGTATGCAAATATAATAAGAATATGAAAAAATTAGAAGGTTATATAATGTTAAACTTATTAAATATCAAACAACATTTTTATAATGTGGGATCAAACATTAACACAATTGTTTATGAACATTAATATGTTCAGGAGTAGCTTCCGTCAGTCAATATCTCAATGTCTCTCTAGGAATGTGGTGAACCCAACAGACGAAGTAGCCAGCACAAGAGTTACCATTCCGGTAAATATGAGTAATCTGAGTATTCAGGTTTTTGATTCGACCTTTTCCTATTCTACCATATTCCAACTTCACTTTTGATCAGGTTGGTATACATATATATATATATATACATGCACGTCTTGAAGACTGATTTTATTTATTGACATTTGGATTTGGTGTTGATAGAGGGGATCAATTTGATTATGTAGTTGGAGTCTATCCAACCTAGATAGTTGAAGATACTAAATATACTCTTTTGCCAAGACTTTATGTTTTTTCACCTTTACACTCTTATAGGATCTTATGGCCTGTAGACATTATATGATAATCTAGTTCATACACCTTTTTGTTCAACTATTATTTTTTACTAAATCGTAGCATCATTCCAACATGCTTAAAAATATATCAATGAGCTATAGACATTAAATAAAATAATAATAATAAAATGGTTAATGTATTTCCACGACATGAATGAGATTCACAGGGTGCTATGTAATGTAACATGGCTCTTCTGAGTTGAAGATTTTGGTTGGATCAAGAAAATTAGGGATTCACAGTGGTCTCAGGCGACTAGCAGAAATGATTGAAGAGTGTGTCAGTTTGTGTGTCTATATATATACCATGAGCAAGGCAATTGATCACAATATTGATCCTGTTTCAGAACCTATATCCATGCAAATGCTTAGCCCACCTTCGAGCTAGGTAAGGATCATGGTATTCCCAATTATCGGCGTTGCTACTCCTCCCGCCAATGATGCTGATCTCCCTCCCTGTGACTGCCTCACACCCTGCGGCATTTGGTTCCCTCTTATCGCTTAAACTCACCATAGTTTCCCCTGTTCTGATGCATTCATCAACTCCTCCTTCGACATAGCTATACCCAACTCGAACATCTCCACAATCTTCAAACTCAAGCAGGATTCTCCTTTCTTCACTGCCTCTTAGCTCTCCAAGCCTAATGACCCGAGCTTCCTCCCCAATTCTTAACTGGATTTCTCTTACAACACCTCCCAATAGTCTCCCTAGGAAATCTTCAAATTCATGCATAACAAATCCATTTGAAGTGCCAAATCCAAATCCTACATGAAATCGATGGATTGGAACTGGCACTTGCATGTTGATGGCATGGTATGATCTGGTAGGACTGTCTGATAGGTGCAGGATGCAAGATTGCAGGTTCTTATGCGCACGATCTTCAAGTACTTTTATTCCTTTCTTGAGGCCTTCAATTGGATCTGCCTGTCCTGTATAGAATAGGCGGTCAATGACTTGTAATGCTGTCCGCTTCCCATAGGAAGTCATGCGCCTTAGAGGGAAGACACGTGCTGCAGCGGAAGAGTAAGTTACTATGGCCAAACGGTCAATAGGTCGAAGGGAGAACACCACTAGTGCCATGGATTGCTTGAGAAGCCTCAAATGTGGCCCATTGGGGCTTGCAACCAGCACCAAGTCAATTGCTCGTGGATGTGCCAGTTTTACAGAGAGATAGGCAGCTCTTCTATTTGAGGCAGTGCAGGCATAGGAAGGCATTTGACTATCTGTTTGTTGTGATGAAACTGATGATGAGGGGCTGGCTATGTGATGATGACGGCGATGATGATATGGGTTGCGCTCAGTCCTGCTCATCTGCAAAGTTGAATGTGTACATAGATGGTGATGAAGGCTGCAGGGCTGAGTTAGGACTGAGGGTGGGAGAGGGATGAGAGAGAAATCCAAACGAGGATGATTGTGTGTATTATCAGGCTCGATAGGGTCATCATCATCATATCGTACAGAGCGCAGGAAGGAGCGCCTGTGGACCCTGAAAGTGGCAATGGAGTCATCAAGGATGCGAAAGACGGGATCATTTTGGTTGCAAGGGAGGGAACAAGCTGGAGGGTTTAGATTGCGAGGCAGTTGGGTCCAATGGGCACGACAAATGGGGCAAGTGACACTACCATGACGGACATTGGATGAGATGCAGGCAAAGTGGAATGCATGAGAGCATTGGGCTGTGAATATAGCTTGCCCTGGGCTGCTTTCTGTACTGTAACTCAGAGCTTCTAGACATATTGCACACAAGCTCTGCCAGAACAAACAGTGAGTAAACATATTAGAGACAAATAATTACTGCCATGAAATTTTGATAGATGAAACATCCTCAACCATCATTCTTGGTTCTTTACTTCTTATACAACCTCTAATTTCAGAATATGGTTTACTAGCCTACTTTTATATTTTATGGTTGGGGATAGAAAAGAGTAATAATGTTTCTCTGGAATGCTAGTAAACTTAACTACTCAATTCTTTGAGCTATTGCAGTATTGCACTTGAAATAGATAAGAGATTAGGATGTAATGAACTTCCCAGCAGTCCAAAGCTACCTACGCAACAGTTCAAGAACATCACACAGAATAGTAGTAATACACAGGATACACAAGCGTTAACTTCCGTGATAACTAGTCACTCTATACACGACAAATAGTATTTAAGAATCAGTAGACTGCAGTTTTTACATTTGCGTGAAGATCCATAATGCAAGTTCCAGTGCAAAGACTTAGGGACACTCTCTACATCAGAAAATGTTTGAATTTTTTTTATCCAATCTCATAACTAAAGATTAGAACCGTCATTGTAACAAGAATCTCTAAGCTACGAGCATATTAACCCAGAAAATTCACTTTTTTTATTTTCCTTTCAGATTTTCTTTCGATTTTAAAATATCAAGTAAGAACTGCAGTAATCTGGAATATACATGGGAAGGCGAAAATAAGAGAAAGTGGTGGAGTGGCGAGAAATCATGAGTGCACGGAATGATGGAAAGTGGGACCTCCGTATCATAGCGGTTCCATTCTCCAATGCAAAGGCCATAAGTAATGAAAACCCATGCCTGGAATTTCCCGAGGTTGTATGATTATTCATGAAATTGCCTCATGGGTTTGTTGTATGAAGTACAGAAAGGTTGTAGAGATTTGAATTTATGGTGTTATTGAAACTTTAATAAATAAGCAAGTGGAGCAGCAAAAGAAACAGAAATCCTCGGCCAGTGTGAAAATCACTGAAGGGAAGAAAGAGGGGGACAGTAGCTTGTGGGAAATGAACGAAAGCGCATGGGCATATATACATATATAGCACAAGTAAACATGAGATCCCACAGGCATAACTTGAATGTCATTGGATTCCAAAACCCAAAGTTCAAAAGCAACACAAGAAGTGGATACGTTAATTACGCAATCCAACAAAGCTTTTGTTTCATTTTTTTTTTCTTTTATATAGATAAAATATAACCATCAAAAGCAGAATCATCGGATGGCTGAGCTGAAGGCGGAAGAAATGGTAGTGTTGTATCATACCTTACAAGTGACATTATTAGTGATGGTGGATTCTGCTTCCTCTGCGGTTTCCTCTTGTTGTAGTGAAATGCTGTTAGGGTTTGAGGGAGACAATGGAGAAGGCGCCGAGATCTGTTCATTAACAGAGCTGGAAACGTCATCCATTAAAGCGTACGCACACATATATATACACACACACACACTAGGCATACATGTATCTATCTATAGTCCTCAATTCAAGCAGACAAAAATTTCAGCAAGAATCTGAAAATAGTAAAGAAATGTAAGACTAATTAAGCAAAAGAGTTTTCTGTTTCCTGGATTTGTTTCTTTACCAGAAAGTAAAAGGGGGGGCAAAAGAGAATTTCCCAAATTATAAGAAGAAAACAAACAAAAATGTCGAATCACGCAAATACATAATCAAACGCCACAATGAAATCCAAAGATAAAAAAGAAGAAGCAGAGCAATGCGGAATCCGAAACATAAGAGATGAAAAAAAGGGAGGGAACGAAGGAGAGAAGCTTACGGAAGGATCGACAAGAGAAGAAGAACGCTTCCTAGAGAAGGAACCGCATGCAACTACAACAATTTTCTTCGCCACTTTCCTCAGCTTCGACGACGCACCTCTTACCCCCATTCCTCCTCTCTCTCTCTCTCTCTCTCTCTCTCCCTCTTCTTCTTCTTCTTCTTCTTGTCCCACCTGTTGCTATACTAAACAAAAGCAGAGAACTCAAAGAGAGAGAAAGAGAGGGAGACAAAAGGTGCGGTGCTGCAGAGTCTGCAATGTGTCCCCAGCTCTGGTGAGAGAGAAAGAGTTTTGCTTTGGGTTCAAATGGTGGTCTTCTTCTTCCTCCTCCAGCAGCAGCAGTCAGCAGCCTGGTAAGTTGAGCGTTCCTCCATTTCTGAGTTATTTATATTCAATTATTACGCATCCGGAGGCAAACCGTAACTCCTCATAGACCTTTTTATTAAAAAAATAAAATAAATATTTTTTTTACGGCTGCTGAAGACTAAAAAGGGGTGGGCTCCACCTTATTACATAAGAATTTTTTACTTTTTAAAAAAATTAAATTAAATTTTATATATTTACTATTTATTCCCATAATTTTGTTAATATTTTGTAATATATATATATATATATATATGCTAAACCATTTTAGATACAAACCCAAAAAATAAAATTGTAATATTATTCTTATAATAATTATTATTACAATTATTATTTTAAAAAATACAAAAAGAAAAAGAAGTGGGGAGCAAAGTGCAAAGCAGAAGAAAAGAAAAAAAAATGTTGAATTAGTGGGCCCTCTGCACATTTGGTCCAACAAATAATTTTGTAATTTTAAAAAAAAAATTAAATAGTTGGAATGTCTTAAAATATGATTTTTATATAATAAAAAAATTTTAAAAAAAAAATTAAGTATTTTTGGTTTGTAGTGAATTCAATCTAAATCTATTATTTTATTATTTTATTTTTAATTATTTAATATATATAATTTATTATAACTCTGTGAAATTATAAATTTAATATATAATGAAAAAAAATATATTTATATTTAATAATAAATTTATATTTCATTATAATCACTCACCAGGTCATGACATAGTTAACGTTGATGTTTAAATAATATATAAAATACTATAGATCGTAGACCATAAATTTTTTAATTCATTCTGAACCTAAAAAAAAAAATGAACGAATTAGTTAAAAATAATCAAATAAAAGACATAGATCATAGAGAAAGTAATAAAAATTTATAGACGGCCTCTTACTCTTATCTTATTCTTATGTTATTTATCCGTTTTGTTTTCACTATTAATAAACAAAAAAAAAACTTATTGTATCGTACAATAAAATTTTTTATCTCAGAAAAAAATCAAAGAACCTATCATTTGAATGAAGTAAAGTAAAATTTAAAACCAAACTTATGGATCGGGGATAAATAGATTTATTTATCTATGATCGAATTATATTTGTTCGATACAGTATTTATCAATATGATTGTGAATATTAAATATAAAGAAACGAATAAGAATATAAAAAAAAAATAGACAAGCTTAATCTTAATCACTTTGTTTTGTTAGTTGTTAATAGATTTACAATGAAAAAATTATATTTTTTAAGACCAATTACTTCATTTATTCACTTGATTTTTGTTTCTATGTAATTTATATCAATGAAATTATATCAATAACAATAAAATCTATTTTCGTAAAATTAATTTTTGCTCATTATACATTATAGAAGATTATATTTTCTAATAGGAATGGAATACTAAATAGGAAGACTAAATAGGTATGAATAGAGCAAAAAAGGAGGAAAAGAGTAGAGAAATCTTTATACAAAGCTATATACGAGTTATCCACACCCTTTTTTTTTATTTCATTAATTGACTTTCGTTTGATTAAGATTAAGTTCCATACAAATCCTCTGTCTTCTTTGAAATATCATAAACAGTTTCTATCGGTTGAGTACATTTTTTAATAAAATCTAAAATTACAGAAATATTTAAATAGATTTGATTATTTATCGAATAATAAAAACTCACTTTCTGAAGATCCCTTACTTCTTGTCGAGATCGAACATCAATTGCAACGATTCGATAAATGGCTCATTGGGATAGACGTAAATGAATACTACCTCCCCTAGAAAAGTATAAGAAGTTTTCTCTTTTTACGGTTCGAGAAAAAAAATGATTAAAAATTATATTTATGTTTAAAATTAAAATATCAAATAGATTCATAAAACCATCAAATCAGTTAGATATTTAAGTCCTAATTTCTTCTTTCGAACTTGTCTGCTTGCAATATTGTAAGAGCTACATGCATTTATCCTACCTTTCGTGTTTGGGATGTTCTACTCCAAGATATAATTGTATTTCTTTTGAGTTTGAAATGAATTTTGGCTTTTAAAAAAAAAAAAATTTATATTTTATTTATTACAAAAAAATTAAAATTATGTCATTATTAATATGAACATAGTGTTTAATTAATGAAATATATAAATTTTAATTAAAAAATATAAAATTTAAATTCCAATAACCCTAAAATACTTGGGCAAATATGTAATTTAATTGAATTTTTTTTTAATGACGAAAAAAAAAAGCAAGAGCCATTATTAAATGATTCCACAGACAGAATTTTGTGGTGGAAAATTCAAAGAAATTATAAAATAAAAAAGAAGAAAAGACAAAGGCAAGAAAGAAAGAGACCGTTAGATTTGAATTTGAAATTTATGAGAACAAAAAAAGAAGACCCTTCATTCAATCTTTGCCAAAAGCCAAAAGCTAAAAGCTAAAAGCAGCTTCTTGTAATTGAACAACTTAATTTCCCACACTTCCATTTCTAGGCTTCATCCAAAAAAACCGAGGGGAGATTGTCCCACCGATGTTACAATTAATTTTTTTTTTTTTTTATGTCATCGTTAAAATATTGTATTATGATTAGTATATATGTGATATGATTAACGATATTTACGAATTTTCATTTAAAAAATATAATTAAGTTAAAAAGATTCTTAAATATAATTGGCTTTTCAAAGGCTCTCGATAATGTTGACTTAAAAGTATCTTAATTCTTGAATTATTTTATTTCCATTTATAGTTGGTGAGTTCATTGACAATTTGACATGCCATGGCCCATGGGTGGGTAGGTTGCTTACTATCAATATACATGTAATATAACACAAGATACACATATATGTTTATATATATGTGATTGGTTTATCCATACATGAGCTAAGGGCATGTATAAAAAGCCAAATTATCTTGATCAATCAGCTTAAAAAAATCATTTTTGCATTATAATTAGTCTAGCAGACAGAACAATCAAAGAACAAAAGATAATGATCACAAGAAGTTTGAAAAATTATTGAAAAAAAAGTTGTGAATGATGTGTATGAAATTTGAAATGACCATTAAACAAATAATATGGCCGGTCCCTCCTGCCGACTACTAGAGAACAGAAATCTTATACTGCATATTTTCTCTAAACAGCAATTATTTAGTGGTTAAATAGTGAATACTTTGTATTTCATATGAGTTTAGATTGAATTTTAAGTTTCTGTGTATCTTTATGTTGTAATTAATAAATATATAAAGAGATAAATATACCCATATCAAGACAGATACAAATATATAAAACTATACATGCACATTCTTCAATCCAGTCTACCCTAATTTTTTTTTTTACCAGAAGCACCCACATCAAGTTTTTGTCTTTTTCATTTGAAAGTTTCCAATTCACAACCAGACCCGTGATGGGTTATCACTAGGACATTGACTTGTATCTGAAATCCAAGTGATACATACTACATTCTCCAAGCCATTTAGAAAGGACATTTGATTTTTTTTTTTTTTTTTTTTGAAGTGAAACTCACTTGTGGGAGGAGACATGGGTTGCATTTAAAATTTGCTTGTGTTTTTGTGTTGATGATAACAAATAGCAAAGAAATCAATTCAGTTTCCCACAAAGAAAGAAAAGGACAGATGCATTAAAAGGATATGGTGTTGACAGTATGAACTGTATTTGGGTATGAGTTCGAAGGTGGGGCTGACTGACATATATATATATATATATATACATGTATGCATATATGGGGGAGGATTGGGTTTGGAGTGAGTGAATGAGTAAGATGCATCACTCTCTGCTTTGCCTTTGGCTTTGGTCATCAAAAGATGGAAAAGTGGAAAGGTTGCTGGTGTCCTACTACTCTATATACAATAAAGCAGAAGAAGCTAACCCTCCCTATATGTATATGTCTGTGTGTACATATATGTATATACACACACAGGAAAAGGGAACAGGAGGTTCAGCATTTTGACCAGGTCAAATTCCTTCTTTTGCTGATAATGTCTTCCTGCTTCAAACTAATCATGCTTGATATCACTTTGTTAAGCTTTGTGATCTTCTAATCATGAGCTATACATTGGTGATTGGTCATTTGTGAGTATTAAATTCCAGACTCTAACCCCCACTGGTAAAAGCCTGTAATGATTTCCTTCCACTTCCACCTTTTTTTTCTCCCCTTTTTTTGTTGTTTGCTGGGAAGTAACAACTCAAATTTGGATTTGAACTTCCAAGTTTGAATCTTTTGTGGATATGTGACTACTAAACAAACCACATTCTCTCTACAACCAAGAAAGATCTACCAATTTGGTCAAAAACTTTACTCCGGAAATACTCTCTACAAAAACTGTAAGTAAAAGTGACAGAGACAAAAAAAACATGTTTCTTACAAACTAAACTAACCCTATATTATGTATAAATAATATGCATCTCAGTGAATAGGAAGGTGATAATGCTTCAAGATTGGTCCACACAAAGCTTTTATTTGACAGGCTGTGTTTATCAATTCATGTCCAAAGTGGGCATCAAATATTTATTCCCTATGAGAGCCTAAGATCCCCCTCAAGAAAATAATGGGTGCCCATATATTGCTAAAGATTTTACATAGAGATCCAACAGTTGGGCCCGGCAGAATCCAGTTAAAATAAACGAACTCAGCCTCTACAATAGAACCATACTCTCACTGTTATTTACTCAGTAAGTTAAAACAACTGAAGGAACAAGGACCAATATTAATCCCCACAATTAATGAAAATAATGATCGTAATGATGTATAAGATTGAAACACCGATCAATGAAGAGAATTCGTTCACTCATTGAATTCATGTTACAACTACATTGCTAAGTGTCAAGAGTTAGGAAGCAAAATATAGCGGTCTTGAATTCCAGATGCCTTTTCTAACTTAGCTTTATATGAACAAATCATAATAAGAACTTGACACCTAATATATACACTTACCAAATAGTATTGCTGAAAGATGAAGCTTCTATTGTATATCCCTATGCAACCAACTGTGCCTCGTCACTGTCAGGGACTACAATGTCTAGCCTCATCATGGACCTGTATTTCCTTGGGATCTCTGCACCTGCCTGCATACACACTTCGACCACAGCAGGAGCCTTTCCATAAAACCTCTTAAGTGCACCCCTCAATGGGGGTCCTTTGGGGTCCCGGACATGCCACACATAATTTGGCGGGAAAACTTCATCCACAGTGGCATCTTGCCAACCATGCTTCCCATCCCTCCATTGGTGCTTGAATTCCCCACAAAGCTTTGCATTGTGACCCCATGGTCCTATATGAACCTCTGAACAATATCCACATGCTTTGACTGTATACTTTTTCATTAATTTAGTTACCCCTGATCTAACAGTCTCGTATGCATGCATTGTTTCCTGGGCAATCCTTGGTACATCTGCCAATGGAGGAGGTGGATATCGGCTGCAAGCACCGTGTGTATCAAGATCAACGAGAGGGGATGAGGATGAATTGACAAACCGCCAAGGTCTAGGCTCCTCAACAAATCCACCACGGTCAATCACTTTCTTCCCAATCATACGGATAGGGTTAGTTCTTCGACGTGAAGGGTATTCTGGTATATCCACACCAGCTTGGATGCATAACTCTACAATAGCTGGAATCCTGTCATAGTCAAACCGAGTCTCATGCTTGATTCGTCGTCCGAAAGGGTCATATAGGTGATATGATTCAATAGGAAGAAGTATGTCATTGATGGACCCCTTGACCCATGAATGGAAGCTCCTGCGTTGTGCACTCGTTGGGCCACAGCAATTTTGGATGTGGTGACCAGCCTCGGCGACATGAACTTCTGAACATTCACTGCTGAAGAACCAATGACATTAAAAACTTGACAGCTCTTTACCTAAAATCTCACGAGCAACTCACTGAAGAACATAAAGAATGCAATGGCAAGACCATATACAAAACTAAATGAGACAGTATACCTGCAACCATAAACAGGAATAACATGCAAGAGCTGGGCAAGCCCTTTAATCAAAATTTTCCAGGCATCTAGCACTTCGTAAGCAACAGGAATCAGATCAGGTACTAGTAACCCATTTTTTGGAGGCTCTAAGGGCTTCTCTATTCCCATCTGTGCAAGTTTTTTGTCCTTTCTTGAGGCTTGCAGAATTTTCTTTATTGGAACGGGATAAGGTTTCTTCTTTCTCTTGGGTAGTATGGGTGGAAGATCCACATTTTGTGGGCGTACTTGTTTTCTCTTGAAAGGGAAATCTTCTCTGGGCTTCTGGCTGGAACAGAGGAAGGTTCTTGAAATCTTTAGATCACCTCTCTGCCATTGCTTATAATTAAACTGCAAAAAGAATGAATCTGAAATGTGGCTGTAGGAAAATTGTTGCTAGGATCACAGTAAAATTTAGAAACCTATTCTACAAAATAGCCAGAAGATTTGTTTGTGTATGCCACATATTAACTTATTACACAAAAATGAGAATCAAATTAACAGCGAAGACGTGGAAAATATTGTTCTAAAAATCCCTTTGCATACAGTTATTCATACTCGTTAAGAAATCAATTCTGTGAAACAAACTAAACAACAGAAGAAAATGCCATTATGGGAAGAGTATAAACCTTAAAGTAAAGACCACAAGAACTTAGAGATGATAATTGAGGCGTCTCAAACTCCATTCCTTCCAGACAAACAGCTGAAAAATTGAACACCACATAGCAATATGAATAAGTGAAAGAGTCTAAAATACTCAAAAAAAGGATATACTACGTCTCCAACCATGTATTATTAGTTTTCATGGTAGAACACTTCGTTACAACTTACGATAAGATCAAGATGGGACCAAAGAAGAGGCACCCATGTTAGAATCACCTTGAATAAGATCTATGGCAAAGGATATTGATCAGAAAATAAAATTACAGAGACGTAACCAACCAAAATCACCTGTTTGAGACCGACTCCATTGGATAGAAGACAGTGCTGGTGGTGTCAGAAGCATTTATCTGCACCTAATCAAAGATTTCTTAGCCAAAATTTCCAAACGCTATTAGATATAAACATCACAAAGATTTCTTCTTTGAGTCATTTCATCAAACACATTATGCGTCGCTGAAGTAAATAACAAAAGCAAGGTAAGAGAATTAATACCCAAACGAGAAATATTAAAGAGAGGAACTTGACAGCCGATTTAGGCAGATGAATTCAACTTCCCAGAGTAGTTGCCGAGGTTTCCCCGTTTCTGGGTTCTCTCTGTTCTCCGACGTCCTATATAACCAACAACAGCAGCATAAACAGGAAGCTGATATACTTATATATATATATATATATATATACGTGCGCGTATGGACAGATGTAGAGACAAACTTTGGACTATTGTTAATGAGCACGGAGGTTAGCAGATGATCAGATGAGAAAGTGAAAAACCACCAGCTCGGCGTATCTTCGTGGAAGAGGAGAAGCTGTGGAGGACACACTTGGCAATATGGTGTCCACTGAAGGGTAATCATGGAAATCAATGCAAACCAGGCAAGAGGAAATGGAAACTACTGCTGATTTTTTTTGGTAGGTCAGCTTAAGTTAATTTTGAATTTTTTGTGTGAAAATAAATATAATTTAATTACATATATACAAAAAATCATAATATATACACACTAATTATATATTTTATTAATTAACATTTGAATTAAATTTGGATTGGTTCGAATTTGGAAGAAAATATTCGAATTGATCATATGTAATATATTTTTAATTGAAATAAAAAATTATAGCATAATTTTAATTAGAATATAATATATTTTTGTTTTTAATTAAAAAAACATATACTATATCTTGACTTAATATATGTATATATATATATAATATTCACATTTACATCAGCTTAATATATTAAGCTGATTTATATTTTATTATATAGTATTTATTCGAATTACACTACACTTATATAAAATTTAACAATTTGTGAGTTTATATTATGATCTATAAATTTATTCTGATCATATTTTTATATAAAATTTAACAATTTATGAGTTTATCCCGATCACACTTTCGTATAAGACTTAAGGATTTGTGAGTTTATACTCCGATCATAGCGAACAAATAATACTTTGTTGAGTTTCTTCATTCAAAATATTTATCTAATAAAAAGTGTATTCTTGCTTTTATAATTATTATATACAAAAACTACAAGACTACATATGTATACATGTTACATATATATATATATCTATATTACAGCGATGCTGAGATGTAAATTTCCAAATTGATTCAAGAAGATCATCCAGTGAACAGCTCAGACACCACAACACAGATTCCACAAAGACCCTTCAAATTCATATTCATTTCACTCAATGGATTGCAAGAACTTCCAGCAAAAGCAGCTTGACAATCACTCGCTGCGCGAGCACCGTGATTTGCTAATTCAGGAAGCGTAAAGAATGTCTCAGAGTTAAGGTCATTGAAGGACTGTTCAAGGGCCAAGGTCGCCTTGCCATAATCCTGCTCACATATCTTGAGCCGCTCGTGACTTGCACCAGACGGCTTGTTGAGGAGGTTTAGTATATTATCATGGCTGGCTGTGGCATTAAGGTAGGCCAGGCCGAATGAGATGTAAGCAAGTGTATAGCTATCAGCATTTGAGGTACGAGGATCTGAGTATAGAGAATTTACACAGAAGGCGTAGTCAGATGTTCGGTTGCAGACTTTATCCACCAGTTCTGTTGGTTTTGCAGAAGAATGGTCGATTAGCAGCAGCACCACGAAGATGAAGAAGAAGAGGGGATGAATATGGGAGGAAAACCTTTTCATTTTGTGGAGTTGCAGAAGTGGGAATTCAGCAAATTGTAAATCTTGTATATAAAATGGTATGTATGTCTTGTTACAAGAGATATCAAACAGAAACATTAATGGTCTTTGACATCATCTTCGAAAGCCAGCTGTATCTGACCAGATTATGGGTGTGCGTGGCATAATATACAACTACTTGTAAAAGAAGAAACATGAAAACCTACTCCATACGAAATTTTCTAAATCAATCTCTCCGTTATCAAACTCAGAAGCTCTCCCACATGAAGGACGGAGTGGTCAAGATGGCTCCACAAGCTACTCCTGGTCTATAGATTACATAAAATGACAAACAGAAGGAAGAGGACGGCAAAGTCTTGAGGAAAATAAACCGACAGACGCAGGCCCACAAAATATGAAAACTTAGCACCTTCCTATCTTCTTTCATTGGTAGATTCCCGCTAAATTATATAATGACAGAGAAAGTGCAATGGTGAACAATGCTGGTAAATGGCCCACCACCATGTGACCTCTACTTTGATTCACTCACTCCGTACCCGTGAACAAGCACAATGCAGGTTTGGTGGCTAATTGCAGCTCTCCTCATACAGAAAGTCCCCGTGATCATATATACCCATTTGTTATACTACCAGATCCTTAACTTTGATTCACTCTCCAGCCAAACCCATGTGACTGAAACTTCTCCTAATAACTTGGCAACCTAAAGTTTTCTTTTTTTTTTTGGGTTAAAACAGAAACGTATAACCTTAACGATATCAGGAGGATGCAACTCATACAACAGCATTTACATGTCAGTCAAAGTATCAATCACGCCCCTCAATGATAACTTGGCAATCTAAAGTTTCTGCCTTTTTTCCATGGTGGCGGCTAAATGATGAAACAGAAGATTACCTTCACCAAGCAATGTTTGATAATGCTTGCCTTCCACTTCTCACCTAATAGCATCCACAACATCCCACCAAGCACTGTCGTCGTTACTCGAGTTTTGCTGTTTCATTTTATCAGTCCAGGTAGTATCACGTGCATAAATATTGACATAATGAAAGCTTTGATTTTTAACAGAATCAAGGAAGATACAAAAGGCCAAGATGTTGCCAATTGCCAACAAACTCTGAAGTTACAACACCATATATATCACATGAACTAATTGTATAGAGAGAGCCAATAGCTTTAAAAAAATTAAACCCAAAAAGAAAAATCTAGCTTCCACTCATTTACATATGCATCTGCAGAATTTTGCAGACATGTAACTAAGAATGAAGAAAAAAAAAGAAATATACTATAATGCAGTTTCCCTCTGAATCTACCATGGCTCGGGAAAGAAGAAAAAAAATCAAAATGTATACAGTAAAGAATCAAACTCAGGATTTATACCTCTTAATAAAAAGAACCTATGCAAAGCGATGCGCAGCTGTAAAAATGCATGGCCAAGATTAGGTAAATGTGGGGGGAACTGTGTCATGAAGGCCATATTTATGGGTTGATGTTGCACTCCCGCAAATACATGTGATCATAATCCACATATTTTGCCCAGTTGTTTTTGTATTTTGGTATGCCTATCTCCAACCATGGTTTCATGTTGCCGTTGTAGTGTACGACAGCTGCACGTTCAATATCCCTCTGGTTGACGTTTGGGTTGTAACCAAGGCCAAGCACATGCCAATTTCGATCAATTGGAAATGTGCGATTCCAAAATGTTATGAGACCCGGTGGCAAGGTCCCCAACTTCCATAACTGTCTGTCATGATTCTGTGGACAAAACCATGATTCAGATTTCAACTTAAATACAAGTTTACGATGGTTTGAAATCTGTAAAGTGCCTACCTAACATCTAAACATATCACTTACCAGTTTCTGCCATTGATGATACACCTCTGTGATGTTTTGCCTCTTCCATTCCTCCAAATCAAAGACATTCATCCCATATGCCCATCCACAAGCATGAGGGTCAAAATTCTTAGAGATGAGCGGATTTGAGAAGTTAAGATACCGATCAAAGCGATGGAAGTTTTCTCCACAAGTCTCCACAGCACCATTAACATTACCCTTCAGATCAAGGGCCCAAAGGCCACTGAGATCTTTCTGCACAACTATATCATCATCCAAGAAGACAACTTTATTGAGCTTAGGAAAGATCTCTGGCAGGTAAAAGCGTAGATGGTTCAGGATGGATAGGTACTTTGGATTTCGAAATTTCAAATTGGAATCAGAATTAGCTCGATGAGCTCTAAAGTAATAGTCAATCATGGATTGGGAACCCAACTGCTTAAGGACTGGACTATAACTTGCATTTAGCCATGAAAACTCTTCAATATTTTGAACCTCAATAGTGGCTTTCCCAGGTGGATTAACGAGAAACCACATCCTCATTGCTGCATAGTTGAGCCTGTCCGTAACAATGTGGAAGACAAGGTTCGAGGGGTGCTGCAAGGAAATAAATGAAAAACAGTGTTTAAAGGTAAAAAAAATTGCATCTTCATAGCTAGTAAAATGTTATCACCAAGATGATGTTCTGAACCCTCCAACCCTCTTCCATAAAAAGAAAAGAAAATCTTCAACTAATGAAGCAAGAAAATTATGAAAAAGAGAAGGAAAAGAAGATCTTAGGATCCATGCAAAATTTGTTTCAGTTCTGTCTCCTTGGTAAACGAAGGGGAATAGACTGTAACTACTGAACAAGAACATACCTTAGCATTAGTCACGGTAGAGTTTACAACAACTGCTGCTGCCAAAACGTTATCAGAGAAAAGTGCATAGTGCTGGAGCTTGGGGTCTTCTAATTTCTCTTGATTTGGAAATTGTTGTTGAGAAGAATTCAAGCTATAATACTCGGTTGTTAGGCGTAAAGGAAGACAGTGCAAGCCTTTAGGAAGTGTTTTAGCTGTTAACTGTGTCAAGAACATGGTCTGCTTCTTGTGCACTCGAAGCTGCTCTTCTGTTGAATGGAGCATAGCCCGAAGCTTCTTTACTATCGCAGCACAGTCGTCATGAATCTGCTTGCCCTTGGCAAGTGTTTGCTCCATTGCCTTCAATTTGTCGTAGGCACTGCAATAATGAATTTCATATTTACAAATTAAGCCACTGTAAATTTCATGATTAAGATAACTTGAGGCATTTACTAAGGAATATAAGAAAAATCAAATTTGCATTTGAGTGGGGAGGAAAAAAGAAAGAGAAAGTTCGATAAGCTTGAAATACTGATTGCTTTTTGAAGAAAGAAGCAATACGTTTTTGGCAGATCAGAATCCTTGGATGCATCTCCCAATACACGTTGAACTTCCTTAATCCGCAATCGGAGCTCCCTTACAAAATGGGCATTGCCTTTTGTGGCTGGAAGGGAAAGGTAAACCTTTGCCCTGATTAGTTGATCTTTAAGTTGCCGCACTCGTGCATCTGGCACAGTTACTTGCTCAGTCTGTTTTTCAGCTCTAGCATCTCTCACTTCATTTCCATCAACCTTGCCAGAGATTTGCACCGAAACTTTCTCCTGCTTTATATCCTATAACAAGAACCATTAGTGTTGAGAAAGGAAAAAGTAAATTAGATACCAAAAGGTAAACAAACAGATTAAGTCTCAGGACACATGGATTTGAAGTTGTCACCCAATCAAAAGTTTTAATATTAGAAAAAAGGAAATAGTCTTCGAGACTAGAATAAGAATTATAAGTTGACAGAAAGGATATGTTCTGCAATAAATAAAAATTTTGCAACTACTTTTTGAGTTAACACACTTTAAGATGAACTAATTGGGCCCAACATGAAGGCAGAGAACAAAAGTAAGCTCATGTTTCTTGTTTCTAATTACTCGAAATTTTCAGTGCAAGGAAATCTAGTTCATCAAAGGGCTAGCTCTGTTTATAGTTGCTTCAAATTCCAACCTCAGCTACAGTTGAGGAAACCATAGGCTGTCAAACCCATGTACATATGACTGTTTCCACCACTAGTCCACCAGAAACAATTGACTAATGGAGAATAATTTGAAACTTCATGAAATAAAATATTATAGAATATGAAAAGGCTAATTATCTCATTAACATCCTTGGAAGGAATTAGTAGTTAAATACTTTTTCAGGCCTAAAAAATCTAACGAGGACTTTTCGTGCACACGCAAGGAGCTGATGTTAATTGAACAAGACGTAGAACATAAAAAGAAATTACCTTATTTTTGGAGTCAATAATGGATGTCTGCTCAGCTAATCTTTGAATGCTACCTCCGTCTTCTTCAACTTTCTGGGAACCCAATTCCATGGATCTCTGATCTCCCACATCAGTTACTAGTTTGATGGGATTTGCAGATTGGGATTGATCATCCTCATTAGTTGTGGATAATACTCGAGCAGATTTATGCTCCCTTGTTTCTTGCAATCCTAAATCTAGTTAATAATACCCAGACAACGTGTACAAAATCAGACCACAACCCTAAACAAGCTTGGAAGTTGCAGGTATAAATTTCACAAGAACAAAGCTGAAACTCATAAAAATAGTGAGTAAGAAACAGAAAACTGTACCTTGAGCTTCAGCAGAATCATTAGCTTGAGCTGAAGAACTAGAAACAAGAAGAGAATTGGCAGAATTTTCATCAGAATATACAACGCCTTCGGGAACCTTGAGGGTTATGGAAGATTCCTGTGACCCAAAAGAAGAAGAAAGAGGGGAAAATTAATAAAGATCTGGAATTTAACTCGGAATTATTTTGAGAATTGCCCAAGAAAAAGATTAGCGCACCTGGGAAATCAGATTACTATGCCTGCTATCCCCACTGAAAGTCTGGAGAGAAATTGCAGGGAAGAAATCAGAAAGACTATACCAAAAGAGACCAAGAGAGGAGGAAAAGAAAATGAAACGCAAAAGAGTACTCACAAGAGCCGTAACTTCTTCGAGAAATTCTCGTCGAGCTGCACCCGGAGAGGAGAAGATGACATTAGAAAAAGGTTAAGAAATGAGAAAAGAAAATCCAGGAAGATTTTGAAGCAATCCATTAAAGAAACATACAAGGCGAAGCCTTGAAGGTGCCGACACGGTCAGTGTAAAGAACGATAGGAGCCACCACCGTGACGATTAGCAGAACAATCACCAAATTCCTCGCCTTCATTTTCATCATCATCTTCTTTTTCTTCCTCTTCTTCCTCTTCCAACCACCTCACCCTCCCTCCTTCCCTCCTCCGTATTTCACCCTCCCCTTCGGATTATTGAGGAATGAAAAAAAAAAAAAAAAAGAGATCAAGTGTAATTATCTCCTAAAAAGACGGGTGAAAAGAAAGACACTTTCTGGGTTAAATCAGCTAGACGAATCTGAATCTGCATTTGGCAGAAACCCGCATTCTTTAAGTAAAAAGCAGGAAGAACCCACCTAAAAGATGAACACTTTGTGAATGGAGAGATACAGAGTGTTTGTGGGTAATGTTTATACAAATGTTTCTTGCTGTTTCTCGGCCATAAAGAAGAAGAAGAAGAAGAAGAGAGTAAAAAAAGATGACACAAATCGTCGGCACTGGGTGGGAGAAGACGGATGGAGGAGATGAAGATTGAGAGTGAAAGATCAGACACGAGCCAAAAAATAAAATTAAAGAAAATAAATTAATACTTTTTTTTTAATATTAATTGACAAGTTGTTGTATTTATAGAAGGGTGTTGTGAAGTGTGGAGCATTGGTGGTAGTTAAATGACGATGATTAAATTAGGAAAATAAATTAAAAAGGAAAATGAAAATGTAAAAGACAGACAGGGTGTTTCCGCTTGTTTCTTATTTCACTCTACTTTCCTAAATCAGACCACGCGCCTTGGCCGCGATTAAGCGTCATCGACGGCATCAATAATTGTATTTACAACTCTTTAACGGCGTGACTCACGGACCCTGAACCCTTTTGTACATCGACGATAATGAATAATAATTTATAAAATAATTATTTATTTTTTATCATCCAAATAAATAATTTTATTTTTAAATAAAAATTAATGATGGGATATTTTTTTATTTTTAATATTATATTTTTTCTTTTTTCTTTTTTTTTTATATTTTTAATAATTGAAATATACTATAAATAAAGGGTTTAATTTTAAATGACATTCTAAAAATATAGTCTTAATTCCACGTGTAGTAGCTGCCATCTTGCCTTAGTACGTAAAGAAGTATAATTAACAAGGCAAAAGTCAACCGTCCAAACCTCTCTAATACATTGTATATATATATATATATATATATATATATTGAGAATCTTTAGTATATCAATTTAAGCACCAATTATCAGCAAATTAATTGCCCTTAAAATTAATAATAATAATGGTTAATTATTCATATTTATTTATGTGTAATTTTGTAATGTATTTGGCCTGAAGTTACAATTTTACTTAAATCAAGATATATATATATATACACACACACACACACACGTGTGTATCTTTTTATGACTAAAATTAAATTATTTTTATATCATATAGAATCTGACATAAAATCTTACATCAAAATCTTGTCAACTCAAAATAATTACGTATTTATCACGTAATAAATTACATATATTTCTAAGAACTAAAAAAGTTGGTTGGAATATCTAAAACCATTATAAATTTCAATCTAATTTTTAAGTGATTACGTTAATATGTATTATTATTATTATTATTGTATATATATATATATAGGTGTATGTATGTATGTGTATGTATATATGTATATATAATAAAGAGATGGGTAGGGTTGAGCTGGAATATCCAAAAAAGAGAGGAAATAAAATTGGGCCATAAATCGGCCACACCACCAGCTAACACCTATAAATATTCCTTGAGCTGTCGGCAGCTTAGCTCTTCATACATGGCCGCTCCTGCTACTCGTCCACTCACACTTCTCTCTGTCCTACCAAATATACATATATATATATATATATATATTCTCTCAATAATTTAGCTTTAGATTTTTTTTATACTGATTATTATTTTTAAATAAAATAAAACCGACACTTTCAAAATAAAATCACATTCTTAAAATTTTCTTATAAAAAAAAAAAAATCTTCTTTTTTTCAGAAATACAAATGGGTTTGTAAAAATAAAATTAATATATAAATTGAAAATTATTTTTTTAGTTTTAAAAAATTGAAGTAGTTCCGAGGCATAAATAATGAGAGAAAAGAAAATATGTAAAAGAGAAAGTCATACTTTAAATCTTCATCTCTAGCTATATATATATATATACACACACACACACACAAATACATACTTAATATATATATATATATATATGTATATCCATGTTTGCTGCATTGTGAGAGTCAATGTCAATCCTAGGATTCTATAAACATCAAAGGTTATCCATGGGAGGTATAATGGTGAGCTCTGTTCATCCTTTTTATCTTCAACACTCTCGTAATAATGGAATTCCTTAGATTCCATGTTTAACGCAGTAATAACATAATTTTTTTTTAATAAGACACAATCTGAGAAGAACATATAAAAATAAACAGTTCATCGTTCCAAACTCATATTCTCTGTTATTAACTTAAACATAATTATAACAGTAAAAAGTAGATAAAAAGATATTCAACAAAATTATATATTTGAGAATTGAAATGTAACGAAGTCATTTTGAAGATGCTTCTCTCAGTAAAAAGTTTTCTCTCTCTCATTCATTTTCTGTGATGTTTCAGAGGATCACATCAGACATCCTTTTACTTTTCTGGGTATGCTTGCCTTGTATGATAATTCCAAAAGCATCTCCATCATTTAATCAACAAAAACATCTATAAAGGGAAACATGTACATTGTTTTTTTTACATTAAATAAATCAAAAATAGAAAATAACATCATCCCCTCCCCTCTCCCAAACAGAGTCTGACCAGTAACATATCAGAGTTGATGAAAGCTGGTAATAAATCAACCACAAGTTTGCCAGTGTCATCTTTTGCAGATTGGCAATTCCCCTCATTGGGGATTCTCAACCAGCTCATGTTCTAAGTCTTTACTAAGGTTATAATCCTAGAAAACAAGGAAAAAAGTTCAAGCACAAGTTTAATTCTTTCCTTGCTTTTGACCTAATGGTTGTCCTGGTTTACAGACACGGTTAGATGGGGAAAAAAATAATGGTTTGAGCAAAAATATAATAAAATTCTCAGAATATAGAAATATAGAAGACCAAATTCTACAAAGATACCTTTTTATCCTTGTGATAAATTTCTCAGTCCAAGACCATCTTCTTGGTTCTATATCCCGTTCCATTAATCAACTCTTTTCAAGCTTCGTATATCTGCTATTCACACTATAGAAGGCTCTGATTGACCAGAGAGTTCCAGACACAATCAAAACCCTCCAGTTCCAATTCACCGTCACTTTTCAATGGCCAGATTACTTTTTCCTCAAACTTGTGATCGCATTGAGAACATGTTGTGGGTATTATCTTTGGAGAATCATACAAACACTGCCTTGTGAATTCCATCCCACCAGCCGGGCTGCAAGGGTCATTGAGTGATGACGAGAAGGTGTCTTCAAAAGTCCAGTCCTCTGCTTTGGAGATCATGCCTTCGTGCAGCCACGGGAAATCAAACACTCCTAAGGCTGAATGATCGTCTGATGAATCGCAGCTGTCACAGTCATCATGAGGGTAGTACTTGTCGTTGAAGTTGAAGGTAATATTTCTGTTCGGAGTAAGATCCTGTTTCTTGGCATTCTTTTCTATGAGATTTCTCTTCTCTTCTTCTCTTCCTCGTTTCTTCTTCTCCTTCTCCATGACTTTAGTCTTCCTGTTAGCAATACAAGGGAGAAAATTGAGCTTAGAAACGCCATATAATTGACATTTCCATTGAAGCAAAAAAGAGAGATGGCTAGAGAGACAAAGAGAAGAACAAAAGATTGGCAGGTAAATATCACATTCATTTTCAGATGCTCCGCACATGTTTCTCTAATGAAAAAGAAAACGGAAAGTTTCTGAAGTTGTAAGCAATAAATGATAAAAAGAAAGAATCCCAATTATCAGAACTGCAGAAATTAACAATCTTTACATTCAATTGATCGACGCGAAATGCAACAAAACACAAGCTTCTTTGGGACATGCAATCAGAAACTTCAAATATGAAACAGAAGTACTGCAAAAAAAGGAGATGGGAAATGGCGAAAGAGAGAGCAGGACATGAAAAATTGATACATCAATCGAAAAGGAAATATTTTTAAATGTTAAAAAGGTGCAATGCAAGAGAAATGTTTTGTGGGTGTGATATTTCCAAGATCACCTTCTGAGGTTGGAATACAACTGTATTGGTCTTTATTTTTGATAAAAAGAAAATCATGATTAAAAACTTTGCTCACACGCTACGCGATTTTGAGCTAAGAAAACCGTTTTAACCACATGAAGATTCACACATCCAAAAAGACACACACACAACATGAACTCAACACACTCATCCTGGTCACGCCTATTTTACCTCCTTTTCTCAGTAGGTTAAGAAAACAGCGGGTTGTTTCCTTCTTTTGCGTGGCTTTTGTCTCTTGATGAGTCCTGATCCGCTCGTCTTTCTTCCCATTCCACCCTATTTTTAGCAGCAGGAAGCCACCAGGCATTCTCTCCACGCAAAACCCTCCACCACTTACTCCTATCTATCTGCTTCTGCCACATCAGTACCATCAAAGGACAAACCATCACCGTCTCATAGATTTCAATATTATTATCAATGATAATCATAAATAAATATTTAAAAAAAAAATGAACGGAAAAGAAGATAGAGAGAATTGAAGGTCAAGAACAGTAGCTGTGTCGCCATTATCTTCCTCCCTTCTCTTCTCCAGGCAGGTAACTCGAGTATTTGACATCTTTACACCATATAAAGCCAACCCACACATGGTCATTTCAGTTATCACAGCAGTCAGAATTCGTCAAAGCAGTTCACTTTTATCAACACACACGACTTGTCTGCAGGTGTAACAACTTCCTCAAAGGCCAGCGTGAATGGAAACACCAAAATCTATTTATAATATAATATATTATATATATTTTCCCATTTAAATCTACACACTCCAAATGGGCTGCATAATTCAAAGAATTGTATAATCCCCATAAAAGTAATATGGGAAACTCTTTGATTACTTTCTGCTATACAAGATTCTCCAGTTCACGATTTATATTTTAAATATGGAAGATGGTTTAATCCGTTTGGATGTGAAAGAATATCATCGTCGTTTATCTTTTCAGGATTTTTATGGATTTCTATTTTAGCTTCTCAGAAAATCTCATTTGGCACATCAAAATTTGATGATTGTCAGCAAGAGGAATGGCAGCATCTGGGATTTCGTGTCTGAATCAGATATTGTTTGATTTTCCCGGCATTTCGCTCCTGCTTTTTGGGCTGGCGGACATTCTTTCCCAGAAATTTTCTAGGGATGGCCTCAGCTATCATGAAATAAATATGTACCCTCTTGGTTGGAAGATGGAAGGGGTCTTCAGCACAGGCCAGGAGGCCAACATGCAAGTTGCTCCATGTCATTAGCATTGATGACCTCATCCATACAAACTACTCAATCTGCAGAAATTCTATCTGATTAGGTTCTGATTACTAGCATCACCAGTAGTCTCCACAAGAACAAGAGCCATCATGGAAATGATGGAAACGGTTGGTGTCTCTCACAATAATTTCCCTTCCCACCAACTTTGACACAAATTTGATTGCTGAATGGCAATCTCCGCAAACCCTGATGTTTTTCTTGATATTGATGGTTGATCCTGGAGAAGTGTTGAGAAGCGCAAATGCCAAAGCAAGCTTCTCACTATGGTTCTGCAATTTCGCTTCTCTCTCCTGCTGATCCACAAAGAGAAGCACATGACTAGTGTCTGGAACATATCCTATGTCCTTGATCTTTTCACTGATCTCCTCCCACTTCTTATAGATCTCCTTTATCTGGGGATGAGCATCATCATTCGACACAAACATGTGGATTGCATTCCCTATTTCTACCCAGCTACAAGCAGGTTCTTTCTTCACTCCACACTCTCTCATCATCTTCCTCACTTTTGCAGCATCATTCCATCTACCAGCAGAGGCATAGATATTATAAAGCAGCACATGGGGACCTGAATCATGGGGATCAAGCTCAAAAACACGTTCAGCAGCATATGTACCAAGTTCCATATTCTTATGCATCCTACATGCACCGAGCAGCGCTCCCCAGACAGCTGCAGTGGGTTCTATTGGCATTTCTCTAATAAACCTTTCAGCCCTGTCAAGAAGACCAGCACGACCAAGAAGATCCACAATTGTCACATAATGAGAAACCTGTGGTTCTACTTTGTACTTCTTCGTCAAATCAAAATAATATTGTCCTTCCTCTAAAAAACCAGCATGGCTACAAGCAGTAAGTACACAGAGGAACGTAACATCAGTAGGTGCAATTCCAATCTTTAACATCTCTTCAAACCACTGCACAGCTTCTTTCCCTAGTCCATGTTGGGCATAACCAGTAAGCATGGAATTCCAAGAAACCACATCTTGTTTAACCAACCTGTCAAAAACTTTTCTAGCATCGTTAATACTCCCTGATTTTGCATACATGTTTACTAGTGCATTCCCTACAAAAGCAACAAGTTTTCCTCCGGATTTAATCATATGAGCATGAACCCATTTGCCTTGTTCCAGAAACCCATTGCTGGCACAAGCACCAAAGACACTGGAATAGGTAAAATGGGTCGGCTCAAAATCGTCCCTTAGCATCCTCCAGAAAACACCAAGCGCCTCTGCTCCCTCACCTTTCCTAGCATGACCAGCAATCAAAGCATTCCAAGAAACCTCATTCTTGCTGTCCAAACTATCAAATATCAACCGTGCATCATTCATACGACCACACCTAGCATACATGTCCAAAAGAGAGCTGCCTACATAGACGTTTTCATCATAACCATACTTGAGACAAAATACATGGAGTTGCCTACCATAACTATCCGTAGGGCCAAAAGCAGCTGCCTTCATCACGCTAGACAAGGTGAACTCATTCGGTTCCAACCCAAGCCTAATCATCTGAGGAAACAAAACCAGAGCATCCTGAGGTCGATCATTCTGAGAATACGCAGTTATCAAGACAGTCCAAGTGAAATAATCCTTCACAGGCATTTCGTCGAACAGTCCGCGTACGTCCTCCAAGCTTCCACACTTTGCATACATATTGAGCAGGGTGTTTTGCATCGTAAGATCACCTTTGAACTGCGAATTAAGGAGGTGGGAATGAACGATTCTCCCTTCCTTGAGTCGCTTCAAGGAGGTGCACTTCTTGAGCAACAAGTTGTAGATGGTTCGGTCGGGTTCCAAGGAACCTCGGTCGATGAGGTCAAGAACATGTAGGCCAGTTCCTGGAGTTTGCAGGGTTTTGCGAAGAAGATCTTTGTCTTGGATTACGAACGGTGTATACAGATGTTCGTTGTCGGATATATCGGAGTCGGGAGACACAGACGTCGCGAACCGAGAAGAAGCAGAACGGAGGAGGAGAAGGGTTTCTTTGGCAAGCGCTGTTGCAGCAGATATTGCGGGAATTGAAATAGAAGATCGGCCAGAAAACATCATATAAGAATCTGAGCCGCCTTCTCTGTGATTGTGAACCAAGAAAGCCTGCAGTTGATTCTTCGAACTCAAAAGAGAAACCACATGGATCACTGAGTCATTCTGCGATATCGTACAACAGAAAACTTGAAGACTAGAGAACCTACCTTAAACACCATGCTTCAGCTTCAGTAGAAATCTAAATGTATTCCAACAAAATGATTTCTTTTTATATGTAAAAAAAAAAAAAAAAACTAAAATAAATACATGCTCTGTATTTTTGTAGTTACATATACACGGGTATTTTTCTGATACTTTCACTACCATTATTGATTATCGAATTGTATAATCTTATATATTCTTTAACATTAAAAGTCATATTGTGATTACTGTATATTGTCACCCAATTAGGACAAGAGGAGGAGGAGAGCTATACAATGTTTACATACAACATCTGTGTTTGTCTGGTTTTGCAATTAGTAGCACACTAGAATTTGAAAACGTTGTCACAGAGAAAACAACCACAGATATCTACAATTACACAGAAACTTCAACAACACACTCAAAAAGCCCAAACAATGAGGCCAGCAGCCGGCTCCAATTACCAATCTCCCATTTCGTTCCCTTCACAGATGCTGCAAGTGCTGTTAACTACTACCATGTATTTGTGCATGAGATAAAAGGGTTGAATGGAATCGTACAAATAATAAAAAATAATCGGGAAAAAAAAAAACAAAAAAAAAAATCTTTTGACTATTTCACGCAAAGTACAACGTACCAACTGGATACACCGAAGTTATTCTCTGTTTTCCCCGAGTTAACTTCCCTAATCTCTATACAAACCAAAAGTTCAACTTACAAATTTTCACAGATTAAACAGAAAAAAGAAAAAAAAAAGACTCAATAATCATTTACAGCTCATTAACACAGAGTTTATCACATGCATAAGAAGCCGGATGCTCGATGCTTCAGAAGCCGAAGTTGTGGGTAGGTTCCGTTGATGTCCTAGTATCTGGTACACCTGCTCAAAGATAGGTCGAACATGCATGGCAATCATTGGATCTCCAGGGTTTATGGCAACCGCCACATCTGTCATCCAGGCCAACTTCCTAGGGGTGTCTTTACTAACATCACAAGCCAATTGCTGGAGCAGGGCAAGGAGTACTCCTTGGCTAAGAGGGAGTGGTACCATTGATAAAATACTCTGTAGGTCAGCCTGTAAAATAATAGCAAATTTAAGAGATCCCGGAGTAAAAGCTCCTCGGTACTGCAGCCTCTCCTACAACCTTGTCACTACTTTATGATCTCTAGAACAGCTAAATCATTGCACAGCCACAAGTAACAAAATATCCAAAGTTTAATTACCTAGTTTGTGTCATCCACCTTACCAGGACAGTCAAATAATTGTACAGCTATTTCAATATGTTTTCATGCAGAAACTTGTTAAAAACCTTTGTTTTGGCTTTGTAGACACAAGAGGATAAGGGGTAAAGCAATCACTCATTAAAAAAAACTGATTATTTCATCACAGTAATTGACTTCATGAAGAGCTCAGAGTACCATTTTTTTTTCCTCTTACATAATCTAAAGACGGATTTACTGTTCCCAAAATTGTTGTAAAGAAGAAGTATCTAATAATTGAAATAAAAAGCAAGCAATCAAAATCATCTTAGTTTATCTAAAATTCAAAACCTTTTTGCTTGAAAGACATTGAGGTTATTTCTCCCAAAAAGGAAAAAAAGGACATGAGGTTCTATCCAGTCATAATGACCACAAACCACAAATCTTTTATTGGAAGAACTTCCTCACTCAAATCACAGATATTAATATATTCATTCCAAAAGGCATTTTCATAATCACCAGAACAGCTATATCATATACATGCAATCAACTATGTGAGTTGAAATATCTAGTTTATGTCAACAAAGACCTTTATAAATAATAGTACAACTACTTCAATATGTTTCGACGGAGACAAAGCAATTTTATCCAACTGGGCATTTATGTGATGGGATGCAGGGAAGGCCACATTGGCACCGCACATACCTGAGAACACAACCAGGAAACTATGGAGACATCACTTCTGTGAAGGGCTCCAGTAAAAGCTTCCTCATATTTTCTTTCAGTCACCAACCTTGAGAGCTCTTTAGTTGGATCCGGTGGTGCCTCAGCTTGCTGTATAAGTAAAATCCCTCTAGATGTCAGAGAAATAATACCTTTTACTAGCACTTGTTTGCAGCTGTTAATCAAACTTAATTTTATGACAACAAAAATCACCAATCTCTTATGTGAATTTGCATCTTTTCTTATTTAGGAAATATATAGAATGCATACCAGGTCATGTAGACCAGCCAGTGGTCCGTTACTCAGCTGTGTTACTAAGGGGTTTCCTGCTTTGGAGTTAGCACCAGCAGCTGCAAGAGCAAGGATCTTTCGCTGCCCGTCAGCTAATTCCCCACTTAAAGTCTTAGTTATTGATGATGCTGAATTTATTGCATCCTGCAAAAGCATATATTGTACTTGTAATATTTGATTAGGTCATCTGAATTTTTTTATCTATGATTCAGAATGAAAAGTTAACATTAAAAAAACAACAGTAGTGTGTAATTTTACCCTCTGCCAACGAAACCATAAAAACAAGGATTCACTGGCCATGTGTAAAACAGCATACACTAGACTAGTAGATTAGGAGCTTAGTATGCAATATATAGATGGATGGAGCTCTGTACCTTCAAATTTGAGTGTTTATGTTGGAAAGTAAATAAACAATCAATCATTGTTATAGAAGAGTCAGTATACCAGTAGATCAAATAACAAATGGTGAAAAACCTGTTCTCTCAACCCAGAGGTAAACCTTTTCTTTCAACAAGAAGAAAAAATTATAATGTTAAATGATGAATTAAAAAGGTTAGAGACTAGCTAAATGTAGAAAAGAAAATTGATGAGGTCCTTGTAACAAAATACTCCAATTTTTTTTTTTTAAAGAAGAGAAGAAGCATAAAAAAAGAGATATATTCAAATACAGCATAGCCACCTAACATAAAAGCCACAAGTCAATACATTTTTCCCACATTGAAGGAACATGGTCAATATAAAATCATTACAAAAAATTGCAAAGAACAAATTATATATTTTTCTCACCAAACTGAAAGGAATTAGTCATTTCCAACACCAAATCGTTATATATATGTTTATATATATATATATATATAAATATTGTAATATGCTCCCAACTTTAAATATCATGTTAAGCAGCAATACCCTTAATGCCATGGTCAGAGGAGAATGAGTAGTCTCAAATTGCTGCTGAGTAGCAGTTGTGTGTTTGATAAGACCTTCCTGGAATGTGGCATCAACTTGCTCAAACATAGCTTTGCATGACATCTCAAATGCAGGAATAACGGAAGCCTCTAAACTAGACCTTAATGCATCCTGCAAGCACCAATTTGAACCATTTTCACATTACAGCCAACCCCATTACTGTTCTTCTAAAAGATGTCATGATGAAATAAGCAGAAACAGAGAAGGGAAAGAGAGAACTTCAACTTAGACGAATAAAAGAAAATTGTGGAAGCTGATAACAACTACTTTTTTGAGAGACAAAGGTAACAAACAACAATATTAAAGCCGATATATGCTTAGAGCAAATACTGTAAAGAAGATATCCATCAGAAATGGCACTCAAGATGAAATTGAATGAGGAAAAAATTGATTTCTGCATCCAGATGGTCAACCATCTGATTCCCCATGTGCAATGGGAGATATCTTAAGTTAACTAGGGTGCCAGCTGAAACCACATTCTACACTTGGGCACCATGAGTCCACGCTTGATGTAGATAGCAACTTCCCATATTCAAGTTGATTCACTAGAATTTCGATCCTACCAAGCACTTAATATGCCATCTTTGCTTAATATTAGGTATTTACCAATGATTATGACACAATTAACACTTTTTATCTACTCAATGAATCATCAGGATGACTCTCATATAAACAGTTCGCAATTTCTAAACATATAGTAGCAAGGGCACATCCATCTAAGAGACAATTGTGAAGAACCTCTAGAATTTCACTGAATTAATCAACAATTACAAAGAATAACTAAAAAAGACATCGAAGGTTCTCTTGTGGGAGCAGAGGCAAAAACTTGGAGTTTACTTTTCAGCTGGAGAAGCCTAATAAGAAAGATTGATTGAGTTGTTCAGTAAACTAACTTAAGGTTCACAAAAGCACTCTCAAAAATACCTGAAGAGCTTGCTTTCCAGAAGTTTGAAACTGTACTTGAATTTGTCTGGTGACTGTGGCCTCTAGCTTGGAACATACTGATTTCTCTAGCTGATTCACTGCCTTATCACCAACCCCTTTCTGCAAAAAAATCATGGCAGCATGCTAATATATAAATGAATCAAGTCATTACTTCTTTTTCAATGGAAAAAGAACAGTGCAGCAAGCCACTTTAAAATGTAAAACTACGGCAGCAACTAAGTAGGTAGGAGCCATCAAAGACTTATGTTCCATTATTCTTTAGAAAAGTTTTACGAAGGTGTTTGGCACATCTTATTTTCCATAAGCTCTTTAACTGCATATAAACTGAGGCAAATTTTTTTCATAAGCAGTTCAAGTTTGTGGGTAACAAGGAAATAAAGTTGTATTACTTTATTTACACTTTATTCTTCAAGAAAAAAGTATTAATCTACTTACCTGTGTGCTAAAAATATCTTATAAGCTGTCAGTTATGTTCAAATGATAAAGAAAAACCTTAAAAAGTGGGATAGATAGAGTGTAAACGGATATAATTTTAAAATTCGTTAAGGGTTATTATGGTCTTTTTCACTTAGTTATTACCAATGTTTTTAGAGAGCATATAAACTCTTATTTTATAAGCTGTCTAGAATGAAAGCTACACCCTCAACAATTTTCTGGAAACATTGTTGCAAATGCTTATAAACAGCCTAATTTACAAGTTTTTGCTATGTATTAAATGCATAAAAATATTTTAGAATGTTGTTAAAGAGTCAAAAATAAGCCAAAGGAGTCTGTAAGAACCCAAAATAAGCCAAGTCAAAAACCCTTTAGGACCTGACATTTGATTCCTATTTCCTCTTATTTCCTAAAATAGCACATTGCAAACATGTTTCTTTATTCACATAATCTGATGCGCCTCGACATATTAAAAGATAAAAGGAGAAAAAAAGAAAATGGAGCACTGAAATCCTAATTAGATGTCTAAAAATTAACTGAGACGACAAGAAGCTTTGGATTTCTAACCTGGAATGATTCTGTAATAGCTGAAGATATGCACTTTTCCATTATTGGAGTAATAGCACGAGCTACAGCTAGGCCAACGGCTGCAACTTCCTTCTTTAATGTTTTCTCAAATATGGCTGGCAAGTCCTTGTTTATACAATTAGAGATCAAGTTTGTTATCTGTTGGGTGCGATCTCGTTCTAACTTCTCATGTTTTGCATTTTCTTCTTGGAAACGAGCCCACAAAGCATCCATATTAGCCTTAACAACTTTCTCAATGCTCCGGCCTAAGGATGCCTCTAGTCTCTTCCCTTCTTTATTAACTGGGCCAGAAACCACTGCATTCATCTGCTTCTGTATTTCTTTTTGCATGTCCATTAACTGCAAGATGGCATAAAATAGTTAGCCAAATAAAATATTGCAATTAATGTGGACAGGAGGATCATCAGATGCAAACATTTCAACACTAAGAGATATTCATGTAACCATAACATTTACGTATGATTTGGGGAATTTAGCTTAAGGAGCGGGCTTATCATTAGTGTGAGCTTATTGCTTCTTATTTAGTTAGGATCTTATTTAGTCATTTGCTACAATAGGTTTTTCAATTAGTTTATTATTTTTCAACTTAGTAGATTTCCTAGGATCCCCAATTTTTGGGTTTTGTTAAAGTTCTCTATGTTGTATCTGCAGGCTCTCTTTGTCCTATATCAGTAATATATCTAAACACCATGTATGGAAACTTTATACAAGTAATGAAAGAAAAGCCTGTGATACTTGTCACAGAACTTCGGGGTACCAAAAAGATGATCAATAACAGTTCAAAGAGCACACAATGCCCAGAAACGGGTCAATGCTAAAGTTAGTTGTAGGTCTAAAATAGAAGCACATAGATTTATAGTGAAGATTTTATGACAATTTCAGCTTTTCTCAGGGATATGTTCGAAAGTTAAGAGGTGTATATTAAATAGGATTGTATATTAAGTAGATGTATGTATTAAGCGAAGTAAAAAGTATATTAGTAATACACTCCTCTCTTGTAAGTAGTTGTTTTTACTTTACTACTCATATGGAACTCCCTATATAAGACCCTAATATTCAATGAGAAACATGACATGACATAACATTCCATTCTTCCATAGTCCCAAACAAAGCTAATATTTTACGAAATTATTTTCTAAATCTACATTCAATTCAACTAGAAAATGGTGAAATTCATCTTTAGTTGATTAAAGAATGACTATATATGGAATTTCTCACAGACTGTGATAATAAATTCTGAATTCCATCAACCTTGACGAAATTACTATGCTTTTTTGTAATTCCATGTGGAATTCTATGCGAGGTCAATTTTTTGTCATTCTAATAAAACTTACACCCTCCGGTAAATGGAATTAAATTTTAAATTTACAACTAAAACCTACAATATTTGTGAATTTGTGCCAAAGTACCTAAATAAGAAATTGCGATTAAACAAATCCTTGTAACCAGACATGAAGCAGGAAATAACTGTCATTCTGTGAAGAGCATGTCAAAGAGAGAAGATAAATACCCAGCTACTTGAATATATTAAACCTTAACTGTGGCTTATGCATGGAAACCACACAAGAAGAATTAAAGGCATAGGAGAAGTTATCGATTAAATACAGGGCAAGGGATTTTAATGTTTTGCCTATAGAATGAAACTGTAATTCTGAGCTATTTATTTATGTGGGGATTCAGTTATATCAAAGTAGCTCCTCAAAAAAATTCCAAAAAGAGGATAAAGTATAACACAAGTGAACATCACATCAAGCTCATTAACAGCATTTTGAAACAAGATACATACAGAATGATTACCACTTTGAAATTTGTAAAAGATACCTGTTCAATCATGTCATGCATGGACAACAACTGAGATAAAGCAACATCGTTAGATGGGGCACCAGGACTGCATCCTGGCTCATTCGATGAATCTGTCGAGTTATAAGGACTTGGAGAAGGAGAAGACAGACCAGACACTTGAGAATTCTTCCCCTTATGTTTTTTTCCTTTCATAGCTGGGGTTAATGATTGTGGAATTGCAGCAGGAGCTTCCAATGCAACAGCTTTTGGAGTCACAACTTTCATCCCGTCTTGCTCTTCTTCCTCACCAGAGTTGCAAGGTCTATCCGGTCCCTCAATAACACTAACATCATTAGCCTGCTGAGTTCCCTCAGCATTATAAGTCTCCACACAAAAGTCTCTTGTCATCTGAATGCCCAAATCTGAGGCCTGAGAATAGAAAGATTTTTCCTTTTTCTCTGCAACAATAACATGAGGATCTCTCAAATGGTCGAACTCCTTCTTTTGACCAGATCCTGTCTCGCCCACAACTTTTACCTCTACCTCAATGCTTTCTGCATCATTGTTGACAGACACATCTTGAACCTTCGCATCTCCCAAATTCAAAGCCTTATTAATCTGAGAACTTTCTGACGAAGCAGCAGTAGATAATATCTCTGATGGTGTTACCAAATGGGTTGGGTGTTTAAACACTACAGGTGGATCAGGAACCACAGAAATGTCATTCTGCAAAACATTTTTGTCAACCTTCCGCAAATTATCACCTGATGAAGATGCATCTTTATGTTCTATTCGGTGATCGGCATCAGGACCTGACTGCTCACTACCATGATCAGCAAGTGGTGAAGGCTCAAAACTATTAGGAGAATTTCTAAAACCAGATGATTTTTGAGATAATTTTGGACTCAATGGAAGAGGAGGTGATGCAGTGTGAATACGTTCAGCACTACCATGAGATGGTAAATTACTTGGCTTAGTTTCAACACCTGAAGGAATGATTTCTGGCAAGCTAGAAACATCAGAAGAAGCCACTCTTTCTGGATGACTTGCTACTGGGGCACTTTCAGAGCTGCCTGAAATTACAGGTGCAACTGAAATTGTGTTACCTGCAGGCATCTCAGGTGATTTATTTCCCTGTGATGATTCCAGAACTGCAGAAATATCAGAATTGGCTGCATCAGAAACACAAGCAACATTCGGATCGGATTTCTCCAACTCCATGTTTTCCATAGGAGGTGGCAAGCACTGAGATAGGTCTAGTGCATACTGTTGAATAGCCTGCGTTTGGACACAGTAAACCTGTACAGTATGTTCACCAGGCAAACCTTCACTTGTTCCAGTAAGACTCAATATGGGGATGGTAACAGTAAACTCTGCTATGTAATCCATGCGAGTTGCAGCAGGATGAGGCCCATAATCTATGTGGATGGCATAGATGGCATTCCTCTTGGCATTTGCAAGTAGAATGAGACCTGACCGGGGCAAAGCTACAGCTTGATTAAAAAATGCATCTTCAAGCTTTGGCTCAGCAGAACTTTTTAGGTCCAATGTCTGAGTACAAATCCAGGATTCAGCATCACTAGGTAACAACCAGCCCTCTTCACCTGCAGAGACCCACATCTTCACTTCCCGATTTAGCGGCCCCTGTAAATAAATAAACTCAACCAAGTTTAACATTAACTATATGAGAAAATGGGAAAAATGTTAAGAACTACAGAAAAAAAAGAGGATATTGACCAGTGAATTATAAAGGCAACTTTTAACAGCGAACAAACACAGCATACCACCCTTGATAATGTATCATTTATATGTTAAAGCAATATAATACAGGTAGAGTTTCAGGGCAAACAAAATGGAAATACAAGAAAGAGTAGCATCTTACCCCTGTGATAAGAACAATATGATCAGGGCGATGTGGAGAGGTCAAGAAGGTCACAGAGTTAACAGGATGACCGTCATGTGCTCTCAACAATGCAAGCGGTGTTGCCTTCCGATCTTCCCAAATCTTCACCTGTTGCAAACATTAGTTTTCTAACTGTGAGACATTAGTAGACACAAAAGCATATATGGCATAAGCTGACTTACAAGAAAAATCAGGTTTAACATTCTAAGCACAAAAATCAGGTTTAACATCCTTTATTGAAATGGCAATACAAGGAATATGCTTTTGACGTATTAGCATGGGTCAGAATCACCAGAAATAAGTAGCTCCAAACCAATATAAAAGGGGTTTCGTGAATATATTTAATTTCCATTGAAAATACAACATATAATCATTAGTCTTGTTTATAAATTCATATATCTCTTAGGAACACACCAAAGACTGCACATAATTTTAATTTTTCACAGAAGCCACCAGCATGTCAACAGGTTAAATTAGAGGGTAACAAAATATCCAGGAAGGGAGAGACAAAAACTAACCGTGCCATCTACTGAAGCTGAAGCTAAACGGGTTGTCATCCATTGGCACATAGACAGCTCAGTTATTTCACCATCATGTCTGCCAAAAAGCTGAACCCCGTCAATCAGCTTATCAAGAGGGCAGTTAAGAGGCTCCTCTGCCGAAAAACGTTCACCTTTCCCAACCTTTGTGGTATCAATTTTTAGGATGCGCTTTCCAATTGCAACCATCAAAATTTCCTGCCAAAGACTCTTGTTAATCATCTAAAGTTACCAACATAGCTTATTTGATAACACCAGTTATAATCCATGATTACTTGTTTGTGAGGATGCCAGCAAAGTCGTGGATGTATAGATTCCCCTTGTCCAACTATCTGAATGGCAAGAACAATTTTCCCAAAAATTTGAGACTTCTCTTCCTCATCTGGACCTTCATTGATCTTCCATATAAAAATCCGTCCATCAATACTTGCACTGCAGAAATGAGGGGTTAGCGAGTTTCGACAAAAACAAACTGAAGGATCACAAGACAGAAAGCTACCTTGCCAGCAGATGCACGTCCTCGGCAAAGAAAGCCATATCTGTCACTCTCTATATTAAGAAAATAAAATCAAATAAAAACAAGATAAAAGATTTGGAAAGAGAGAGGAGCAATTATAAAAATTAAATAGTTATCTCAAAAGTATTTATAAAAGAAAAATCCTGGTAAAAATCACAAGTAAACCTAATAAGAAATTCTATCAACTAATAGTTACCAACATTCTGTACATATAAGCAGCCTCAAATTGTTTTGTCACAAATTAGTGAGAACTTTGTCATTACAGAGTATTTATCTTACATGAAATAGCTACATGACATGTTTCAAGACATTATCCTGTAAACATTCAGTAGCTGCTCTTACTTTCCTTTTTCCCCCCTATAGTTGATATAGTCACAGGTAATGACAGATCAAAACCATATTATCAAAATCTTCTGGAGTCCAAGCAGTTGTACTGTCAGAATGAAGGAATTTTCCGCAAAATGAATTGCATAGAATAAAGATATTATATAGGGAAAATTAGAGAAAGATCATTGATATTTAGCTACAATTACAAATGGATATATTATATTTTGAAAAAATAGCAATTATATGGTAAAGAAAAATTTAAAATATAAAAAGGACTGAAATGTGCACAAAAACATATTGCATGATTGAGTAACTGAAAACTATAATATTCCTTCATAAAATGGCTAGCTTGTTGTTTTTGAGAAGTTATAGATCCAATTGTAATTCTTCCCAAACACTTATAAGTTACCCTAGTACATATATATATATATATATATGAATGTATGTATATATACATTCATAATAGGTACTTACCAATCACGATTCCATGTATGTGTGTGTATACGTATGCATATATGGATATATATATCTAGATACGAAAACCGTGATTGGTAAGTAGGGAATGTTGAAGTTTTGGATATGGTAACCTCACAAGGCCACTCTACATTTATTACATATTAAAATTCATAATTCAGTGATTGTTAATGGAGAATCATCTTCTTCAACAACTTTCTTTCCAGATCCTAGCTCATCAGAATTTGCAAAGGCAACTGTTGCAAAAAAGGTAACATCTCTTGGAATGCACAGAAATTCAGTAAGAGTAGAAAATGTTGCTTTGCATTTCATCCGCTCTTTCCAGGTAAGACTCCTTAGGTGCAATCATCAAATTATATAACAAGATGGTGGAATGGAAGATAATAAATAGAATTAGGCCTGGCCGGTGGAGTTGAAAATCACTAGTAAGCAACAAAATAACAACTTGCAATGAGCCAACTATAATAACATGAAGATAAAAACCGAAAGATAGGACATTTCTAACCATAACAAATTATCTAGTTGCATCCAACAAATAAAGAAAAGAGTACAAACGATTTGGTAGGAAGAAGAAGAAACCTGGGTGTGGCCTCGCAACAAAGATCTCATGGCAGTAATGATATTGAGGATGCGGATGGCGCCAAGCTTGAGACCATAGCAAATGTAGTTCCTGTTAACAGCAATCTGGCGACCAAGAACAAGGCCTGGATCGGAGGCGTACTTAGTGATGGGAGTGACTTCAAGTTGGGGCTGAGCTTCACCCTGGAACCTAACATCTATATCATAAGTTACGTGATTGCCAATTAGATGCCTTCCTTTAGGAAGCTTGCTACTGAGCAATCTCATGGGAGCAGGAGAGACGCTGAGAGGGGGGGCAGAGGGGACGGGAGGAGGATTGGAGGAGGCAGCAGTCTGAAACTCGGAAGAAGAGGGGGAAGGAGAGGAGATTGTCTGGTTCGGATTGCCGAAGAAAGCCATGAGAAGGTCACCACCGGAGGTAGGGTTAGTAGAGGGGATATGTGGAGAAGATGTTGGTGGTAAAACTGGTGGAGTGGGCTGCAGCGGAGGTGGATATGAAATTGGTGGTCTATTAAGCTGGAGCTGAGGATGGTGTTGAGGAGGAGGAGGGTAAGGGATGTAGTGAGGATGGTGGTGAAAAGAGTACGGACCAGTGGGTGGAGGATAAGAGGAAGAAGGCGTGAGATAAGGAGGCGGAGGAGCGGTTGCAGGCGTAGGAAAAGAAGGCGAAGAAGTAAGATTTGGAGAGCTTGGAGTAGGAATCGGAGGCATCATGTTCATATTCATCGGAGCAGAAGAGGGTTTGAAGAGCTTATTCATATCAAATCCGGCTGGTTGCGGCTGTTGATTTGGATTCCCAGGCGACGCCATAATCAATCAGGAAAACAAGGTCGAAATCGAAATCAAAGAGAAAGAAAAGTTGAAGTAACAGAGATTCGGATGCTTACGAAGACAGATCCGGTTATTGATTCACATCAGAGAGAGAATACGATAGGGTGGGAATCTTCGATTCACGCATCTGTTCTATGCATACATATATATATATATATACATATATATATATAACCTCTAATTGAAAAGGCCACACATCAGATTCACACACACACACTCTCTCTCTCTCTCTCTCTCTCTCTGGTCTTCTTTATGGTTTTGAAGAGAAAAGAGTGGTATTATGAACTGCTTTAATTCCTGATGATGGGCTAAGCCTAGAAAGGGGAAGAGAAAAAGAAGAAAGAGGAAGAAGAAGCCGGAGCAGCCATTATATATTTCTGTATGCATTTGTATTTTACCATTTTTATATTTAATTATACATCTAGATTAGTACTGCACATCTATACATTTATATATATATATACATATCTTATATACATAGATATATATATATATTTATTACCAGGAAAAAGAATCGCAATCGGGAATTAGCATATGGCGAGGGGGAGAAGATTGGGCCAATGAACAAATTCAAAAGTCTTATCAAATTTATTTATGTTTATACTCAAATTCAATGAAAATATAATTAAAAGATTATCTAAAATACATACAATTCTTTAATTTGATGATTAATGTGTTACTTTTTATATAAAAAATTATATAATTAAGTCGAACTATATGTATTCAATTATATTTAATACTATATTACATAATATTAAATGTGTATATGTTATATAATTAATAAAATATACCCATTTACAGTAAATAATTATTATTTACATTTACTTCTTCTACACTTTTAATTTTATGTGTTATTAAATGGCATGTATGTTCTAATTAAGATGAAAAAGAAATATTATCTAAAATAATAAATTTACATAATTTTTAACCCAAGTAAATATATGTAATTTATACCAATAACATAGTGATTTAACAGTTAAAAATTTTATTTTTTACTTGAAAATAATTAATTAAAATTTTAATAAGAATATAAATCTCGTTATTATATAAATATATTATGAATTTATAGTTGTAGCGATTACAGAAATGCAAAAAAAAATATGTAATAATTTAAGCGCATAAGCAAAATAAAATGTTTAAATTTATATCATTTACACAATAACTTAAAAGTAGTGAACAACATTACGAAATGAATTTTTTGAAAGAAATACGAGAAATAAGAAAAATAATGAAAAGTAGAAAATATCTAGCATCTATTCGCAATCTTCTTGCAGATCGGACTCTGAAACTAGGTTCTCTTGATCTAAAATGGTTAAATAAATGATAAGATACACTATCATAATAAGGATATCACACTATATCACCGGCACAGAAACAAAGGTTGATATAAAATCAAAACAACTAATTCAGCACTAAATTTAGCAAATTCGTTTATCAATCATAAAACCATCTACCGTTCACTTACCGTAATGGAATTTATGAAAACAACTTATAGGGACAATAATACCATACAGATAATAACTAGTAAGGCTGTCATTCTATCTGTTTATTTGATCACATCCATTTCCTGTTTTTCTCTAGTCTCCATTACCAAATCAAATATAATCACATAAATAAATAAATATGCACCCAGTAATGCAATCATGTCTCAAATCCCAAATCAAACAGAAGTTAGGTAAGGCAGTAATACATGCATTTAAATCATAAAATAGATAAATCAGATAATATCATACTTTTAAACTGTAAAATAAATCAACGGAGAACAATGTCCGGTTCGAGCTTTATTAGCAATCCGTAATTAGTTATGCACATCTATTTAATTTGTACACAATACCGTATTATTATTTATTTAAACTTCAATTCTATGATAGAGAATAGGGTGAGGAGTCCTTATTCGATTTAATGTCGAAAAGCTAAATGTTTTACTGCGCCTATGAGCGGTCCCTGAGTTCCCTGAATTTTTCTTAAGGAACTGAAACGCACTTATAGTACCAACAAATGTTCCAAATAAACCCAATATCAGTCCTAGAGCCCACTCAGCTAATTTTAAAAATCCAGCACGGCGACGGTCTGCCTCGAGTCGGTCATTTTTGGCCGAATTCGGCCGATTTTATATCGATTCCTGCGATCGCACACACTAAAGGGCCTCGGTGGGCTCAAAAAATACGAAAAACTGAAATTCACCGGCGACAGGGCTCTCCAGTGCGACGACTCCTCCAGCTCACGTTGCGGTTGGATGTTTCACTTCGGTCAACTTGTAGAGAATAAAACAGTGATAATAATGGTGGAAAAATTACGCAAAACGGGAATAAGGAAGGGCCTCATCGGATGCGGTTTGTGAAATTTCTCGCGGCGCTGCTGCCGGGCTTCGTCGGTATTTTCCGGTCAATTGGCCAGTTCTTTCACTCTGATTTGGTCATGGATGGGCTTAAAATTGAATTTCGTCCAAATTTTTTTTTTACCTTTTTTAGCGGTTGGAAAGGGTTCCGGTGCGACGGCAGGTGGCAGCGGTCGGCTCCCCGACAACTGGGTTGTTTTCTCCGGCGATGGGTTCTAGCGGTTAGGGTTAGAGTTTGGGTGCGGATGAACTTATTTATACCCATATGTTTTTGATCTGGACCATCCATCGCGTTTGATTTGAACCGTCTGATCATGATTAAATAGGGAGTGAATCTAGACCGTTCATCACGATCCAATATGGACCGTCAATCGTGATTCACTCTGGACCGTCCGTGCGCATGGAAATAGACCTGAGTCGTTCGATCATGCGCACGCGGATCGCCCACGTGGCTCCCCCCTGCGTGGCCTCCCGCGTCAGCGCCTCTGCCACTTGAAGTGTCCTGGTTGGTCGGGACTGCTGACCAGACGTCTGACGCGACAAATTTTTTTTAAATTGTATTTTAACTCTCTGATTTTTTATTTTTTTTCAAAAATATCATTTGAACCCAATTTTCACCATTTTTTTCCAAATTTATTTTCAATTTAATTTTTAATAAATTTTACTCTATTTTTCATTAAAAAAATAAAATAAATAAATAACTGAATTTATTAATGTATTTATATAATTACGATAATTAAATTAAAATTTAATTTTTTTTTTTAATTTGAATAATTATAACAGACAAAACCAAACTCAGCAGCTTAAAAAAGTAAATGTATTTCTAAATAAATTTTTTCAAATATATTTTAAGAAATTTAACTTAATAAGGATTAATTTTTTTATGAATTCTATTTTTTTTTATTATTTTATATAAAATTATAAAAAAATTATATATTTTTTAGAAATTTTTTCAAAGTTTATGTGTAATAATAAAAATTAGATTACACAATATTAAAATGTTTAAATAAATAAATGTAATATATTTAATAATTGCTTAATACCTTTAAAGGTTAGCAAAGTACTATGTTACTTCATATTTGTTTCCATTTTTTCTGCCCTAAAGTTTGATTAAATAAATAAATGGATGGTTTTGGTTGATAAATTGTTTTTAATTTGTCTACTATATAAATTTATATATTTTGATAAATGAGTAAATAAATAAATACAAATTAATTAGAACATATTTTTAAAAAATAATTAGACAAGATATACATAACTTATAATATTGTACATATAAGTTTGTACTTATAAATAATAATTTTACATTATATTTAATATTTCTTCAAAAATTTATAAATTCTTTTTTTTTTCTCTAAATGTTAATTCCACCATAATAAATGAATTAAAAATTATAATGAAAATAATTTGATATATTGTTATAATTAAGTTACAAATTGATAATATTATCTAATAAAATAATTTAATGATTAAATAAATAAACATTATAATAATATTAATTATTTTGTTAAATTTACCCATTTGAATAAATTATGAAATAATATACAAGGTAAATCAAAAGATTCTATATACGAAAATTAAGTACATGTCAAAGACAGAGATAAAATATATGATAAAAATTAATTTTCGATTTTATGTTGTCAAATTTAACTACTTAAAAAACGTTCAGGAAGTTATTAAAAAGTCACATATGGTAAATTACTACTACCTGATTATATATAAAAAAAAGAATTAATATTTTAACATATATCGATTGAGATAAGAATTACGATAGATTATTTAAAATTTCTTTCCTGTACATTAACTAAGACAATTGAAAAATATTCATACAGATTATATTATAAATTGAGACACCTACAACATTTACCCATTTCTATATCAATCTTAGAGACTTTTGATCTCTAAGATTCAAATAAACTAATCTCAAAAGTGGAGTACGAAAATCTCAATTCCTGTTACTTTTACTATGATCATATTGGACATTACCAGAACCTTTATTGGAACTCCGATATTAAAATGTCTCTATACTTCTATCATCATTCAATTGAAACTCTTACCATAGAAGAAGTGATAATTCTTTCGAGGATGATGAAGATACAAAGGTTGAGAAAATCACGAATAATTATCATAAAGGTTTTTCGTGCGATGTCCAAGGAAAGAGTCAATTGTGCAAACTATTTCGTCAAATTCAAAATTTTGCTTTCGGAAATCAATGCAGATTTATGTTTCTCCAGGACACATTTGATGTTAAGAAATAGAACCATGAGGAGAAGAAAAAAAAAAATCTCTTTTTACTTAGTAGAAACGTGCAAGTCAGTTAACCAAATAGAAAGGAAGAAACTAACACTTTAAAATTTACAAAGAAATAGACAAATAAATCAAAGGGTTGAGGATTATACAATATCTTCACAAGCACGGGGAACGAGTTCTAACATTCAGCGGGAGAAAATCAGAAAGAACCAAGAGGAATACAGAAACTATAAGAGAAATAGACAGCTTGCAATCCATTTTTTGCACGAGATCTGAAATTTCAATTGCAGCAGCCTCCGGCTTGAGAAGAAGAACCGTCCCTGCCACCTGATGGCCCTGGTATTCCTCCATAGCCAACTTTTATTCCATAAGACTGCAACACAAAAAGATTGGAATATCAGCAACATGAATTAGCACCCCTCACCTACTCTGTTCCATTATTTCATTCCTCCAAACATTCTATAATTAGCAACTAAACTAAGGTTCTTACAATCATTTACGTTATCAGTAGAATGAACAAATCTATAAACTAGCTACTTGGTACCCACAGGAAGTTCAACCTGATGCAATGATGTACATCACGTCAGGTTCAGACCAGTGAGACCTTTTTAGAAAGGGAACTATGAGTTGTATATCCAGAGAGCCTGATAATGATGTTGCTAGTCTTGCCCCATACAGAAAAAAGTAGGACAGGTTACATGATGCCTCCCATCCCCCAACAACCCTTACAGTAAAATTATAATAATGTTCGAATTCATTATGGTAAGATAGGTTTCAGCTGTCAGTCAGGCGTGGGCTCACTACCAGTTATTTGCTGACCCCTTATAAATTAGTAAATTACCATTATAAATGTAAACTTGTAATTTGTATAATCAACAGGACAACCGTAACAAAACACAGGCTGAGATTTCTTACTGTTTCTGTATTTAAATATTTTTTATTTTGAAAAGTTTATTATATAAGGCATGTACTAACATTATATAATGCAAAATAAATGCTTCCTCTCAGACTTTTAACAAGCATAAAACCTAAGATAGTCCTGAAATCAGCAGGCCAAAGACCTCTAACAAGCCAAGCTTCAAAATTCAGAAGGTCTTATCATAAGAATGAAAGATATTTCATCCTTTTCTTTTGAGATTCTATAGCAGCCTCATTAAACGTTAAAAGAATCACTACAGCAAGTCAGCGACAAGGCGTGGATATTTATGTAGGCACCCTTACCATGTTCCCAAATGTTACTTATGAGACCAGGCAAAATGAGATATCGAAACAACAACTTGTGTGAATATTAAAACACAGGAATCATTTCAAGATGAGGTTAATCTTTAGACAAATAGCATCCAAGCATCATACTTAGATATCCATCATGAACCATATATGGCTTCCCCTAGAACTGAAATTTCCTCCAAGTTTATTAAACAATGTAAGACAGTTAGTATAAAGCCTGCGAAACTAACCTCATTTGATACATCAAATACTCCATCCTGAATCTTCTTGTAAATTGTTGCAGCAGTTTTTATAAATGCCTGATAGAATTTTACAACATAAGTTGTTGAAAAATATGTGGATAGAAGAAACCAAACCTCATAGCAACAATTTTTGAAGGAGATCACATTTTAATTAGAAAATAGTATATGTACATCATATTCCAATCTCTTTTACCTCCTCAACATTCTGAGCAGTTTTTGCAGATGCCTCCATAAAGATTAACCCATGCTCCTTTGCAAACTGTTCTCCTTCCTCTGTGCTCACTGCCCTCCTATGAGCAAGATCACACTTATTACCGATAAGCATAATTGTCATGTTTGCATTTGCATGCTGCCTTGCATCTTCCAGCCAGCTAGCCAAGTGATTGAAGGTTTCCCTCCTGGAGAGTAAAACCATAGCATTAGCATACTTGGTTCCTTAACTTCATGATGGGTATAAACAGAAGAATAAAGTGACCAACAAATGCTACAAAAGAAACCACACTCTGTTCTGGAAATGAGGTTTTAGATGCCTAATGTTTGCCATGTTCTTGCTTTTTTTGTTATTGATATTCCTTCAAACATACTGGTAAACTCAAGCCGAAGAACAAATCATCGAGCTACAGAAAATTTTAATTATGGAGTTCACTCATTTTGGTATATAAAAGATATCTTCTGATTTTCATTTTCTAGATTCACATTTTACGCATATGTTTGCACATGAAAGCATTTATTTGGTGTAAATTTGTGGACCAACAACTACAAATAAAAATAGATTATACAGAACACTGAACAACAATTTAAAATTTTCAAACTCCATCCTCAATATTCCTATCTTCTTTTATTGTTTACTAACTTAAAACATTTTTATGTATAAAATAGATGTAAATTTAGAATATGAAAACTAGAAAATAATTTCATGCGGCAAGTTTGTAAACTTGATATGATGTCTGGTTATTAGGAAGGAATTCGCCTAGATGCAAAGACAACATTATGTAATAATTCTTACCATATAAAGATGTAAAACTAGAAGGATAGTAGAAGATACGGCTCAAGTCAATTCATACTAAAGCCAAAACTAATTTAGTATCTGGTAATATCATAGATATTTAAATTTACATCTATTTTTATGTATAAAATAGATGTAAATTTAGAATATGAAAACTAGAAAATAATTTCATGTGGCGAGTTTGTAAACTTGATATGATGTCTAGTTATTAGGAAGGAATTCGCCTAGATGCCAAGACAACATTATGTAATAATTTTTACCACATAAAGATGTAAAACTAGAAGGATAGTAGGAGATATGGCTCAAGTCAATTCATACTAAAGCTAAAACTGACTTAGTACCTGGTAATATCATAGACAAGCAATGCACCGGCAGCCCCTCTATAGTAGGACCTTGTAATAGATCTAAAGGATTCTTGACCCGCCTGCCATATTCCAAGAAGACATTAGAAAAAATATAACGTAGACTAGCCATCAAGAACAAATTTTCTAACATCAAACATAACTTCAGTGAAACTAAATTTATCACAAATAAGAATCCCATGAACTATAAGTGATAAAAGTAGCGACAAAATTTTCTTTTGGTACTTGCCCATAAAACGGGGACATGCCCAGGGCACAAGAACAGGATTAGAACCCAACATATTTTGGCTCCACAATGGACCATAATGTGTAGGCAAGCGGCCTTGGGCAAAAGTAGCAGCATATTTTAAAAAGGGACAACTATGCTAAATCTTAAGTGTTTACTCGCAGAGAGAGTCGAGCCAATTAATGAGGGGTCTCATGGTTAAAGTCGACAATAGACTAGAAGAAGATTCATTCTATAAATTTAGATGTAGACAGAAAAAGACAGAGTAAGAAAGAGAAGAGACCGTGTCCCATATTTGGAGCTTAATAGGCTTATTGTCGATGGTGATCATCCTGGCTCCAAACTCCACGCCTATGGTAAGGTCGTGCACCGGCTGAAACCGCTTGTCAGTAAACTGAAGAAGAAGACAGGATTTTCCTACTCCTGTAACCGGAAACAGAAAAGAAGTTAACAGATCAAAATGAAAAATTACGTAATTTCACGTATTAATCCATCAAAATAGCAATAATGGTAAGCTAAATACATACACAAATTTACAAGCAAAGCTATTTATCCAAGTAAGACAAACTCGGAGATCCATACGAATTAAGAATCGACATTCAAACAACCGTCCGATTTCAACAAAAATAAAACAAAATTCAATTCAATTCAATTCAAAAAGCAATCATCGATCAGAATAGAAAAATTCTATCACAAAACTCAAAAAGAAAGGAAACTAAATTATCAGAATAGAAAACTAGGAATCACCTGTATCTCCGATGATGATATACTTGAAGAGATAAGCGTATGACATATCTTAGTGATCAAATACAATGCTCAAACCACGATCTATGCAATCAAAAACGAGTTTCAGAATTTCACCAATGATTATTTACAGGAATTTGTTAACAGATTTACGAAGAGAATCAGAAGAATACAAAAGGAAACTGAGAGAAAGCGGAAAGGAAGCGAAGAGAAAGGAAAGGTGGAAGGAGGTCAATTCTTGAAGAAGCTCAATTTCGATTTTCTCTTGGGGTATCTTTATTGGGGCGCGTGTTTCCAACCAAGCAGGACTGCCCTCTCCTCGCTGTCAAGGATTCGTCTTTCTCGCCGTTTTATGCATATACATGATGTCGTTTTGACGTTCGTTAAACCAAACCGCAAGCAGTTCTCCTAAATGATTCTGAGTTCCAACAAGGCTGTGAATTTTAATTAAAAATTTACGCTATAATTAATATGTATTTATTATTTAATTAATAAAATATAAAAATTATAATTTAAAAATATCATATAAAAAATTATTATTACCTTAACAATAATAAAGTAGAATCATATCCAATTGATTATATTAACATTAAAAAAATTATATTATTTATTTAAAGGTTACCGAGTTTTAATTTCACTGAAAATATAAAATTTACTACTTTATAAATATATTATAAATTATTAGTATATTTAAATTATTTTTAATAAAATTAACGACTTAATTTATTAGTCTGTTGATAGACTGTTATGGTCAAATTAAGTTAAATTTTAATAATTTTATTATATTTTTAAACGAAATTTTTTTTACAGTTAAATATCTTTAATTAGAATAACGAAAAATTATCAAAAACTTGAACCGATTTTTTTTTTTTTTAAAAGTTTAAAATGTTAGAATTTTCACAAAAATAAATTTAATTTTTGATATACAAAAATGATCATTTAAGACTATATTTTACCCAAAAAAAAAATTAAAATTTTATAACATTTATTTGCAAATTACAATTTTTTGTGTGGTAATTCATACATTTTTATAATTAAATTAAACAATATAATTCCAAATTCTCTAATAAATTTAATGAAATTTAAATTGTATGATTTCAATTCCACATGAAACTTAATTTTTACTATTTCTTTAAGACTATTATATTGCAATTTAAAACATGTGTGAATTTGCAAATGAATTATATTTGAATGTATTCTAATCATAGTCTTAAAGTAAATGTGAATTTTTAACTAAAACTTTAAAATATTTCCAAATTTATTAAAAAATATTAGAAAAATACAAGAAGGACAAACACGTGTTTTGTTTGTGATGGAAAATTAAAAAGACTTTTTTATTCCATGTTGAGGAGAATTATGTACAGAAAAATCAGAGTGGTGAGTTCTTTAATGGACAAAAAACAAAGCCTCAATAAGCAATAACAAGATCCCAATGGCTTGTTGTTGAAGGAATCACCATATCCAACAGTTTGTCTTCTTCCCTAAATTTGAAATCTTTATCTTCTGAGTTTAACTTGCAGGATTTAGGTTTGACGCTCGAGTATGCTCCGAAATTGCCAGACCCTCTCCCCTTGATCTGTATCTTACAACCAGAAGATTCACCAAAAATGTCGACGGACTCGACAGCTCCACCCGAGTTATACATGTTCATTAATCCAATCGCTGCAAACTCGATCCTTTTGTTATAAACCTGAGCAAATGACCCGTCAGATGAATCAGAATTCATGGGTATATTTACCACTCGCTCTCGAGAGTAATCGGATAAATGTTCAGGAGATCTTGTGAGTTTAAATCGAACTGTGTATTTTTACGTGTTCTTATTATGAGATTGTGTTATGATGGGAGAATAGTACCACATAATAATTGAAATTTTGAAGTTCTAATCGATCTGTTGTCGTTGTGATATAAGTTGCATGCGAACAACACCTTAATGGTATCCAAGTCAATTAATTTATAAACAGTAAATGATATCAGAGGAGCTAAAAGTTACGAGAAACAAGTAGCCAACCTTTATAGGAGAAACAGTATAGATATCACATTGCAACATTCCCAATGTAATGTTCATTGATTCTTCCATTGACAACCGAGATAGAGAACCTGTAAGTTACATAGAATATTGAAGTACAACCCTCAGTTTACAAACCTTAAAAATCTGCTCATAATACTACCTTAATTGTCTTAGAAACATGTAAAAGATTTTTCCATAAGCTGCATTGCATCAAATATAGTGGGAAGAAAAAGAGGTACCTGTATTAAACGAAAAGGCAGAAGAATCTCCCGTCCAAAACTTCCCGGAAACCTCTTTGAAATACTCAATGTCAGCAGGGGAGACATGTCCAGTTATCTCAGAAGGGACATCTTGCTGAACAGTGTGTTCTATACAGGGCCAACTTCCTGCTCCTTGGCAGTTGAAGATACCGATAACTCCAGTACATTTATTCAGGTTCCAAATCTTAAGAAGACTGAAATCCGGGAATCCACCAAAAGGGTTTATGGGGAAAAAAGAAAAAAGCAAGCCGAACTAGATAAATCTGAATTTAGAGGGAGATTATTACCTTTTCCCATCCATAACCGGGTCAGTGAATAAGCAATCGCGTGATGGCCTTCCTGGATATTTAGCTCTAAGTACTGATCCATCGGGAAGCACAAGCTTTTTAAGTATGTTGAAATCGTGGTGGCCAGGTTTATCACTGTATCAAAAGTTGTGCAGCTCAGTATTATCCATGGAATGATCAAGCGTGAAGGAAACAAGTAAAAGATTTCCATATTTTACAGAATGTGTACCTAACATAAACTCCACAACCTCCTACAGCTCTAGCAACAGCATGAAACTCTGCTGCATCATGGAGGCTCTGAAGATTGTAAATAAGAGGTTAATTACTTTATGTAGAACTAGCAACTCAACAGACCAACTATGATACTGCTATAATAAGTAACGTACATAGAACATGTCCCAATCTGGGACAAAGACTTCACCAAGAAATATGCTGTTGAAAGAGACAGCAGCTATATGCAATGTCTGTGTTGTTGGATTTTTTGGGTAGTAATCATCGGATGCTCGTGTAATTGCACTTCTTTTTGAACTGCAGCAATAAATAATGAAAGTATCATGCTCTAAACTGTGTTCAAATGAAAATTCTACCCATGTCACTCATGTTCTACACGAAATGATGGAGATCTCGAGATATATATTTAGTCAAGATTTGACCCATGGAATTGCTCAAATCGTTCAATGAATCAACAATAGGAGACATTATTGCTGAATTTGGAAATTCTTACTGATGGAAATCTGTCTCCAGCTAAAATTAGGAATTGAATTCCAACCATTGAGAAATTCAAGATGAGGGTAATGATGATAACTTAAACACAGCGAACTATGCTCTAATAATTTATATTAAGGCTAACATGAATTAATTAGGAAATTGTACAGAGAATGAATCAAACTGGACCTTAAAGTGGACTTATCACCCGATTTCATGATCTCTGTCCTCATTGACACATTGCTTGATTTATGAAGATCAAACATGTCATGCTAAAAGAATTGTCTGCTATGCAATCTGCGCTTCGAGAGAAAAGACTTGGAAAGATGTTAAAAGGTGTGTCAAGGTAACTTACTTGTAAATGGTGTCTGTGCTCTGACCCATGCAGCAGATTATGCTGTTGTCTTCAAAGTTGGCAGCAATGGAGCTTTCAAGAGCTTGTTGGAACTGTCTAGTAAGTGATACCCGGCCTCCTAAACCAGTTGCGATAGTTTCAAGGATGTTCTGAACATCAACTTTAACCCCATCCACACCCTGTGAAACAAGATACTTGTGGAGATGATCATAAAATTGGGTCACTGTTGCTGGATCAATTGTACCTATGCCATACTTCTCCATACAGTCCATTGCTAGATCCCTCTTGTTCGCCAAATTCCCTGGTGACTGTACAGGGTATCTCAACTGTGGATTATACTTTTTAGTTCCTTCTGCGTCCGGGACAAGGCCTCCCCAGTACCCTAATAGGGCATGCCATACATATACATATCTAAGAATTTCAGAAAAGTTAAAAAGGAAAAGAGATGAGATCTCCTGATGTTTGCATGTCATAATCTAATATGGATTTTTTCAGATATTCATAGAAAAATGAATAGTTTCAAGGGTTTATGTTGGAAAGCTTACTTAAGGCCAAAAGAGCTCTTAATATCTGAAACAAAAGACTTAAGACAAGTAGGTGCATCACTTTTGTCTTCATTTCCTCTCCGAAACTTGCTGTTTTCTTCAAGGCTTACTAATCTGCCGCCAAACCTGCAACATGGAGGCAATCAAAAGTTGCATATGTGCTTAACCAGGAACACTTATGAACTGATGAACTTACTGTGTTCCATCTACAAATTCTTCTCCTTCCTTTTGGAACTCATTAGTTGTATCTTGCCACCCATCATCTATTATCAAAAACCTTGCTGGGGTACCTCCCTGAAATAAACTGAAAGGGAGACATGGAGGTTTACTCAAGAAGCCTGCCGCAGTGCCTCAAAAAGAACTAAAGGATGAAGAAGAGAAAGAGGCACAAATGAAGCTGATTTCCAGTTAGTAAGTGAGATGGAAGATATTCCTATAATTTTTCAGAAGCATGTAGATCTAGATTGACCTCTTTAGACCATCTTTGATTCCTTGTGCATTAACGTCTTGGTAAAAAGCATCCCAAGTGCACCAACCAAACCAATCTAACATTCCAGGCATCTGCATCAGAAAGTAAGAAGGACATCAACTTGCTAGAAAAAGGTTTTCCGGTAACATAATTTCATGAGCTGGATGTAAACAGTAGGTTACTTGCCTGTTTGGATTCCCTAAGTGCAAATGTTGAGCTCTGCTTCTCTATAATCCTGCAGATGACCCAAAATTCATGGAAGAAAAATGTCAACAAAAGCCATTAGAGCCCGGATATCAACAAAATTCAAATCACGAGTAGCTAACTTGTAGTGAAGATCATACAAGATTTATCCAATTTGTCCTGATGGATGTGATGGTTTGATTTCTAAACTTAAACTTGAAACTGAAAACTTGTTAAGAAAGCTGACCTACTTCATAGATTCATTCACCAAATCAAATGGATTGTCTCCATAATTCACAAAAACTGCTTTGAGGGACTTTGAGGTGACTATTGCAGGGTCACCTATAAAAAAAAAAGGAAGCCCATGTCACCATACTAAATTTGTAAGAAAGCAAATGACAATATCTTTGGTAAATAGGAAAAAAGGAGGGGCCTGTTCTAACAATTCCCTTCAACTATTTTTAGATTATTCTTCCCTTCAAAGAAGCAAAATGTTCTTTAATACCTTTACTCCCCATTTTAGTCCCCACCGAACATAAGCCTCCTTGACCTAAACCAGCATACTTCAGGAAATTTATCTTCTTGTATAAATAGGCTAAGGATAACCCAATAAATTCTTTAATTTGTTTCTTCTAACAGATTTCTTCAGTCAGTACAAATCGGTTTTTGCTTTCCCCGTTCCTACAGCCCCATCCTTCATAATTTTACGTTATTTATAGTTATCAACTAACTATATTTAGTTCTTACTTAAACTATTGTTTGTTATCTTTTCGACTACGATTTTCTATCATATTGGTTAGTACAATGTCAAAGTTGATGTTAACAAATAATAATTAAAAGGGTAACAGATGATACTTCAAACGATAAAGAACAATAGTAAAATACTAATGATATATAATAAAATATGGTGAGATACTAGTACCTCCAAATAGCAAAATGAAGAACAGAATTAGGCTATTGATGAATTTGATACTTACTATATCTACTTGTCCTTATATATATATAAATAGGCCAAGTATGAGAAAGCTCACCACTTTCAACACAAAACTCAAGTTCATTGGCAGAGTTCCCCTGCAAGCTGCTCCTAAATTCACCATCTAGCACTGGCAAGAAAAGGACGTAAGAACCAGAATCACCAGAAGCATCAACACTTGATCCTTCTGGTCTTACTTCCACAAGCAACATCTGAGTCTCGACAGGGACATCGCTCCCTGAAGTCCCAACTCGAGGTATCATCCACCATAGCTTAAATCTAAAAAGACATAACAATCTGAGATCCCTGCATTGAGCAAATGAACAGCATTCATCAATCCTTCATGATTAACATTACAAGAGTCTGTGAGAAAAAGAAGATACAGAATGATGGAAAGCATGCAAGAACAGTCAAGCGCACCGCTAGAAGCTGAATCAAACGACTGGAGACCACTGAAACAAAACATCAAACACAAAGAAGACAAACTTACTGAATGACACCAAGCTTGAAAACATGCCGAGATTTGTTTTCTGTAGAAGTAGCACCCAAGAATAACCCACACGTGTCCTTCAATGGCGTGACCACTACGTTTTCATGGAGGCCTGTCAACAAATCATTTCCCTGAAAACTAAGAGTACGGTCCTTTACCACAGGCTTCGCAGCAAGAAACATGAAGTAGTTCCTCCATTTCTGAGTACTCCTATTGAAGATCAGAGAACGGGAAGAGAAAAATCTTTGGTTGTGGATTGGGGTCAAAAAGGAGGAGGATAAATGGGAAGCTTTTCTTTTTGGAGAAGAGAAGGGTTTGACATGAAAGGTGGGGTTGTGATTCTGCAACACGGCCATGGTCATGGCGGCCATAATGTATGTGATTTCTTGAACCCAGTACTAGGATGTTTGTTGAAGAAGAGTTTAAAAAACATTATAGTATTAGACTGAGAGATATGTGATGTAAGTTGATTTCCAGTTGATAGGATGACGGTTGATTATTAGCCTTGCCTTTTCATTTCTTGTCTCTTCCCAAATCATCATCTCCATTTTTGAGAGGGATATATGTTGTAAATACAAAACGAGGCTGGTCCAGGAACCTTTTAGTAAAACAATGGCAAGAAAAGATCGTTCCTTTATCATCTCCTCCCATTCTTAGCAATCAAAAAAAAATCTCAAAGTAATCTTTTTTCTTTTTTTTAATTAAAAATAGTCAATTTTACATTTTTTTAACCCGATGTTTTTAATCAAACAGTACAGTGAAAATATTATGGGATCAATAATCATTATAGATAATTGATATGTAATTAATTATCTTATAACTTTCAAATAAATCATATAGATTGAGTAAGAACAAAGAATAAATAAATTACTATTTCAATACAGGTTCAAAAAATTACTCTCTCAAAAGAAAAAAAAAAAAAGAAAAAAAAAGAAAAGCAAAAGAAGAAATTATAAACTAAACTACTGTTTTTTCCCTTCCGTGTCTACTCCTACTAGTAGTTTAACAGAGTAGAATTTCTCAGTTTTTCTGGACACCTGCAGCAACGACGATGGGACTCCTCACAATGTGTTTCTTGTCGGTCCACTCTATTCTCCCAAACACATAGTCTTTAGCAGCGCCAACCCACTTAGCCTCCATTGTCAAACTGTAACTCTTCTCTTCCCCAACCTCTGAAAACTTCAACGTACTGGGCTCAACACTCACTGAAACACCGTATGGCTCATAGACTTGAGCCGAGTAGACTCCTGGTGATCCCACGTTCTTGAGCTTTCGGGTCACAGTGACTTTGCCTGACAGATTAGGGACTGTGATTGAAGGGTAGTTCAAGTTGAGGACCTTGTAGGATTCTGGACACTTGTAAGAATCATCTCCATAGAAAAGTTTTAAGGAAGTTTGGTTGTAGCCATTGCCGCATAAGAAATCCATGTAGTCATTGATTGTTAAGTCGTAGACCAAACCAGGATCCATTGCTTTGTTAGGTCTCATGTGTCCTGCCCCATAATTGAAGGGTGTTGCCTTAACAGATGTTCCATTGACGATTGGGTGCATAGTGTTATCTCTTGAAAATGCTGAGATATCAAAGAATAATTCATAAGATTACAAAACCAGAAGTGTATATATTAATAAATTAGGTAATATATAAACATCATTTGCAAGTATATTAACTTCTTAACAAAAGTCTTTGACATATTAAAATTTATAAATTATTATTTTCAACAAGTGTTAATTGTTAAAATAGATTGAACTTTGCACAACTAGGAGGGGTCTGGTTTGCTTACCGGTTGTCATAATTGCAGATCGAATGGCGGCGGGACTCCAATCTGGGTAGAGAGTTCTGAGTAGACCGACAACTCCGGCGACATGAGGACAAGACATGGAAGTACCGGATACGATGAAGAAAGGAGTTCTGCGGTTGTCGGAGGGCAAACCTGTAGGGCTAACTCCTTCTGTCCACCCAGCTATTACATTCACTCCGGGTGCAGTTATATCAGGCTGCAAAATCAAAACTTGACCTTAGGAATTATTACAGAACATCAAGATAAACAAAGGGTAGTGATTAAATAATTAAATCACCTTGAGAATTTCTGGGTTGAGTGGGTTTGGACCTTGAGAGGAAAATGATGCCATTACTGGTGCTGGCTTACTGTTTAGCTTTGTCAATGGACCCTCAAGAGTTCCCCTTGGATCCCTGTAAAAAAATCACATAATGTTAATTAAACTTGATTAAAGTCAAAAGTTTTGATGTTAATCCAAAATGAATATTAAAGAATTAATTGAATCTGTTATCTAAATAATTTAAGTCGATAAGAAATAAACTAATCGATTATTTAAAATCACATAATGTTAATTAAATTTGAAATGTAAAGTAAAAAAATTTTTGATGTTAATTCAACATGAATTTTAAAGAATTAATTGAATCTATCATCTAAATAATTTTACTAATCAATTATTTATATTCTAACACTGAAGAACATGAATAGAAAGATACTTGGTAGAATTGAGGTAGGAGAAGACGGCAAGACCATCGGAGTAGTCGAGGTGGGAAGCGGGGAGGAGATGAGGGTCGGCGATAACTTCATTGCCGTTGGCTTTGGAATTGCAGAGAATCATACCAGCTGCACCAGCTTCCATTGCTTGTATTCCCTTGTCAATTCTTGCATTATCTCCCCTCAGGCAAACCAGAATTTTTCCTTTCACTTTCTCAGGATTCAGTGTTCCTTCCTTGCACAGAATACTGCATATATATAATCCCCATCATCCATTAATTACAAAATGTAATTAACGTTGGGTTTTGGGTTCCCTCCTACGTGCAAAAATTCAAATGCTTTTGAACTCTCTTATTTTTTGATTTTTTTAATATAAATTCATATATTTATCAATTAGTTAATTATGAATTGCAAGATTCTTACGATTCCACAGATGTCGCATTTGCAGAATTAGTTTCTGCAGCACTGATAAGTTGATAGAGTTTATCATCTGGCAATGGCTTGCTAAGGCTGCTTCCCTGCATAATTAGAACTAGTTTTAGCACAATCACAACATACTCTATGTATATATAAATGTTAAGAAAAATTATTCCAGACACAATAGAAGAAGAAAAAATATAAGATTTTATGCGACTTGACAGAAATGTTTGTCTATGAACAAAGTCATGAGCGGATTAATTTACATGAGTGGATTTAATAGGACTTAGAACAAAGTCGAACAAGTCAAATCAAAGTTCAAGCCAACTTAATAGTATGTGTGTGTGTATATATATATGTGTATATGACCCGAAACAAATCAAACCATTCAAACCAAAATGCAGACAAAATCAACAGTATATGTACGAGTATGAATATAAAATACCTTGAATTGTTGACCATTGCCGAGCGTGACAAAAGACTGAAACTCACGATCAAAAGTACTAGCAGCTACAGTGAAAATCCATGGAGCATTATTAGTGACAGTAGCAGGTTGAGGACCAGAATTTCCGGCGGAGCAGACAACAACGATGCCATGCTTAACAGCATGAAAAGACCCAACTGCAATTCCATCGTCAAGATAGTCAAGAGGGTCACCGCCGACGGACATCGACACCACATCTACACCGTCGTCAATGGCAGCGTCGAAAGCTGACAGAGAATCGGAGTCGTAGCACTCGCCGACTTTTTCAGTTTCTGGCCAGCAAACCTTGTAGGTTGCCACACGAGCTCTAGCTGAACCACCTTTCGCGGTGCCGTTGCCGACACCGAAGATATTAGCTCCGGCGACGAAGTTGCCGGCGGCGGTTGTCAAGGTGTGAGTTCCGTGGCCCTTGTGGTCGCGTGCTGTGCGATTCCCGGGAGTGATTTCGCCTCCGGCTTTCATGTATCCATCATTGAAGTATCTTGCTCCGATCAGTTTTCTGTTAAAAATCAAAATTTGCAAATTAATGAGATTTTTGAAAATTAAAATTCAATATGAGCCTTTTGAATTTTTATAAGTGATCATGATTCATTAGTTAGAGTTAATTATAATCCACGTTATGAAAACTTAATCTTTTAATTAATCTCTCATTCTTCTTTCTTCCATTTTCAAGAAAATGTCATGTAGAGCTATTCTATATCTTAAAATTTTCTAACATTTTCTACTTTCAAAATAGTGATTGGCTTAATAAACCCAATTGGAATATATAAATATATAACATGCATATATATATATATATATATATAGAGAGAGAGAGAGAGAGATATGTGGTCAAGTAGAGGGCAGCACCTGTTGCATTTAACTCCATGTTCAGCAGTTTCACTCTTACATGAACCTTTCCATCTGGATGGAACAGGACCATAGCCTTCATCACTGAAGCTTTCTAGTTCCGGCCAAACACCTATACATATGTACATGCACACATATTCGTCACGTTTAAATCAACAATAATATATAGTTAACATACAAAATATTGATTATAATTAATTACCAGTGTCAAGGTTGGCCAAGATGGTATCTTCACCATATCTAGCTCTACTCCAAATGGAAGAATTGAGAACGACGCCATTTTGTTGTTCCACCCCCATGAATTGCCATGTCCGAGTCGTGTGTAATTTATTCGCATGGTTCACGAAAACTGATATCACTTCCGGATGCTCTGCAACAATTTATTCATATAATTACTCTAAAGAAAACTCTATATATATATATATATATGTTAATGCATGTTGAATTAATTATATTACTTGCAATTTCGGCAGCTTCTTCTTCTTCAAGGCTGGCTGCAAATCCATTGATATGCTTGTTGTATGAGCGGAAGATTGCATCTTTTGCCTTGTCATAACTATACATTAAGTAAAAATAATTTAATTAAGATCATAAACAAATTCCATATATATATATATATAAACAGCAAATTCAACCATTTGGAAGTACCTTCCCAAGAATGAAGCAAGAAATTGATGATGAGTTTCAGCTACCCGATCAAGATCAGCATTGGAAACATCAGGGCCGTGTGTATGGGATCCCAAGTAGACTATGTAAGACTTGATCATGTAACAAAACAAATCAGTTTGACTTCGGATATATACATATGTAAGTAGGTATATGTATATACGTATATATTAATATATATGTGTACATGTACCTGTTTGACTGCAGAAGCAGGCGTTTGGAACAAAAAGAGAAGAGTGAAAACTGTTACAAAGACGATCGAAATCTTTGGGAGCGACATTGCCAGATTCCAAAGAAAAGAAGAAGAAAACTTCTAGGGTTATGATTAGCAGACTGATGAGCTTCTTCTGAGAATATATACACACACACACACACACACACACACACAAGTTAGCTGAATCCGAGTGTATAATAAACTCCTATTATTTATACCAATAATTACGAATAAAAGTTAGAAGGAGTTCTATACGTACTAATCTTAAAAGGAGAAATAGAAGTATCCTACAAGTAGAACGATACCGTTTTGGAAAAGAATTCCGCCATTCTAAGGAATGTTACACCATCTTTTAAAAAGTATACGAACGTATAGATCATATATATATATATAGATACATCTATATATATTACGGATGATGATGACTCAAAAATTAACACGATAAACCCATTTTTGTTTTATAATTTTCCTATCAACAGGATGAAAAATTAACTTTTTATTCTAAAAAACCAATTATAGTTTATCAATTTACTAAGATCAATCTCCCAAACTCATGGCATTTGAATGTAAAAGACATTAATATTAAATATATATATATATATATATACAAAAGCCCAACCCATATCTCTGTTTCCCGCTCAACCCATACCCAGCTCTATAAATTCACAGCCCGGCCCATTTTAGTTCCAGTAGAAAGGTTCACGAAGCCCATTTATCATAGCCCAGCCCATTTCGATATCCTTAAACGACACCGTTTGGACTTAGAGGGAGAAACGGTGTCGTATCTTTTGCATCTATCGTGCCATGTTCGTCCTTTTTTACATCACGATGAAAAAAATTACAGTTGCAGAGAATACTTGGTTCAAGTACTATTCAAAACTCCATGAGGCTTCGCATAAAGATTCTGTGTCTTACATTATAATATACATATATATATATATATTTACTCGAGAAGAAAGTGGAGTGGAGTACTTGTGTTTGTTTGTTCATTAATAGAATGCATTAACCATAGTAATCAATGGAAGCAACGCCCATCTAAACAGAACCCACCAATCAATCTTAAGTTCAATGGTCAAAGCCATGAGTTACTTGATTGGACTTTGAATCTTAACTGTTCTCGTTTTATATTAATTTCATAGAGAGAAATAAAAAGCTAAGGAATGTTTAATTCATAATAATCATTTGGAAAAAAAGTTAAAAGGACCCGCCAACCAAACACGGTCTTACTGCCAGCTTTGAATACATTGTTTTCTTCTATCAAAAACAGACACCAAACCAGTTTACGTTTCGTTTTGTCACATGTAGTCCAAACCCTTAATTAATTACCAAATTCAAACTGCTAAAAACGTAACCTTTTCTGCTTTCTCCATTGCATCCTCCCCGTTTTTGGTCTTTTCGGATAAAAACTTGAGAACCCATTTAAATTTTGCGATGACCCAGAAATTTTCTGAGTCAAAATATGAAAAAGTTTTTAACTTTATTCAGTGTAGGATTGATACGACTGACTGAAAGTGAATTAAGAAATGATTAATTAAGAGTGAATTAACAAGTGATTAATTATAATATGTGATTAATGTTTTCATTAATAGGGTGTTGGTATAAATTAATGTTACAGTCAATGTAATGATGTGTACTTAACCAGTTGATTTAAAACCATTATTCAAGATAAAGCAGCGCTGGACTTTGTCTTATTCACTGGTTTTTTGGCGCCCTCTGCAGACCATGGGAAATATTTATGTGGTTAAACATTAGAGTAGAGAAATTAAAGGGGTTGTTGCATAGTGGAGATATATATGTATATATAAGACAGGGAGATAGATACAGGAGAAAGCCATTTTTAAAAGGGTGAGAGAAACAGTAGAAAGGGTGAGAGAGAGAGAGAGAGAGAGATAAGAGAAAAACAAGGTTACCTGTAAAACCCAGGCAACTTTGGCTCTATCTATGGAACTATATGTTAAGAAACAGACCTGGCCTTTCCTTTGTTGCCGACTTACCCTGCCATCTCTACTCTCTCCTTCTCTTTGGACTTTCCCCTTTTTCTTCCCCTATATATACACACACACACATACATATACAGACAGACACACAAACACACCCTTTCTTTCTGTTAATCATCATATCCCATATCAGTATTCAGAATATGCATGTTGAAGTTCCTGATTAATTGGTATGTTTTCCCTTTTATAAATTCCCTTCTCTCTCTCTCTCTTTCTATGTATATATATATTTATATGATTGTGTAAGAACCATGTGTAATTAGTGAGTAGATGTTTCATGTTCTGATTTTTTATGTCTTTGGTCTGGGAATTGGTCAAGATGGTTTTCCTTTGATACCCATGTGGGAATATGAGAGTCTGGCTGGTGATTTTGAAATATATATATATATATAGATATATATATGTTATATTTATATACAGGTTTGTATGAAGTTGTATGTGGAGGATGGAGGAAGAAGTAATAGTGATCTGCCTGGCTCCCTGAATGCCATCTAAGAAGCCTTGGCAAAGAGTGTTGGCAACCTTCTTACTTGGCATGAGGGGAGTCATGCAGGCCCCCAACTATTCTTTACACTTTCTTCTCATCTCAATTTCTGGATATTTCTCCAAGATCTGCTGCAATATATATACATGAAGGAGCTGGTAATTATATTGGGTTTCCTTTTCTTAGATATATATATTTTTTTGTAAGTATATCCTACACCCACTTTAAATTCGTGCCCCTCTAAATTCAAGAATGCTCAACCGGATGCACAAGAATTCTAACGAAATGAAGAACGATACTTAATGTAATCGGATGAACGCTGATAGATGGTATTGAAGTTTAATACTTGAAATACATATATAGTTTGATTTTATATAATATGCATACGTATATACATAATGTGTGTGTATTGGTTTGAAATGGTTGTACTGTTTCTAGAGATTTCTGAAGTAAATTTCTTTCTTTCTTTCTTACAAGGACCACACTTTTAGTTCGAACTATTAAAGCAAAGGAATGATCAACGATGCCTGTCATGATATTGGTTTTTCTTTATGAAAATTCCTATGATGCTCTTGAGAGAAAAAAGTAATTTTACAAAGAATAGCTTTAGAACGAAAAATGCGTATAGACGAATAAAGTTAGACACACGAACTATTACTACTCGTTAACACGTTTTAATTCAACGCAGATTAGAATCTTAATTGATAAGTTACGAAACTGTATATTAATTAAAAAATTATATTATTTGATATTAATTAATAAAATAATCAACACATTAATTATTTACTAAGCATATGCTTTTTTTTTTATTTTTTTAGAAGAATAAGAAAAAGTATACTTTATTATATCATGGTTGTAAAGGAGGCTATAAATAATATATATAAATATTTGGAAATAATTAAAAGAATTTATACCTTTAGGTTTAGCTTTTTGTCCTATCTTCTTCTATGGCAACAAATATGCCATAGCACCAATAGTAGATAATCTATATGTGAAAATATATCAACTCTTATATTATATATATATATATATGCATATATCAATATAATGAAATTGTTAAATATTCATTTAAAAGATAAAAACAAAAACTTATATATTGACAATATTATAATTCGTTCGATCCAATTATTTATTTATTAAAAAAAAGGTTTTAATAAGTTGTAATTTTTTGAACTAATGGATCGAACTCCTATGGTTAATATATATATATATATATTTATAATAAATTGTAAGTTCAAGTGGGATTAAATTATTTTTATTTAAATATTATTTATATTATATTATAATTAATATAATTATAAGTATATTATATATAAAAAATTATAAATTTAAAAATTATTTTATCAAAAATTATAAGTAAATGCAATTTTTCTACCGCACACTTAAATTAAATATACAATTTTATTAAAATAAATTTCAGAAAAAGATGATCTCTTTATCCAAAATATTTATAAACACTTCATAGCAGGTGATTGCTTATCTTACACGTGTTAGTCCTGGATTTTCAGATCAACACGTGTCCATTTCTGGCTTGCCCACGTCATACCAGAACCTGTCTCTACGTTTTTCACTCTACTTTCATCTTCTTCTCCGATGGCTGGCTGGTCAAAAAAAGCAGAGACGGAGAATTGCCGTTAGAGCGTAGTACCGGTAATAGCTTCAGAATAGCAGGATATGGCGATAGCAAATCCAGAAGGCAGCACCCAGGTAGATTCATCAGAAGGTACCTTCCCTTTCCCTTCTATAACCATCCGCGAGCTCCCTCACCTCACCGACTACCTCCCCGGTCTCGAAGCTAGCACCAATCCTCTCGACGCCAACTCTTTTTTCCGGCCATCGGACGGCTTCTACATCACTCCTTTTGACGTCATCCTCCGGCAAATCGTCTACGATCTCTCCGGCACCCACTCTTCTCCCTCTCCTCACTTTGCCTACCACAGAGCTGGCCCTCGCCGGCGAGTTTTCTTCGAACCCTCCGCTGTCAAAGCCGCCATTGTCACCTGCGGCGGACTCTGTCCCGGAATGAACACGGTCATCAGAGAATTGGTGGTGGGACTCTGGGAGCTCTACGGTGTTCGTCATATTTACGGGATCACAGCTGGTTACAGGGGATTTTACTCCACCGACCGTGTCGAACTTAATCCCAAGATTCTCCATGACTTGCATAAGAGGGGCGGGACTGTGCTTGAAACCTCCAGGGGAGGGTTTGATCTGGTCAAGATTGTTGATGCAATTGAGCGTCAAGGTTATAATCAGGTTAGTCTTGATCATCTTCTTCAATACAATCTTAACTTCTGTACAATATTACCTTTTTTTTTCTCCTCTACAAACAAGAAAGTCTTTGGGAGAGCTAAAAAGGGAAAATTATCCCTCGGATGAGAGAAAATACCCTTCGGAAGAGAAAGGAGAATTTGTCCCTCCGGAGAATCGTAATGACCGGAAAAATTCTAATCAGCTCGATTGAATTTTTTGTTTAATTCGATTTAAAAAATTTATTTAAGATAAATTGGATATTTAAACTTGTGGAATATCTGAAATTAATGTAGGCGATGATAATTCGGATACAATTTTTTAAAAGTTGAGGTAATTCGGATAATTGTAAATCTAATAATTTTCGGGTGTTTGAAAAATTTTATAAATCGATGGAAGTAGTAAAAATATTAAGTTTTACAAAAAAAGAAGGAAATTATTCTTCAAAAAGAATGGGTGAAAAATTTAGCGGAAAAGAACAATGAAAAAATAAGAAAATTTCAGAGTTTTTCCCCCAAGTGGGAGAAAAATCCCCCAAATGGGAGAAAGTTTTAATCTAATTTAATTTCTTCATTAAATGGAGGTGGGCGTCAATCATATTCGTGCTGTTAATTGGATAAAGGTCTCTAATTGGGTTTGTTTGACATTTTCTTCGTGTGCTCAAACAGGTTTACATCATAGGCGGGGATGGAACAATGCGAGGTGCAGTCAAGATATTCGAAGAAATTCGCCGCAGAAAACTCAACATTGGAGTTGCTGGAATTCCCAAAACCGTAGATAACGATGTGGGGATCATCGATAGATCATTTGGGTTTCAAACTGCGGTAGAAATGGCACAGCAAGCAATCAATGCAGCTCATGTGGAAGCAGAAAGTGCAGTCAATGGAATCGGCCTGGTAAAGCTAATGGGTCGAAGCACCGGCCACATAGCTCTTTATGCAACATTAAGCAACCGTGATGTTGATTGCTGCTTAATCCCTGAAAATAAATTCTACCTAGAAGGAAAAGGAGGGCTCTTTGAGTTTCTCGAACAGCGACTGAAACTCAACGGACATGCCGTATTAGTCGTTGCAGAGGGTGCAGGACAAGACATGATTCCTAGAACTGAAGCACAGAAGGAAGAAAGGGATGAATCAGGGAACCCTGTGTTTTTAGACGTTGGTGCTTGGTTGAAGTCAGAGCTTAAGACATGGTGGGCTAGAGAACATCCAGGTGAGTTATTTACAGTAAAGTATATAGATCCAACGTATATGATCCGTGCAGTGCCTGCAAATTCTACAGATAGTTTATACTGTACGCTCGTGGCACACTCTTCAATTCATGGAGTTATGGCTGGATATACTGGATTTGTGTCTGGTCCTATTAATGGAAACTATGGATATATTCCAGTAGAGGAAGTTGCAGAGGCTAAAAATGAAGTTAATACAAGGGATCATAAATGGGCGTGGGTGAGATCTGTCACTAACCAGCCTGATTTTGGTGATAGCTGATAAAATCATGAAAGGATTCACGGAGGTTTTCCTTGTTTTCTTAGTGCCCATTTTTGGGTTGTATCATATATAATCCCTGGCTTGTCTTGTGGGCTGTAATGAGCTCCAAAGCTGGAAGAACATATAGATTTACCCACAAGTTATATATTATATGGTGGTTCTCTTGCCACTAGTTTCTTCAACTGTTACTTGTTTAATTGAAATTTATGTAGCATGAATGCCAGTAATCTCACAATAAAAAATAACAAAAGATTCTATCAAGTTGAGAACAAGACTGAGAGTCTGAATTTGAAATTTGTTTGGGAGTCTTATAGGAGGTGCTGAATGAAACTGGTGGATTATGAATGAAGTCTGTAATGATAGCCAAAATAAGCTAAAGAAGGTTGTTTAGCTTTGTTAATTGAATTTAATGATATCATTCTCATCTTTTTACTTTTGAGAAAATAATGATTAATTAGATGGACAGTGGGACTATTGTGGATAGGTTCATTGATTTCACACACACACACACACAGACACTATATATATATATATATATATATATATATATATATAGTTCCTTTTGTTCTTAAAAGGGAAAAAAAAGGGTAGATATAGTTTTTTTTTCCTTTTATTTTTTGGCATGTTGCAGGTAATTAAGTAAGAAAATTTAGTGATACGAAATGATTTACTAGTAAGAAACCGATTTTAATTACATAACATCAACGTAGTTGATGCCGAATCAAATATTACGAGATGGTCATTAGTATTCTATAATATACTCGTTTAAGTGATGAATTATTCAAGAACGACTAAGTTTAAGAAATTTTAACAAGGAGTTGGTGGTCTTTCTCTAATTTCACACTATATTTATGACATGGTGAGACCACAAAAAACATGTATGTAGGAGTAAGATAAGGCATCATTCCCTGGACTGACTTGGCATCAAATGAAATCTTCTTTTATCATTATCTCCAACTAAGATTCATTAAAGTGATTACCCAAAAAAAGTGGGGGAGAGAAAAGGAGAGAAAGGAAAGAAAAAAAAAAAGTTTCTTTAGGTAAAAGGAAGAACAAGAAGATGATCTCTGGTGCAGTAATGGGAATAAATATATTTTGGCTGATGAGGTTTTCTTTCTCTTTTGCAAAGAAAAGACTAGAAATGTGCAATATGCACATGCTTTCCAATTTTTAGGTCTCTAACCAGATGCTGCTTGCCAAAGGTTGTGACTTTTCCCATGGAGGAATCTCTAATCTTGATTGCCTTGTTTGTAAAAGTTTTTTTTTTTTCCCCATATATATATATATATATATATATATATAAGTAAGTATTAATAATTTTGTGCTTGTTAATTACTTTTAATACTTTGTAATAATTAAATAACTTGGATAATTATCATACAACATTAGCATGCTTAATAAGTTAATATGCAATTTCTTATCTTTTCCTTTTGCTATCTAAAGAAAAGGAAAACTATTCAAAAGAGCTTGTAACCACCTTTAAATCTCGTATCAAAACTTTTGTTAATCATAATCGCAAATTATAAATCTTTCTGTTCATCGAACACAACAAACTCTTTTTTATATAAATACTATTGTTATCATACAACATAAGTTGTCATATACAATTTGTTATCCTCTCATTTTGTTATCTAAAGAAAAAGAAAATTATTCAAAAGAGCTTGCAACCACCTTTGAATCTCGTATCAAAACTTTCGTCAATCAAAATCGTAAATTATAAATCTTTCTATTCATCGAACACAACAAGCTCTTTTATATAGACATTACTGTTATCATATAACATAAGTTGCCATATGCAATTTGTTATCAGAGCCTTTTGCTATCTAAAAAAAAAAGATATATTCAAAAGAAATTGTAACCACCTTTGAATCTCGTATCAAAATTTTCGTTAATCATAATCACAAATTATAAATCTTTCTATTCATCGAACACAACAATCTCTTTTTATATAAACACTACTGTTAACATACAACATAAGTTGTTATATGCAATTTGTTATCATCTTCTTTTACTATCTAAAGAAAAAGAAAAATTATTCAAAAGAGCTTGCAACCACTTTTGAATCTCATATCAAAACTTTTATCAATCATGATCGCAAATTATAAATCTTTCTGTTCATCGAACACAACCAACTCTTTATATATGGACACTACTATTTTCGAATGTTAAATTTTATTTTTAATCTCAATAAACGTGATCCTGTATGAATTTAATTAATTAAAAATTAGTTTACTTATGTCGTTTGTCACTAAACTCATAAACCACTATAATTTTTTTATTATAGTAAACTATTCGAAACAATATCTTACTTTTTACAAGAAGTTAAAAAATTTTAACATAAGATAAATACTGTAACATTCGAAAATTTTCTATAATATGTTTGTAATTAAATTTTTTGAATTCTTTCTTATCTTATCTTTATGGAACTAAGTATTGGAATCTCTGGATGATAATATTAAAATTAGGGTTTGCCCGTTTTTCTCGAAATCACACTAATCACTACATAAGAAAAAGATATTATCATAAATTTAATATTATAGTAATTTCTTTGAATTAAAAATTTGTGTTTGGTAGAATTTTTGAAAAGTGACATGTCAATTTTTGACCACACACTTCCTCCAAAATCCCAAAAGCAAATACTAAAGATGCCTTGTCAACTTCCAAAAACAGAACCAAGACTCATCCTCACTCCATATAGAATAGAATCAAGTGCTTGTAAATCTACTAGTCACTAAATTACCAAATTAGTAAATTAATTTATAAAATTTACCATATAGTTTTTTTTTATTTTTTTAAATTAAAAAAATTAAATATATTAAAAAAATTAAAAAATAATATTTTATTTAATTAATTATATATTATTATTATAACGCGTTGATTTGATTAACACTGAAGTCACAAAGAATTATTTAAATTAATTCTTTATGCCGATAAATTCTGATTATATTATAAAAATTATAAAAAAAAGATTTTTTCGTGTACTTATAATTATTATCGTTAATTCTTTCATTTTGATAATTTTTTTTAATTACATAAATTATATTTATTTGTACAAATATTTCGATGAGTCACCTCGTTAATATATTAGAATTTTGTAAATATATCTTGCATAAATATAGAAATAAGATCCTCGATAATTAAAAACAAAAAATTCATAAGAGATAAAAATAAAAAAAAAATTTATCATCATTTTTTTTATTATTTTCCTCGTGTATGTATAAATTTGATTCGGTTCGATTTCTTAAACGGATTACTAATCCTCAATTTTTTGAGAAATCCTTCATTTTAATTAATTAATTAAAATTATTCTTTGAATTATTATTTTTAAATATTTAAATATATTTTAATTATTTTAATTTTTTCTGTTAAAAAATAAAATAAAATTATACATTTAAAATAAATAAATAATGTCATAATATATTAAATGCCCATGTGGTGTCATCTCAAATAATTGAATTTCCCAAAAATTTGGTTAATATTTTTCTTTTTCTTTATTATTTTTTAATTTTTTATTTATAAAATAATGTGGGATTTTGATAAATCATATTAAGTGGTTGATTTTTCTTTTCTCTTTTTCTTTACATCTCAAATGAACCCCACCATCTATTTTTCTTTTTTTAATTAAAAAAGTATATTTTTATTAATTAAATATATAAAAAAAAAATATATATATATATATATATATATACATATAAGTGTTAATCTAGAAGGAAGGATATTCCAAATATTTATTTAAGTAATCCGAATTTGAGGAGGGTATTTTTGTCATTTCACAGAGTTGAAATAAACAAAGATTTCAGTTTTAATTATTAATTATTTAAATATTAATTAATTTTATATTCCACTTTACTCTTTTTAAGCGGTTATGTGTATATACACATTTACATACACACTGCAGTTGGAGTATCTTCTTCTTCACCACCATTTTCACATTTCCTCCACACACTTCTTTCACCGTCTCTCTCTCTCTCTCTCTCCATTCCCCACATTCAAATGGTAATCGAGGAAGAAACCCACTAACACTCTCATTGTCGGGCCGACAATAATGGCGGCATTCTTTGGATTCAAAGCACCATTCTTTTGTCTTATGATTCTTCTTGTCTTGGTCTCTGTTCAAGTATCAGAATCAGCCATTGGAGTGAACTGGGGAACGGTGTCGTTTCTCAAGCTGAATCCTTCAACAGTGCTGGATCTCTTGAAGCAGAACAAGATACAAAAAGTTAAGATCTTTGATGCCGACCCAACTGTTCTTGAAGCTCTGGTGGGGAGTGGGATTGAGGTCATGATTGGAATCCCCAATGAAATGTTGGCTCCACTCAGTTCCTCAACTGTTGCTGCTGATTTGTGGGTTCGCCAGAATGTTTCCAGATACCTGGTTAAAGGTGGTGTTGATATTAGGTACTGTTTATTTTCTCTCTCTCTCTCAAGATCTTTTATTCTTACTTATTATTATTTTTTTCTTTTTATCCAAGCTTTCTATTTTTGTTTTCTTAGTATTTTTCTGTTTGGTTGATGAGCTAAATAGGGAAAGGAGAAGGGAAAAGTTGGTCTTTTTTAATATCATATTTCATTTTTGGTTTTGCTTTCCGGGAAGGGGTTGAGTTGGGATTGTTCAAAGTTTCTTATCGAGTAATTTCAGGAAGTGTTTATAGGTTTTTCATACCAGGATATACAAGATTGAGTTCCAGATAACTCTGTATATCATTTGTGTGATCAATGTGTTCTTTGATTAAGGTAATGTCTCTGCAAGTTACATCTGTATCATCTAAATAAATGTGTAGATCTGTACTCAACAAGTGGCACTTTGTGTAAACTTTCTTTCTATCCGGTAAGCTGATCTTTCTTGGACCTGGGTAGTCCAGATAATAAACAAATACTTCCAGGAAACAATATAATCACAATTTCGTGGGAAGTCAATGACATAATTTAAGTCTCTCTTTAGCCTTTTGCCTGTTATCAATTCTGAAGGTTACAACCAGAATGATGGATATATTTGAGTTATTCAATGGAAGTTTTACAACACAGTTATGGCTTCTTATGTCTTGAGATAGCCTTACAGTCTCTTTGATACGTTTCTGTATTTGTTTCTAGATTTTCGAGAAATATTTCAATTGATACCATATGATGACAGATATGTTGCAGTAGGAAATGAGCCATTCCTTTCGAGCTACTCAGGTCAGTTTCAGTCCTATGTAGTCCCTGCACTGCTCAATCTGCAACAATCCTTGGCAAAGGCAAATCTTGCTGGCTATGTAAAGCTGGTGGTTCCTTGCAATGCTGATGCTTATGAGTCTGATTTGCCTTCCCAAGGGGCATTCCGGCCCGAACTTACCCAAATTATGACTCAAGTTGTTTCATTCCTCAACTCAAATGGATCTCCTTTTGTAGTCAATATATATCCTTTTCTAAGTCTCTATGGGAACTCCGATTTCCCACAAGAGTATGCGTTCTTTGAAGGTACTACACATGCTGTTACGGATGGACCCAATGTCTATTATAATGCATTTGATGGAAATTTTGACACTTTAGTTGCGGCCCTCACCAAACTTGGATATGGTCAAATGCCAATAGTTATTGGGGAGATAGGTTGGCCAACAGATGGAGCTTTGGGTGCAAACCTCACTGCAGCCAGGGTTTTCAACCAGGGGCTCATAAATCATGTTCTAAGAAAAGAAGGGACACCGTTGAGGCCTGGTGTTCCTCCCATGGATATTTATTTATTCAGTTTACTTGATGAAGGCGCAAAGAGTACACTTCCAGGAAACTTCGAGAGGCACTGGGGGATTTTCTCATTTGACGGGCAGGCTAAGTATCGACTGAACCTAGGTCTGGGAAACAAAGAATTAAAGAATGCGAAGAATGTTCAGTATCTTCCATTCAGGTGGTGCGTAGCAAACCCATTAACGGATCTTTCTGATGTCACAAATCACATGAGACTTGCCTGCAGTGTTGCAGATTGCTCAACACTTAACTATGGAGGATCGTGCAATGAAATTGGTGAAAAGGGAAATGTCTCATACGCATTCAACAGTTACTATCAGCTGCAAATGCAAAACGAACGAAGCTGTGATTTCGATGGACTTGGTATGATTACTTTCCTAGACCCTTCAATAGGTGATTGTAGGTTTCTTGTTGGTGTCAGTGAAACCAGCTCAGCTGGTTCTCAAAAAAACAGAAGGTGGTTGATTATCTTGGCTTTCATTTTATGGGGTCTATGGACGGTTTTTATGATGTAAAATAGTTTTCCAAGTGGGTTTTTCAGTGTCCCCTCTTATAAAACTAGTTAAACCAAGGGTGAAAGATTAGAATACTACAGTTATTTACATGTGATCAGCATTATTTCAGGATTTTATAGAATGAGAAGATAGTCGTTGTATCAACTTGGTAGTAGATGTACAATGAAAAATTACATGGAAACTTATATTCCTTGATTGTTATATGTTCCTCTTGATCTTGGTTGTGTAATTGATGTTTATGGAAACATGTTCTTCATGAATCTAACAATAAACAGAATATAATGAATGCATTGACAGTGTAAAGTTATATTAGACTATTTAGAATCCACTACTGAGAAACTAGAGAATCCCCAGCAAGAAAAAAAGAAGAGAATCTTGAAAATCCTCTGCCTCCAACAGGGCAAGTCTAGTTATGAACATAAAAAATTCTTAACGAGTTGGACAATATACAGTAAACTCTCTCCATAATGGTTCTTTTTATGCTTTCTATAACCTGTTTGTTGAGCTATGGACAATCACATATAAAGGGACTCCCTTCATTCTTTTCATTTTGCCTGGCTTGTATAAGTAACTCCTCACATAGCTTTTTGCTCTTTCTGGTAGCCTTGATCTTCAGTTCCCGAAAGTTTTAAGATTGCTTCTTTGATGACAGACAATCCTTGTCGTGGAATAATGATCTGTCAAACTGATCACTAGTGTAGGGAAGAATACAAAAGAATCAGGACTTAGATCTTCATCTCTACAACCATCTTAAACCAGATTACATGTCTCTTCTCCCCTTTCTTTCCCTTACTTTCCTTTTGCAACTTTGATTCTTCATAGAACATGCAAAGACAAAAACCTAAGAGTAGTTGCCGTGAACTTGAAAACCAGAAAAGTTGTCGAAACTCCAACTAGAAAATAAGGCGAAGATGAAGGCCAGAACACTTGAGGCTCGCTTGAGACCAGAGGCAAAAACCTGAAGCTTCATCAAGCTTCATCCTTTCTCGCTGCATTACGCTTTCTTCTTCCTCTGCAAGACATCTTGTTCTGCAACAAGAAGAGAAGCCGCAATACATAAAAAAGGCTTCCTCCTTGCCGTTAGACGTTGAAAAACGTTGTAGCTTGAGACGTAAAAAAATCAAGCTTCCACTTTTTGTTCTGCAAGAGTGACAAGGGAACCCAAATAGACTTTTTGTGTTCGACAAGTTTCTGCCTTCCTCCCTCTTTCTGCAACAATACACATCCAAGAAAGATTTCTTTTTTAAAATCCAACCTCAACAGACCTGCAAGTAATCTTCTCTCTTGAATTCAATTTACCTGCTTGAGAAAATTAAAAATTGGTGGCCGTTAGTCTAGAGCTTGTTTAATCTTTGTTTCCTACAACTTTATTTATGTATTTTGGATCCATATAATTAAATTTGTTTTTTCATAGTTATTTACAATAAAATACATATATATATATATATATCAATTTATTAGTTGGAGGGAGATGCTAAAGACATTAGAGATGTGTACGGTGAAAGTGATGATTTAGAAATGAGATATATCATAGAAAACATCATAACTCTTATAGTTGACCCTTTAGATGGTAACGAGTTAACTGCATATATCGAGCCAAAAGTATAACGTCCCGAGTGTTGTGGAAGCGTCAATATTACATCCATTTATATCGAAATATAGAGTCGAGACTCTAATGAGTTTGAATGCATTTACAAAACTAATTCAAAATAATATTCTCTTTATGATTCGCCTCTTAGACTTCCAAAATATCTTGATTCCATTATTGGTTCTGGTTTTGACCTTGATCTGAAATGATAGAAATTTGCGGTGAGATCCTACAATCTCAGTAAATAGTACACACCATAACCAAATAGCAACTGAGAACTTTTAGAATAATCAACTTAGAGAATGTACAAGACTCATCTATATGAATAGGTACACAAACTCCATGGATACACAAACCTTAATCATTATAGGTACACACACACCCCATGAATACACAAACCTTGCTCATGAGAGGTACCAACGCACTCCATGGTTACACAAACCCTAAATAGCAAATAGCAACTGAGAACTTTTAGAATAATCAACTTAGAGGATGTACAAGACTCATCTATATGAATACGTACACAAACTCCATGGATACACAAACCTTAATCATGATAGGTACACACACACCCTATGAATACACAAACCTTGCTCATGAGAGGTACCAACACACTCCATGGTTACACAAACCCTGATCATGCAAGGTACTAATACACCCTAAACATATTTGGATGAGTAACAACAAACTCCTCAAACAAGTGGTGAGGTATAGCCGAAATTATCTTTTCACTTTCACTTTCACCTGAGTTTGAATGTTTGACAATCACACTTATCATAAATTTATTTCCAAGCTCCTAGAATTCCAAGTATGTCAAGATGTCACAAAGCATGAATTGTTTCCAAATTACAATAATTTACACACTTCACTGTTTTTCAAATTCAAACACTTGTCCGAAAACATATCCACTTCCTAAATTCATTCGTTACCAGCCTTATTGTGGGATTAAATTCCTAAATTTCAGAAATGAGAACATGTAGATTTGTCCAAAAATTTGCCCCAAAACCGAATCCAAACAAAACCCAAAACTATTTCAAAATTCCCTCCCACACACTCACTTTTATCCCTTGAAACCACCATCCTCTTCATTTTCAATTTTTGTCGAAAATTTTTCCCTAAAACCAGAATCAAACTCATGATGTTTAGGGCCTAAAAACATAAAAATTTCATGCTCAAATTATTGAAAATAATTCTGGAAGTTTATAAACCAAAACAGAACGCACAACTCGCATTTTTTGGCAACACCATGCATGATGATCATCATCAATTTACAGTTTCATTTACTCAAACTTTTTGCAGGATAAGTCAAACAATTGCACATCAATTCATGGTACACTACTTACCTTAAATTCAAGCTAAATTCCCTTCCAAATTGCTCCCAAAAACCTGGTCAGAATTCACCAAAACCACGGCTCAAAATTGTGCAGCTTTTGCTCTTCCTCTCTCTCGGGTACATTTCTTGTCTTCACTTAATATGGACAAAATTTTCTTTTAGTTCTTAATTCTTTTTCCTAATGATTTCTAGTTCTAATTTCCTCCTAGAATCCACAAAAATTTCCTCCTAGGATCTATGGATAATAATTAATTGAATTCTTGTTAATCTAGGGTCTATGATTTTAAGGTTAATAATTGATAAGCAGAACATTGACCCTAGGGATTTCTAAGGTGAGATGAAATCGATGGACTACCCAACACAGAATATTCAACCAACATACCTCATCATGTCTTATACATATCCCTCTCTTCCAAGAACTGAAACTCTCTGTGTATGGTGGAGCTTGAACTTATAAGTATTGCAAAGGCCGAGCTTAAATGGATAGTCAGCAAAGTTACTGCTGCCTCTTTTGTTGTGGTAATCAGGATAATCGTCTTTGCGGAAGGGAACAATCTCATGCAAAGCCAGACCTTTCTTCTCTGCATTCTCCACTAATCTCTATCTGTTATAAGCATATCCTTCCTTGTGGCTTACGTGGATCTCACCTTCATCCTCTTTCAGTGGTACTCTAGCATTCTCCATAAAACCCTCCGCCAAATTGCTCGTTCAACTTATGTGTCTATACAAACACACCATCAACAATAATGTTTATGTCTATATCAGATCATATGATTATTCGACCTTGTATATATCAACTAATCAAGACATCTCCAAAATATAATAAATAGACATACATAACTGGATTAGGTAGGGGTCATTCTTGGGATAAAAGAAACCAAAATGAGGAAAGTTGAAGATGATGCAATCGAATCTCTGGGTACTGAGAAGGGAATGATATCTCTCATATATCCTATATCAAACAGCCTCTCCCTTCAAGTTCTCTCACATTACTCGATCCATAATACTTAAATCCTCTGGATCAAACAGACAATCGTTATCTCTTCGACCAGCATATATACATATATGCATCGAGGAATGTGAAGGAACTTGAAGAGAGAGGTTGTTTGGTGTTGTACGGATTGGATGTAAACGAGATGAGCCAACATCTCTATCTCAGAATCTAAAGACTCGATCGCATTGTCTTCAACTTTTCTCATGTTGGTTTCTTGTATCACGAGCATAACATCTTCCAAATCCAGTTATGTTTTCTATTTATTATCTTTTGGAGATGTCTTGAGTAGTTGATACACACAGGGTTTAATAATCATATGAGTTGATATATACATAAATATATACGCATATATATTATTGATGGTGTACATATGTAAATATAGGTTGAACGAGAAATTGGTGGAGGGTTTCATGGAGAATGCTAGAGTTCTACTGAAAGAGGATGCATGTGAGATTCATGGGAGCCATAAGGAAAGAGATCCTTACAGCAGATAGCAATTAGTGGAGACTGCAATGAAGAAAGGCCTGGTTTTACATGAGATTGTTCCGTTCCGTAACGGTACCTTTGCTGACAGTACACTTAAGCTTGACCTTTGCAGTCCTAAGTTCAAGCTCCACAATATAGAGAGTTTCAGTTCTTGGAAAAGAGGGATATGTATAAGACATGATGAGGTATATACTGTGTTGAGTAGTCTATTGATCTCATATCACCCTAGAAATTAAAAAATTGAGATGACAAATACCTGCTAGAGAAATTAAAAGCAAAAAATTAGAACTTAATAAGGGTTCTTGCTGGTCTATAGCTTGTTTAGTTTTCGTTTTACATAGCCTTATATATGTATATAACTGTGTTTTATCTTAATATAATTAAATATTATGCCATGACTTAAGCTTAATTTTCACGGTTTTTTACAGCAATCTAAACAAATGTTTCACTTTGCAAAAAATTAATAAAATATATAAATTTCTAGTTAGGCGACATTAATTAAGGATAATAATCGATTAGCAGAATCTTGATAGTCAACACAGAATATTCAACCAACACACCTCTCACCATGTCTTACACATATGTCCATCTTCCGAGAACTGAAACTCCATGTACATATATATATTAGCTGAGCTTCTTGAACTTATAAGTTCTGCAAAGGCCTAGCTTAAATGTACGGTCAGAAAAGCTACCGCTGCCTCTTTTGTTGTGGTAATCAGGGTAATCATCTTTGCAGAAGCGAACAGCATCACGCAAAACCAGACCTTTATTTTCTGCGTTAACCACTAATCCCCATCTGTTGTAAGGATATCCTTCCTTGTGGCTCACATGAATCTCACCTTCATCCTCTTCCAGTAGAACTCTAGCATTCTCCATAAAACTCTCCACCAGTTCCTCGTTCAACCTACGTTTATATATATATAAACGCCATCAAACAACGTATGTATGCATATAATTATGTACATCAGTTCACATCATTATTCAACCTTGTATATCCTATGTCAACTACTCAAGACACCTCCAAAGTATATAAATAAAAATACATAACTGGATTTGGTACAAGTTATTCTCGGGACGCAAGAAACCAACATGTGGAAAGTTGAAGATGATGCGATCGAATGTCCGGGTACTGAGAAACCAGTGTTGGCTCATCTCTTTTACATCCACTCCGTAAAGTACCAAGCAGCCTCTCTCTTCAAGTTCCCTCACATTCCTCAATCCATTATCGTATTTTTCATCTAAATCCACTGTGTTAAACAGGCCATCGTTATCTCTTTAGCCAGCATATATACATGCATATATATCCTCACGAACTAATTCATCTGTCCAGAGATGAATGATATCATGTTTCTATCAAAAAACCCATCAGCCAAAACCATTTTGATGGAAAACCCACGAATGAAACTTCTTCAGCAAGCATATATATATATATATATGTATATAGGTATATATAATAATAGACACTAATGTATCTGTCCAAAGATAAAATGATATTAAGTTTTTATCAAAAACCCATCTGCGAAATCTATTTTGATGGAAAACCCAGGGAGGAAATCTATTCATGTTTGAGAAATAGTAGGAACAAAAAGAAGAAAGTAAAAACGTTAGGCCTATCGAGGAAAGTAACACCATGTATATATACACACAGTAATATGTCAGTGGGAAGGTGAAAAACTTTCTTGATTTTATCAAAAGCCCATCTGCGAAATCCATTCTGATGGAAACCCAGGAAGGAAATCCATACAGGTTTGAGAAAATAAGAAAAAGAAAAGAAAAATAACACTGGGCATCAAGGCAAATGGCAACACATATATGCACATACTAATGTGTTTGTAGGTAAGTGGAATAATATCACGTTTTTACCAAAAAACCAAACTGCGAAATCCACTTTGAAGGAAAACCCGGGAAGGAAATCCATTCAGGTATGAGAAAATAGAAAAAAGAAAAGAAACCTTGGGTATCAAGGCAAGTAGCAACCATGTTTCCTGCGAAGCCAAAAGCTCTGGCTAAGCAGAGGGAAAACGAGAAGTCTCCTTCTCCGACCAGTAAGATCCGTTGCTTTGATGAGTAATGACTCATCCATTTTTCTACTTGTTCTATTTCCTCTTTTGGTTTTACTTCTTCTCTTTCCTCTTCTGGCTTTACTTCTTCTCTTTCCTCTTCAGGTTTTACTTCCTCTTTTTCCTCTTCTGGTTTTACTTGTTCCTCATTGTCCTCTTCTTGTTTTGCTTCTTCCTCTTTTTCCTCTCCTGGTTTTACTTCTTCTCTTTCCTCTTCTGGTTTTACTTCTTCCTCATTGTCCTCTTCTTGTTTTGTTTCTTCTTCTCTTTCCTCTTCTGCCTTTACTTCTTCTCTTTCCTCTTCTTGTTTTACTTCTCCCTCATTGTCCTCTTCTTGTTTTGCTTCTTCCTCTTTTTCCTCTCCTGGTTTTACTTCTTCTTCTTCTTCCTCTTTTGTTTTTATTTCTTCTTCTTCTTCTTCCTCTTTTGTTTTTATTTCTTCTTCTTCTTCTTCTTTCCCCATTGACTATTGTCTGATCTTCCTACAATATCCATTGCTCTATGTGCCACAATTTATATATGAATTATCTTGACTTGTTTAGTTTCACGAAAAAAGATCACAGGCGAGCTAATAAATGTATAAAGCATGATTATGGTATATTTTACATTTTACTTTTACTTAAATTGGATACTGTGCATACTTCCATTATTTTTTAAAGACTATTGATTTAAATTATTTGTTAATCACTTAGTAAATCAATACTTTTTACTCTAATTAACTGCAGGGACTCTTAGTTTTTTGTATGAAGTATTTGCTCATATGAACCAGTCGCATTCCATTTCCAACTCTAACCATTACTCTCCCTCTGCGCCACTTCGATTCCTGTGTCTATACATACACACATATTTTCATTAATGAAGTTCTTTTTTCCTATTTATTTACAACAATATATACACACACACACACAACATAGATGCTCATTCTGATGGAAGAACACAAACAGGTGCTTACTGTGTTCATTACATGGAACACGATTTAACAAAGGAACTAAGTGGTCTAATTGAGACCTCTTCATTATGGCATAATTTTGCTTTGGGAAAATTGATTAATAATTAGTTTGATTAGAAAAATTAAATGTAATATTAAGTGTATGTAAGTTATGTGATATTATGTTATTAATACAAAACTAACAATTTAATTTTAAATCTCTGAATTTTAAGATATAGGAACTAATCAATTTAAATTAATTTTTTTTTTCTCGTAATAAGTACATTATTTTTTCGTGTGATTAATTTTAATAAGATGAAATATAAAAACTTCTATACACTATTTTTTTTTTTAATAACCAATATAATATGTATCATCAAGTATATAAACTCTAAAGGAATACTAACCAATGTATAAAATTATTTATAGGTCGGAAAAGATCTCGTTCAATTTTTCTAAATCTTTCGGATAATACGAAGGTTGATCTATAATAAAAAAATCAATGATCGAAAATCATCTCTTACGAATTTTGTCAATACCCTTTGTTTGTTTACAAACTCTCATGTTTCTCTTTTTTTTTTTTATTTTTCCACATAACCCAAAAATTTTACAAGTAGAATAAGCCATAAGTAGTTTTTCCACTCAACCTACACATTCCATGCCCATAACTCAATTAAAGCCAAAAATCTACTATGTCATAGACCACAAACTATGCACAATGGGAAAAACTTCTACACACTATAACGAAAAGAATGAAGTTGCTGTTAAGGGTATAACAAGTTAACTTAGGGTAGAAAGAGGAACCCTAATGGGATTCTTGTCGATCTAGGGCTTGTTTAATTTTCTTTTCCTATACCTCATACATGTATGTATATATCTACGTGTTTTAGATTAATATAACCACATATTATATCATGAAATAAAATTTTTGTCGGTATAAAGATTATTCTTCATAAAAAGAGGGATGATGTTATGTATTAGTAAAATTATCATATGAATCGTGTTTTTATATCAGTAAAATATAATATAGTATCTTAAACCCTAATTATTTAAAAAAGTGATAAATTTGTTAAAATTATCTTAACCTTATTAAATTTATATTGATTACGGGTATGGTCTAGATGTTGTTTAATTTAACATTTTGGCATAATGGAAAATTTCAATTTTGTCAAGAGTTGGAATATGCGTTCCGAGAACTGAAACTCTATATGTAAATATGTATATGTATATTATATCAGCTCCTACATGTTAAAGTTGGGATCATGATCGTTCTTGAACTTTTAAAAGTGCTGCAAAGGCGGAGCTTAAACTTAGGGTTAGCAGACTGACGGCTGCCTGGTAATCAGGGTAAACTTTTTTGCAGAAGGGAACAGTGTCATGCAAAACCAGACCTTTCTTCTTTGCGCTCTTATCTAATCGCCATCTGTTGTAAGGATATCCTACCTTGTGGGTCGCATGAATCTCTACCATCATCCTCTTTCGGTAGAACTTAGCATTCTCCATAAAACCCGCAAGCAATTCCGCGTTCAAACTATACTTATATGTATCCATATAAACCATCAACAATATATATATATATATATTTATGTATACATCAGTTCACACGATTATTTAACATTGCATATACGTAACTGGATTTGGATGGGGGCATCATCGGGAAACTGGGAAACTGGGAAACTGGGAAACCAACATTAGGAAAGTTGAAGATGATGCGATCGAATCTCTGGGAAATGAGAAAGGAATGTTGGCTCATCTCTTTTACATCCACCCCGTACAACACCAAGCAGCCTCTTTCTTCAGGTTCTCTCACATTACTCGATCCATTTCCATATTCGTTACTTAAAATCCTCTGCGTCAAACAGACCATTGTCATCTCTTTACCCAGAATATATACGTATATATATATACACACTCAGGAACTAATGTATCTGTCCAGAGATTATTGATATCATGTTTTTATCAGAAAACCCATCAGCCAAAAACATTTGATGGAAAACCCACGAATGAAATTTCTTCAGCAAGCATATATATATATATATATGTATATATATATATATATATATATATATATGATATTAGACACTTAAGGTATCTGCCCAGAGATAAAATGATATTATGTTTTTATCAAAAACCCATCTGCAAAATCTATTTTGATGGAAAACCCAGAGAGGAAATCTATTCATGTTTGAGAAATAGTAGGAAGAAAAAGAAGAAAGGAAAAACCTTCGCCCTATCAAGGCAAGTGACACCATGTATATGTACACATACTAATGTGTCAGTGGATATAATATCATGTTTTTATCAAAAGCCCATCTGCGAAATCCATTCTGGTGGAAAACCCAGGAAGAAAATCCATTCAGGTTTGAGAAAATAGAAAAAAGAAAAGAAAAACAACCTTGGGTATCAAGGCAAGTGGCACCATATATATACACATACTAATGTGTCGGTGGGAAGGTGAAATAATACCATGCTTTTATCAAAAACCCATCTGTGAAATCCATTTTGAAGGCAAACACAGGAAGGAAATCTATTCAGGTTTGAGAAAATAGAAAGAAAGAAAAGAAAAATAACTTGGGTCTCAAGGCAAGTGCCGCCAATGTTTCCTGCGAAGCCAAAAGCTCTGGCCGAGCAGAGGGAAAAAGAGAAGTCTCCTTCTCCAACCAATAAAACCAGATGCTTTGATGAGTAATGATTTTTCCATTTTTCTACTTCGTTTTCCTCTGGTGATTTTACTTCTTCGTCTTATTTCCCCATTAACCATTGTTTGGTCTTCCTGCCTCTTTTTCTCTTCATCTGTGATGGGGGAATTCCTGTTTGTGCCACCATTCATATATGAATGATTTTTGTTTGTTTATTTTCATGAAAAAAAATCACAGATGAGCTATAATAAATACATAAGTATGATTATTGTATATTTTACATTTTACTAGCTCTTCTGTGATTCTTTTTCGTAAAACACTTTTATACATATGTCATGCACCACAGATTATGCGTAATGGAAAAAACTTTTATACATTTAAGAGTATACAAGTTAATTTAGAGTAGAAAGAGGTACGCTACGTAGTTGAGAAATTAAAAAATCGAGATGACAAATACCTGCTTGGAAAAAGCAAAAAATTTAAAATTAATGGAATTCCTGTTAGTCTAGGGCTTGTTTAATTTTCGTTTCCTATAGCCTTATATATGTATATGTATGTGTGTTTTAGATTAGTATAGTCATATATTATGCCATGAAACTAAGATAACTTTTGGTGGTTATTTACGACAATCTATACATGCATAATGTACATGTATAATACAGATATCTGGTCATTAGATGATTAATAAGCAAGTCATACACCAAACTAATATCATTTTAGATTAAATATATATTAATATGCCTTTTGTATAAAATCTTTACACAAAGATTGATATTAACCAGTTTGGATGGTTCAAGATCTTGAAAGATTTTGTAGTTGATCTTGAATATACAACTACAATTAGAATATACTGGTTATTGTTTAGAACGAGCGTAGGAGATGAATGGTTAAGATTATTGAACAATGATAAAGCATGCTGAGAAGCTGTTGAACATTGCAATGATGGAGATGTTATAATGAGTATGTTTCTACTGTATCAATTTATAATGAGAAAATAGATTTTATTAAGTTGAAACGAGTCGGAGGGATAATTTAAAGACATTAGAGGAGTGTACACTGAGAATGATGATGTGAAAATGAGAGAGACCACAAAAGATATCAGAAATCTTACTTACAGCCATTTATAAGATAATAACGTAACTGCATGCATCAAGTAAAAAGTGTATAGAAATAGCATCATTGATGACTGGGGTAATAATTTAACTTGTAGAATTCAGGGAGTTATTTGAGGAGTGATGAATAGTCGTGATGACGAGATATATATATATATATATATATATACACACACACACATGAGCTTCTGCAAGTTAAAGTTGGGAGATTATGAGTTGATTAAATTTCTGAAAAATGAAAAAAAATATGGAAGAAAGTGAAGAGAAAAAAATGCAGGAAAAATAAGAGTTTTCTGATGTTGGAAAAGTGTTTAATGACCTACACTTTTCCATTAATTTGATACATGTATATATATATATATATATATATGTATATACAAGATGGAGGGAAAAATTTACAGATTAAATCACCAATGAATTCTACCAACTCTTAAGCAGATCATCATTAAATCAGAAAAGTAAAGGAGCTCAATTTCTATTTGACAGCTTACTACCTAAAGCTGTCAATACTAAAAAAAGAATAGTAAACAGATAATTCTGGAGTTGAAATAACAAAAGAGTCAGCTCATTGTTCCATGGAAGACTCAATCTTTAACGAGATCACTGTCAAGCTTGAACTTAAAAGTTCTTGAAAGGCTGAGCTTAAATTTACGGGTTAGAAAAGTCACCGCTGCCTCTTTTGTTGTGGTAACCAGGGTAATTGTCTTTGCAGAAAGGAACCTTCTCATGCAAAGCCAGACTTTTCCTCTCTGCGTTCTCCACTAATCCCCAACAGTTGTAAGGATATCCTTCCTTGTGGCTTCGCATGAATCTCACCTTCATCCTCTTTCAGTAGAACTCTAGCATTCTCCATAAAACCCTCCACCAATTGCTCGTTCAACCTATACATATAAACACAAACACCATGAACAATATGCATATGTATACGTTTATGTATGTATCAGTTGAAATGAGTATTCAACCTTGTATGTATCAACCACTCCGAAGTATAATAGATAGAAATACATAACTGGATTTGGTAGGGGTTATTCTCGGGAAACAAGAAACCAACATGAGGAAAGTTGAAGATGATGCGATCGAATCTCTGGGTACTGAGAAACGAATGTTGGCTCATCTCTTCTACATCCACTCCGTACAACACCGTGCAGCCTCTCTCTTCAAGTTCTCTTACATTACTGGACCCATTTACATATTTGTTACTTAAATCCTCTGCGTCAAACAGACCATCGTTATCTCTTCAGCTCACGCACTAATGTATCTGTCCCAAGATGAAATGATATCATGTTTTTACCAGAAAGCCCATCACCCAAAACCATTTTGCTGGAAAACCCACGAAGGAAATTTCTTCAGAGAGCATACATACATATATATAAAATAATACACATTAATGAATTGGTCCAAATATCAAATGGTATCATGTTTTTATTAAAAACCCATCTGCAAAATCCATTTTGATGGAAAACCCAGACAAGAAATCTATTAATGTTTGAGAAATAGTAGGAAGAAAAAGAAGAAAGAAAAAAACCTTCGCTATCAAGGCAAGGGGCACCATATATATATACACACACTAATAACATCATGCTTTTATCAAAAACCCATCTGCAAAATTCATTTTTAAGGAAAACCCAGGAAGGAAATTCATTCAGGTTCGAGAAATTTTTTTTTTTTTAAAAAGGAAAAACAACCTTTGGTATCAATGCAGGTTGCAACCATGTTTCCTGCAAAGCCAAAAGCTCTGGCCAAGCAGAGGGAAAAAGAGAAGTCTCCTTCTCCAACCAATAAGATCCGATGCTTTGATGAGTAATGCTCTATCCACTTTTCTACTTCTTCTGTTTCCTCTTTTGATTTTACTTCTTAGTCTTCTTTCCCTACTGACCATTGTTTGGTCTTCCTACCTCTTTTTCTCTTCATCTGTGATGGGGGAATTCCGGTTTGTGTATTCATATATGAATGTATAAGTATGATTATTGTATATTTTACATTTTATTTTTATAATTTATTTCTACTTATTGGACACAGTGCATACTTTTGTTTTTCATTATGAGTGTGTTAATTCTAACTAGAAGCTGAATGTGCTCTGTATGTACTTATGATGAGATTGTATTAAATGACATGTCTTTTCTTTAAAAAAAGATCACAGATGAGTTAATAAATGTATAAGTATAATTATTGTATATTTTAGATTTTATTTTTATAATTTGTTTCTACTTATTGAATAGAGTTCATACTTCCATTATTTTTTAAGAGGATGTTAACTCAGAATTATAAGCTGAATATGTTTAGTATGTACTAATTAATTGCAGGGACTCTTAGTTTTGTCTGTTAAGTATTTGCTCATTTTAACCAACTGCATTCAATTTCCAACTCTAACCATTACTCTCCCTTTTTCCACTTCGATTCCTGCGTAAGTGATATACATATATTTATATATGTGTAACATGTGCATGTATGTATAGTTTAATGTTTGATACCACTAATTGAAAAAAAATAGGTCTCCTTTTTCTTCAATGAGAGAATATGTAGGATAAATAAAAGAGAGGTAGACATGAGAAATCAGAAGAAAGAATGAAAATTGCATCAAGAGCTCTGTACTCAGCCAATAATTTAATCTGGACAAATCATCACTTTACTTCATAATTAGTTCTCAAAATATTTTTTATTACAGTTTACTCATAATTTGTAATCTTTCATACATTGGTGAAAAGAATTAGGGGTTTCATCCTCTTTTCTTTATTGTCTTTTGTTGTTGCTTTGATCTACAGACAATACATATGAAGGAAGTTCTTCATAGAAATTATGGCATTTTAAATGCTATGCCTCAATTTGGATCGAAAACTCGAGGTCTATTAGATTTGTTTTCATTATTTTCATTTCGCCTGGCTTGTATCTGTAACTCCTCACCTAGCTTTTTGCTCTTTCTGGTAACCTTGATCTTTGGTACCTGAAAGTTTTAAGATTTCCTCTTTGTTCGCAGACAATCCCTGTCGTGGAATAACATTCCTAAAACTGATCACATGAGTGTAGAGAAGAATACATAAGAATCATGACTTAGTCTTCATCTCTGCAACGATCTTCCCGAATTGATCAGGATGATTCCCTAATAATGTGCCTTCTTGTACCTATTAACATTCCCAATCTTGTGCTGAGTTCAGTTAACATACTCCTACATATCAATTTGTTGCAAAATTTAAGCACAAGAACAAATATAGAACAAAGAAATTAATCTGCACAAACATTATGACTATTTCTGTTATTGGAGGAAAAATCACTAGTACAAAGATTATTGATGGGCATTATAGCACAATACTGACAAATATTACAGTATAATGTAAGCAAGGAATAAAAAAATCTAGTGTAATTTGTTTGTTGAACCAAGAATAATGTAAGTAATGAGTCTAATCCTTTAGTATTTATCTCGAAAAATAATAAACTAACTAAATATAGCATCGAGATTCCTTGACAACTCTCGGGTCTTAGGACTAAGCCCATGTCTTAAGATAGCTTCAGGTCCCAGTCAACATACAGTTTCAGGAGTGCACCAAGGTTCTATGAGAACACTGAGTCTCCGGAATACTCATGTTTATGGATTGCTTTGAGATTTCAGGCCAGCTCTGGGGTCCCAGAACAGCAAAAGAGTCCCAAGACATCCCCAGGGTCCCAGGCCTTTGCAAGGATGATAGGGCTACACCGGATCCTACAATTACTCTAGGATCCTAGAACTATGCCAGGATCCTGAGACTGCTCCCAGACCAAGTAGTATAAGAGTTTTCTTTAAGTTGTTTTTTTTACCAAGATACAACTTTTATCCCAATGTTTTACTTAGTAACCAAGATTTTTCTCCTTAAGTTTAACTTGATAACCAAGATACAGTACAAAAATTTATTTAGTTCCATAATTTAGAATACCAAGTATGGTACAAGATATTACTATGAAGACATGTAGTATGCCAGGATTGTATAGAACTGCAAACAAAGGCTCCATATAACAACTTTCTGCTGCCTAAAACTTCCCAACAACCAACCTCACTCTTAAAACCTAGGAATTTCCTCCCATAAGACGTCTTATATATGTAAGGGAGATACTTGTGGGTGTAACAGCCATGGGCAAAAGAAATTTCTTGTACTCATAAGCCTCATAGGATCATAAATCCTATTACCCAAATACTTATGGTATACATAAATAAGAGATTCCAATACAATTAGGTCTTATCAGTACCATGCAATTCAAAGGCATAGTTAACAGTATGTGATCTCTAATCATCAATCTTGACATGAATTGTCTGCTATTGCAGTTTCCGTTGTTGACTTCTTTGAATCCAGCTTAAGAACCCCCTTTAAACTCGGTAATATATGGAGCCTATTCTCCAGCCTGAAATAATTTCCTTGGGGAACCATATCTCAGGGTCAAACTAAGACACCTTTGATTTCCAAAGGTGTTGCTTGGTTGAGTTCCCTGAAATTTCTTGGCATGAAAACCTTGTAAGCAGCATTCATCAGATACTAATGGCTTCTATAAGCCAGTAACTAAGTTGTAGGCTGACTTTAGTATCAAACTTATTTGAGCGAGATAAACCCTTGAGCAGAGTTCAGTGTGTACGGTCTAACCAATGTGCTGATCTGATAGCCATTGTTAAGATCTAGGTAGTTGGTGTTGCCTTGCATTCACAGGATGGTTTGTTGTTGATCAATGAACAGATAAAATCAATTCAACTCAACCAGATTGATTGTCCCCGTAATAATCAGCGACATATGACATGCTTATGATATTAACACAGATAAAAAAACAATAAAGAGCTTCTCCAGAGAAAAGATAAAATCAATTAAAAGAAACTTGCTTCCACCCAGAAACAAAAAGAAATCCACAAAAAAATTTTAAGAGCTCAATTCAATCATGACATAGAAGCAATGAAGATAGCTGAAATGCAATTTCTGGGAGCCAAGCAGTACAACAATGATCCAAAGCAAGATTGCAGACTTCACAGATGGAATCTTAACCTGAAACCTCATTCTCGGAAAGCTTTATTCTTGTGGTTATGAAGGTGCGACAAATTGGACACATGAACAAATCTCTTCCACATTGGTAACATGTCTGAAAATATTAAAATGCAATAATAAGAAGATAAAAGTACTGTCCATCAAAAGAAAATAAAACGACTTGAAAATTCTCATTTTTGTTTCAAGTTACCTGATGTCCACAACCAAATACAAGATCCTTATTGCTCCAGAGACACAGAGAACATTTCTGCAAAGCATAAGGAGATTTCTAATATATAGAACTAAAAACAAAAGATTTTCTGTGCTATAGCTAATAGGCAAAAGCAAAAGAGTGCAAGTATTCATTTAGTACACAATGAGATTAGATTTCTACCTTGTTGTGATGACAACTCATGCTGGTAGAAACAGGAGAAGGTGCGTAATTGAATCCAGTTGCTCGTTTGGTCTGCTCAGTTGGCTGCATATAATTTGGATGGCAATTGACAGTGTTTCCTAGTGGAGGAGGAAGAGGCAACCTTGCAGAAGTTTCTTTTGGACAACTGAAAATAACAACAAGACCCTGAGTGCCCTTTTCCTTCAGTATGCTTCTATTTAGCAACAATTTGAATTTTTGAAGTGCATTATAGAGATGATACCTCAAAAGCTGGTGGTCTAGTGTCGCTTTATACTGTGATGGGATTTCCATTAATGCACGAAGTGCAAATTCTGTCTCCTTCTGGGACATAGGTATGTCCTTTGACATAATTTCGGTGAAATTCACAAACTGCATTCAACATATAATTAGGAAGTGGAATTAAAGTTTACATGAACATTAGTTCCATAAACTTTTCGATTAACCATTGAAACCTGAAAATTGTCAAAAGTCCGGGAAGGAATGTCATTGTCAAAGTTGTGCATCATGTCCCATGGTCCATCTCCAACACCAACCAAAACTATTGACAGAGGATATTTGCTGCAAATATGGATGCTTCTTCAGAATTTGTCACAGAAAAAAATTTTGAAGTGTTCCAAGATGGATGAGTTTATATTAGAAGAAGTTGCAACCTTGCTTCCACAATAGCATTAATGGTACTTTGGTTTTGAGAAGTTGAGTTCTGACAAGCTATGTCCACGTTTGCAACCTTGCATATCATGCGAATTAAGAGTATCAGCCAAAGAAAATTTTACAGAGAAAGTAAGCGAAGAGAGATCTGCCAAACATAACATAAATCCTCAAGTTACAAGAGGCTTTAGTCAAAAGGAAAAGTAGAAACATATATACACGCACATCGCACTTGCATGAAGAAACTGACCTGTCCATCAGCAATTATTACAAGAACATGATACTGGCCACCACGATGGTTAACAATCCCAATAGCAGTTTCAATAATTGGTCCAAAGGATGTCGGTCCTGACAATGTGAACACAATCAAATTCTGGGTGGTAGCTGCTAATCACGAGGAGTATATGAAGTGAAAAGAATCATTTAAACCAACCTGCCAACTGCAGGTTTGGAACAATTTCTCTGTATCGAGTGAGGACTTCCTCAAAGCCATTGCATGGCTTACTATCTGGGTAGAAGCTAAAAACATCTCGATCATGTGTACTCACTACAAAGTTCAACTGAACATGTTAAATCATAAATCCCTTAAGAAATTTTCCATCAGAAATTTTAGCAGATTTCACACTACTAACCATCTCCAAAGCCATAACAAGGAATGAGGCCATCCTCATCGAAAGCAGAAAGAGTTCTTCCAATTATAGATATTGCTTGCTCATATGGATTTAAGGAATCCCCAAGGTGATGCAAGCACTTGCCATTAAAAGACTTTTTACCTTTCCATACGTTGCTCTTTGTGAAATCAATACCTAGTATAAGATTGGAAGATTCCATTCCTGCATGAACAATAGCTTCCCTGACCTGCATAAAATACGTATAGACCTTCATTACTGTGTTCCAGCAGCAAATATAAGCAAATACCCCATGTCCTTAAGAAACAAAGCTCAATTTTGACAACTTTGAGTTCTTTAACAATGTAAACAAAGAGGATAAAATCAAACTCCATCTCCTACAGTCTGATATCCAAAGATGTTTCATGTTTTAGTCTTTCCTGTGAAAAGCATAGAATATACATGTGCTGCAAAAAGGAAAGAGAGTTTAGCATAAAAGAAAATGCATAATACCTGTTCAAGAGAGTGATAATCATCATTGATCTTTGTGTATCGAGACTGTACCTTACTCTGATCATTGTCAATACAATTGACAGAGTAATAAGAGTAAGATGGAGAGCTTGGGACTGATGAAGGCCAACAAGTGTAGACAGTGTTCTGTCGAGTAGACTGTTTGCCTCCCATGATTGAGATCTTCTGTCAGGCAGGAATCTCTGTGTTACAGTATAACAACAACCTTCTACTTCTTGGCACTAAAACATCACATCCCAATTTCATCAGATATCAACAAAAGTTTCCGAAAAAGCTTGCTAATTTCTTATCCAACTTCTTAGCAATCAAAAACCCAAAAGGTTGAGTTGTATAGATACTAACTACAACATCATTATCATGCATTTTATGAAATCTTTTCTTGGCACTGCAAAAATCACATCTCAATTTCATCAGAGATCAACAAAAATTTCTGAAAAAGCTTGCTGATATTCTTAACCAACTTCTTAGCAATCAAAAACCCAAAACGAGAAATAGTTTGAGTTGTACAATACTAATTACAACATCATTGTTATGCATTTTATGAACAAGATTTGGCACTATTTCTCCCAATATACGATTAAAGAAAAGACAACAAAACAAATTCAGATACTATTCCAGAAAGACAACACATAATAGAAAATTGACTACTAGTAAGTACTACATACGAGCTCAATCAACTTCAAGCAACCAGAAGGGGATGCAGCGGAAGAACAGATGCCATACAAAGACACAGATGTAAGGCAAGCTTCGGTGAGAAACAAAGATAGTGATCTTCAGATAAATGACTTAATTTATATCCAAAAAAAAAAAAGAAAAAGGTCAACCCAATAAACATTTTCGGAAAAAGAAGGAAAATTTCATGGAAGTTTGGAGGTATATACAGTACATTAGTCGTTATCAACTCACCGCGTGAATTCGAATTTGTTAAAGAATTCCCAATTGAAATTTCCAAGAACGAACCCACTCCCATGGCTGCAATGTAACTAAAATCAAAGAAAACGAGTGAAACAAAGAAATGGATTAACTTCGCCATCACTGAAAAAAGCCAAGAACACTGCAAAGAAGAAAGGGAAAAGGACAGGTCAAGGTTGACTTTGAATGGAAATGAAATTAAATAATGTGGAGCATCATGAACACCTACTGAAGATTACTTTAGGCTACAATGTTAAAATGACCAAGATGGAAAGTGAAAATATAGACTGACTACATGCTCCAATTTGGTGTTCATAGCCTCATTATCCTCTCTATTTATTTTAACTTAAGAAAAATAACTACTTTGGTTACAAAAAAAGAACATGGGCAAAATCTTACTGTGGTTATGTTATATATATATATATGTCTCTATTTGGTTATAATATAATTTTTTAAATATAAATTTAAAATTTATGTAACTTTTTTTTTTTTATAAATTCATACTTATCTTAACTAAAATATAATAAAAATTTTATTTAAAATAATAAAAATTAGATTTAGATTCATATAAAATTTAATATATATACTTGAATCAATAAGTTATACAGTAATTAACTAATAATTAATTTAATAAGATCGTAACTTCTTAATTAATATTTTGATCAATTTATAACGATGAAGTTGAATTTTAAACTATTGAATAATAATATTTTTAGATAAAACAAATATTCCGTAATAATTAAATTTTTTTAGTAAAAAATAGATATGTTAAAAAAATTTAATTTTTTTAAAAAATTTTAAACTGAAAAAAATAAAATAAAATAACATAAGCATTTGATTTTGATGATCATAGATTAGTAAAATATTGAACAAGGCATTTCTATGGTGAGATCAATGGACTACTCAATTTCATACACAAAATGTCTCTCAACATAGAATCAACCAATAAGCCCTTATTAGTTTTATTTACATTTCCCCATCTACCAAGAACTGAAACTCCATACATATATAGATATCTGTGAGCTCCTGCAATGCAGTCAAGTAAATTTGGGAGCATGGTTGAGCTTGAACTTATAAGTACTGCAATCGCCGAGAGAAAATGGTAAATCAGGACGAGTACCATTTGCTCGTTTGTTGTGGTAACCCGGGTAATCATCTTTGCTGAAGGGAACAATCTCATGCAAAACCAGACCTTTCTTCTCTGCGTTCTTCACTAATCCCCATCTGTTGTAAGGATATCCTTCCTTATGGCTCACATGGATCTCACCTTTCTCCTGTTTCAACAGAACTCTAGCATTCTCCATAAAACCCTTTATCAATCTCTTGTTCAACCTATTTACACACCATTAATAACACATATCAATTCATCATTCCAACTTCTATCAACTGAAGATATCTCCAAGGTATATAAATAGACATATATTACTAAAGATGAAAATGAACAGCCATATTTGTTACAGTGGCATTGACTTCAATATATTATCTCCCATTACCTGATACTATCTCTGATTCCCTTTTGTATAAAACCAAAACAAACAAAATGGTAACTTTTCTTTAGCAATAAGAGTATTTCCAGACCAAATTTTATAAGATTCAAGCAGAAAACTAGATATTATCTCCCGTTAGCAGATATTCATTGGATAGTGAATAGAGAGTAAACCCAACTAAATTCCAGTTATATTGATGGTAAAAACACTTATTTGATATAACATTGGACGATGAACAGAGAATAAACCCAACTAAGATTCGAGCTATATTAATAATAGAAACACTCATTATATAACATTGGACAGTGAATAGAGAAATAACTCAACTAAGATTCGAGCTATATTGATGGTAGAAACACTCATTTGATATATGATTGAATGATGAATAGAGAGCACACTCATCTAAGATTTGAGCTATATTGATGGTATAAGCACTCATTTGATATAACAAATTAGAATTGATGATTATTAGTTCTGCTGACAAGTATGGTTACTATTTTCATTACTTAATCTTATTTCTAGAAGTGAAAAGGAAGAATTCTCTCTACTTTCATCAATTCTTTTATGTAACATTATAATCTCAAATGCACCGGGTGATGAAAGGCAGTGTGCCTATAATCAGTCTCGCAGAGGACCTATTCACTGTGTGAAAACTGGTCTGCTCATAGTCTTATCCCTGAAACTAATGTGTACTGTGTGTGTCTATACGTATGCATATATATTAGGTTCTGCAAATAGAAATTAGAATGACTCCAAATAGTGAAATAAGTACTGAAACTGATACTATGCTGAAGTAATCATTATAAAGGAATGAAGAAAAACTGAGATGAAATTGGGGGAAGGAGACTCATAACTGGATTTGGCAGAAGCTATCCTCACGATACAAGAAACCAACATGAGGAAAGTTGTAGATGATGCGATCGAATCTCTGGGTTCTGAGAAAGAAATGTTGGCTCATATCTTTTACATCCACTCCGTACAACACCAAGCAGCCTCTCTCTTCAAGTTCCCTCACATTCCCCCATCCATTTCCATATTTTTTACTTAAGTTCTCTGTGTCAAATAAACAATCCTCATCTCTTCAGCAAGCAAATATATATAGATGAAACAAGATCATGTTTTTATCAAAAACCCATCTGCCAAATCCATTTTGATGGAAAACCCACTGAGGAAAACACAAACACACAACACACTAACTAATACACACCAATGCATCAGTCCAAAGATCAAATGGTATCAAGTTTTTATCAAAAATCCATCTGCAAAATCCTTTTTGATGGAAAACCCAGATAGGAAATCGATTCATGTTTGAGAAATAGTGGGAAGAAAAAGAAGAAAGAAAAAACGTTCACTATCAAGGCAAGTGGCACCATATAAATACATACGCTACTGTGTCAGTTGGAAGGTGAAATAATATCATGTTTTTATCAAAAACCCATCAACGAAATCCATTTTGATGGAAAACCCAGGAAAGAGATCTATTCAGGTTTGAAAAAATAGAAGAAAGAAAAAAAATAACCTTGGGTATCAAGGCAAGTGGCGACCATGTTTCCTGCAAAGCCAAAGGCTCTGGCTAAGCAGAGGGAGAAAGAGAAGTCTCCTTCTCCAACCAACAAGATTCGATGCTTTGATGAGTAATGTTTTCTCCATTTTTCTGCTCCTGGTTTTTCGTCATCCCAGTCGTCGTCGTCATCATCATCATCATCACCATCTTCATCTAGTTCTTCCTCTTTAGATTCTACTTCTTCTTCTCCTACTTCATAATCATCTTTCCCCATTGACTATCGTTGGTCTTCCTTTCTCTGTAAGCATCAGTAATGGGAATTCCAGTAATAAAGGAAATAGCCAAACAGCAGCATAAGACAGGGAAAGCAACAAATCGACTTTTTTTCTTCTTTCCTTTCTCTCTCTCTCTCTCTCTCACCGCTTCCCAGTAAGGTAAAGTAAGATGAGTTTTATTCAAATATTGATTTTCCTAAAATAAATTTTTTTAATTTTAAACTAATTCTATATTATATTTTTTGAAAGATTATTCTATTGTAAAAATTTGGTCTCATATGTAACTAAACTTGTTATTAAATGGATATATATCTATATATACCTACAAAATAGTTGTGGCATAGGGTTTATAAATTTACCTTCAATTATTTTCTTCTTCCTTCTTACACACAAAAGTTGAAATAATTAATCAAGTGTTTAACACATATGATTTGTTTAAATAGTACTAGAGACAAATAAGTTATTATTTTAATTTCTAAAATATGTACCATGTTATAATGAAATGAGTTATTAATTGTTGTAGAAGCATAAATAATATGGTAAATATAATTAACCAAAAAATATGAAATAAACCACATTTGTAATACCTTCTAGCCCATTTGTGCCTTTTGAAAGATCAAAAGATTACTCAGGCTGAAAATGTTACCAACATACAGAGCTCAAAAGGAACATTTTCAGAACAATAATGACTGAACTATTCACATTGTGAGTCAGTAATTATATATTTTTCTGATACAGATCAAAGACACCGACAAATACTAGTCCGTTTTTTTTCTTAACGAAAATAAAATGCAAAAGATAGTGTATAAGAAGTTGAGGACTCAGTGAAGGCAGCACATCGTGAGTGTCAAGGCTAAAAAAAGCTCCATCTTTCGTCCCACTTACACCGGCAATATATACTAGACCACATTGAGCTAAAAGTTACTGAAGAAGCCAGCAAAATATCTTACTCGAGCATCTTCGAGAGATGAGGATTCAACTGGAATTTCGGAGATTAGCTAACCCACTTAGTATCCCTTCGAGGGGTTTGCTGATGGAGCTTCTTTTATCCTGGAAAGATTACAGATGCTTCAAAATCCCACTAACATCTTGACCCATAAATACAATATGAAGCTATTTATACGCAAGAAATGCAGCAGATTACTGAAACACCACCAATGCATAACATATATAAAATGCTTCTCATATGAAAATTTCATCCCTGGCTTTGAGACTACACTTATCAGCAAATTATGTGAGCATAAAATAACTGAGAAGATAGAAATGTATACGTCTATTACACTCCATTTTGTTCAAATCATTTAAGTTCCTTCAATCTCCATTCTATTTCTTAATCTTAACTACTTGATATGTCAATTGGGTTATAATTTATATTCTTAAAATAAGTAGAATTTAGTAGTAATATATATATATATATATATTTTATGTATAACTAAACAAATTCTATTCGTATTTTAAATTCTACAATGATGAATTTGTGTTCCTGCCTGTCCAAGCAAAAATTACAAAAATAAATAAATCGAAATTAACATGGAATTGACTTGATATTAGAATAATATTTGAAGAATTATGAAAGCAAATAAATTGAATTTATACTTCAAATTAGGATGATATTTTGCCGAAAATTTTACATTATTTGTATTTAATTCTCATTCTTACTCATTTTTTAAAAAAAAAATTAAAAAAAAATATTATTATGAACAATAGTACTAATGGAGTACCGCCCGTATGCAAAATTCTCATTCTTACTCAATAGAACAGAAACTTAAATGAAATGCAACCTTAACGTAATAAAGTGGTTATAAGTTGACCTTATCTATTTCTAATAATGGCCTAACAATCTAATACCATTATCACAAAGTTACTGAGGTAAAAACGAACCTTCAGGGATGGAACAAGAGCGAAAACCTCATCAATAGTTTCTGGATGCGCATTGGCAATCACACATATCTGCATCAGGACACTTGTATCAGGAGGAAATAAATGCCATAATAGCTCAAATTCAAAGTTAATAACTTAAGTTACCTCACCATCAGTGACACCATAATTTGTCAGAGTCCTGATATTAGAGTTAAAATATGTAAACACCAACTTGGAGAATTCAAACAGAGGTCATATAATACTTAAGCTAGTACACACAATGCTCCATAGAAAATTCATATGGAGAAGTATAATGAAACAAGGATACTCGAGAAGCTTTCTAACGGGCTGAGGGTCCGTAAAATTGTTTTTGCTTTTTGCATACTGCAGTCCTTTGTCAAATGATCTGCATAGAGACAACAGACTTTAGAGGCCGTCAAAAAGTGATTTACTTAAACACAAAATTGGTGCATGTAAGTTACTAACACAGGGATTTTAATTGTTGGATCTCTAGATAACACAACCATCTGGTCCTGGATTCCTTCTAAGATTAATGCAGCCTCACAGTCCATCAGGCACTTAGCATTTTCTGGAAGTTCTGTAAAATATTGCAAAACAACAATAATAAGAAAATATCACCCAAGTCGAGAAATGCCCCAACATGTATGAAAAAAACAGATATAATATATCTCTATATGTGGAAGTACAGGAACAGGAGAATATTTTATTGCAATTCTTCTTCTGCTGAGATAAGTAACCATTAGTTTAGGATTTTTAATATTTTGCTCAAAGGCAAGCCCATCTCGGATGGTGTTTATTTGTAGATTTATCCGATTTCTTGTCTCTGAGAGTCTTGTAGATATTTCCTTCTCTGTAGATATTTCCTTTTTGTACTTGGGTTCTCCCCCACCACCTGGGTGCATCGTTAATTTATGGTATTTTCTTATCTAGAAAATAATATATCTCTATAAACAGAAGAATTTGCAGTTAATGCACATCAATTATTTACCAGCTGCATCATGCAAATCTGGGAAAGTAAAAACGACAAATACAGCTCTGCCTCATTTCAACAACCAGTGACTCATATCTTCTACAAAAAAGTGGCAACCACTAAATAGCCATCACAGACACCTTAATGATGTTATCCTCTAATAAAGTTACTGAAAAAAGAAAAGCAAAGTAGTCAACACACTAAGAGACTCACAATTACTAAAATAAAGCCGATGCACAGAAAAACAAGTGAAGCAAGGAGAAATTTGATAAACAAGTTCCAATTAGAATATTTCCTCCATAGTAATTCATTTAAGACAATCTGTAGGGAATAACTTTTTATTTTTTCTGATTTTAACTATTTTCTTGCAGAACATGTTCCTTAAGAATATGATATAGCACCAAGATGAAATTTTTCTTTGGAAAAGGGTTAGCATTGCATCTGTTTGCAATTAAACAGAAGAAAGAAGAGGTATTATTGCCAACAAGCACCAGCGAAAATATAAGGAAGAACAAATATATTACAATTATTGGATTGGAAGATGCTAACTCCATATCATTCTGACAAATGATAGCTAAACTAATATATCTTAAAACAAAATAAAGTTTGTGTCAATAATATGAAAGTAGCTAGGTACAAACCTGCCCCAATTTTGAGCTCTAGTGGCTGGGGTTCCTTCACTGCAGAAATTTTTCCTCCTTTTACGGATTTGTCTCCTTTTCCGACTTTGATCCTATCACCTTCAATGTTTTAACCATTGCGATGACAGGATATCAGATAGCAAACAAGAATACAGAAGACAATGATAAAAAGAACAAATTAATACCATTACCACCTAGACCTTGAAACTTTCCATCAGAACTTAACGGAGAACTCAAATTGGGCTCGGACAAACCTAAAGTGCAGATAGAACAACCATGAAGCCAAAAAGGTGGAAGAATGATAAACCTCATGAAAAGCATGCATAAACTTGTTGAGATTTTCCTAAAGAGAACCAAAACATAAATGAGATTTAAAATTGAATAGAAGAAGAGAACCCTCAGCATTGAAGTGAACTTTCCTTCCCCTCTTTGACTTAGCCGAACTATCATCCTTCCCTTTCAATGATGCTACACCAAAGACAAAGAAATAAACAATAAACATAAGTATGGTGCTTTAATAACAAAACTGTAGAAATTTTAGCGATGCTTTAAAAGGGAAGAAGGAAACAATATAGGTTCCTCGAACAACAACAGATTCTATGGCCAATTGCCAGATACTAAATGAACAAAAAAATACCATAAATAGCAGCCACAAATGTTAATACCTCTAGACCAGAGGGGGGAAAAGGAAAGATTCCTGCTTTTCTAGAAAGATCTCTAAGTCAAACAGAACTAATAGTACCAGAACAAAAAGGCAAACCATCAAAGCTCACGAGGTACTTTAAATTATGACCCAAAGTTCAGAGAACAACCATCTTATTACTAGCACAGCGCCACATGGAAAGAGCTCAGTGATTTCTGGCTTTTCAACGCCTTGAGCACAAAATTGAACCAGCATCATTGCAAGGCTAAAGCTAATATGTTCCTGACATTGTACCACATGAAAGAAACTGACTCTTTCTTTTACAAATAGGTGGAAACTTAGAGTTGACAAACAATTGGAAATATATGAAAACAAGATACAGCAATGGTGAACCAATTACTATAAAAAAACGTAATTCCTTTTAAGGAACATCGATATCTAAAAGTAATGAACAGGCTTCTTATGTTTCATTTGGTTCAATGCTCATTGAATTTCTAGCTAGTTTGTACTTCTAATTCTCATATTAGTCTTCTATGCACAATTACAACATAACATGTAGTTTTTTTGAGATAGCACCTCCCCTGCCTTGAATTTCCATGATTATGAAAAACCAACCCACCTTGAACTCCTTGTTAGTTAAAATTCAACAAGCACTTTGAAAAGTAGGATGGGAATTTCCATAATCAAGAAAATTCAAGGTGGTGTGGTGGTACTTAAACACAACAGTTATGTTGTGTTTTTTCAATGCCTTGAGCACAAAATTGAAACAGTATCTTGCATGGCTAAAGTTAATATGTTCCTGTCATCATAACACATTAAAGAAAGACTGATCCTTATCTTTTGCTACAAAGAATAGGAACATATGAAAACCAGACACATTGATTGGGAACCAACTTTTATCAACAAGATTGCAGGAATTTCCTTTCAGGAATATAGATATCTAAAAATGACAAACATCTTTCTTATGTTGCATTTGGTTCAATTTCCATTCAGGTCATAGTTATAATTCTCATACTAATCTTCTATGCATACTTAGAACATTAAATGCAGTTCTTTAAGATACCACAACCCCTGTTTTGAATTCCTTGATTATGCAAGTCCAACCCATCTTGAATTCCTCGTTGGTTAAAATTCAAATTCCTACGATCAAGAAATTCAAGATGGTATAGTAATAACTTAAATAAAACAATTTATGTACTAATTATGGATAATAACACTAATCTAAAAATTTGAACTAGGAATTGACTGGGAATCAAATAGGAATTGAACCAAAGCAAGATCAGAGCTCATAACCGACAGGCTATGAAAGAACACAACCAAAATGAAACGATAAAACGAGCGAGTAAAACCAGAGAAGTTCAAACCATCTTACATTTGGCTCCTTTAGATGGTAGTGAAAAACCTTTTCCTCCTTTCTCCGACATTGGTGCCTACCCACCACCACCTACTTCCGCAACTCCACATAAAGCATTGAGCAGATATGTGTTAATCAATAACACCAAATACGCCAAACGAACATAAACCTACTTTTCATTCGAAGAAACAGAATCGGCATTTCATGGAATTTTTACGAAAACGCATAACTCGTAATCAATTCACATCAAATTTCTCGATACCAAAAAAAAAAAAAAAAAAAACTACGTACGAATCATATCAGCTCAACAAAAATCAACGCTGAAGGAATCGTTTTTCCCTTAAATAAATGGAGAAACCTAAGCAAAACTCAAATTGTTCCGGACTAACAAATTTAAATTGAAGGAGAAAGAAAACTATAAGTACAATGCAAGAAGAAGTTACCTGCGATCGAGAAGGAAGAACAGTAACTACTCAGCGACCAGTGGGGGTGGGGAAGGGGGAAGAGGACTCGACTACTACAGGTTTTTTTTTTTTTTCCCCAATTATATAGAGAATATATTATTATTTTTGTATTATAATTAAATTTTAAAAAATTTTGTAATTTACATTTTTATTATTAAACGTACAGAATTATTTAAATTTAAAATTTTTTATATTCTATTTTTGTAAACGTATAGAATTATTTTAATGTAATATACATATAATAGCATATATTAGAAAATAAAAAAATAAAAAAAAAATTATTCCCACTGAATTAATTTTTTATTTTTAAAATTTTTCCTAAGTAAAAACTTTATGTTTCTAATTTTTTTATTTTAATTAATAATTTTCAGCTCAACCCGACCCATCATGAATCGGGTATGAGGGGACAATAAAGTAAATGCAAAATATTTCGCGTTATTTTTTTATCAACCCCCCATTATGAAAGTGTTCCGAGAATGATGGGCTTCCAGTAAACTAACGAGCTAGCTTACTTCAAGTCTATTAAAAGACTCTCTATGTTACGCACTGTCTGATTGCCGTTTTGTGTACGTTAGACTTGCTCATTAAGAATATGTCCCCGCTTATCATAATATCTATATTTTTATGTTTAAAGAGAGTGGTAGTCGTGCTTCACGGGTCGTGCTCCACACCCGTGAAGCACTTTCTCCCCCTTTTTGGTATGTCTTTTTATTTGAGTGAAGTGAAGTTCATGCGAATGAAGTTCACGAAACAAAAAAACAACGAGACTCCTAACTTATTTTTGTTCACAATCAAATTAATCTAAAAAATTTGACACTTGTTATGAAAGTGTTTTGGGAATGTTGGGCTTACTTCAAGTTTATTAAAATACTCTCTATGTTACGCACTGTCTGATTGCCGTTTTGTGTACGTTAGACTTGCTCATTAAGAATATGTCCCCGCTTATCATAATATCTATATTTTTATGTTTAAAGAGAGTGGTAGTCGTGCTTCACGGGTCGTGCTCCACACCCGTGAAGCACTTTCTCCCCCTTTTCGGTATGTCTTTTTATTTGAGTGAAGTGAAGTTCATGCGAATGAAGTTCACGAAACAAAAAAACAACGAGACTCCTAACTTATTTTTGTTCACAATCAAATTAATCTAAAAAATTTGACACTTGTTATGAAAGTGTTTTGGGAATGTTGGGCTTACTTCAAGTTTATTAAAAGACTCTCTATGTTACGCACTGTCTGATTGTCGTTTTGTGTACGTTAGACTTGCTCATTAAGAATATGTCCCCGCTTATCATAATATCTATATTTTTATGTTTAAAGAGAGTGGTAGTTGTGCTCCACACCCGTGAAGCACTTTCTCCCCCTTTTGGGTATGTCTTTTTATTTGAGTGAAATGAAGTTCATGCGAATGAAGTTCACGAAACGAAAAAACAACGAAGCTCTCAACTTATTTTTGTTCATAATCAAATTAATCTAAAAAATTTGACACTTAGTTACAATTTCATCCTAGTATTTTTTTCTTTTTTTAAAATTTAAACCTCTCGTGTCTATCATTTAAGAAATATAATAAACGTACCCCGAAATAAGAATAAAATTATTCCGCGCTGAAATTAATTACATTCAAAATAGTAAATTTAAAATCAAATATAAAAAGAAAATAAATTAATTTCCATGAATAAACTACCTTGTTTACAATATCAGAACTTGAAAACTCCATATACAAATTGGATTATTTACATTATCTATGTATTTATGAACAAGAACAAGAACCCATTTTGGTTAAGTTTGAAATCATGGGATTTATCTTGAGTGATTCACTTTTGAGATAATCCAAATACCCATGATAGATATATAACCAAGGATTTCCAAAGATTGTATATGGGGAAGTAGAGAAAAAACAAATTTGTTCTGGTTAAGATTGGTTGATGAAGATCATTTCAAATTGCAAAGAGGACATTTCAATTTTCACAACATAAAGATTATGATATATATGAACAGAATGATATACATATATATATATATATATGCAGATAAACACCAGAAATCTCAACACCTTCACCTCCTCTTCCCAATGAACCAAGTAAATGAACAAACAAACACAAACCAAAAAGTTCAATAGCTACAGAGCTTCATCTATTGAGATGAGAGAAGACCAAAAAGTTCTAACCTTGACATTGTAAATCAAGAGACTCAATTTCTCTCTAACTAAACTATTAGCCTTTTGCACAACAATATGCCACATTCTCCAAGCAAAACCAAACCCATCTCCATTTTTCCCAGGCTTATACCTTGAAAGTTTGCCAAAACTCAGGTATCATCAACTTGGGAGTGAAACACAAAACTCGGAAATGTGGTGGTGATGTCTCTGAACAAAGAAAAAACCAAGTTCGTTTCAGTTGCGAAAGCCAAATTTTTCTATAAGAGTTGCAGGTAATATTTAATAAGAACGACAACTAAATTTCCGAGCTAATTAAAGTGTCTTCTTTTGGCCTTCTAAGAATACTCTATCATGGATACGCGATATTATGGTAGTAGGAATACAAAATGGTTAAAAGTAGCAACTCACTTGAGATATTGAAGAGTCATATTCTTTAAAAGGGATGGATGCCGCAGCACAAGGTTTCGCCACTCTTCCTTGTCAATCTTCCCGTCATGTTTGGTGTCAGCTTCTTCAAAGGTCTAGAACAAAGAATATAAGGAACCCAAGATAAATTATGAAATAAGCAAATAATATGCAGGGTGAAAAAGGTAAAAATTGTACAAAGATGTTTTTTCTTTTCCATTATAACAAATTAGGGTTAGGATTAGATGAATGAAGAAACACAAATAAACAAAAAACGAGAGGAAGACAGGGACCATCATTCCGCCATTCAGGCAGTTACAACTTCCTGCCTTTATAACCTATATATTGGCATGTATTTAAGGAGAAATCATGGAAAAAATTTATTGAAATCAGAAGATATTTTCTCTCTCAAACTTCACCGACTCTTTCTTGTATTTATCTTCCTTTTTTTTCTCTTTCTTCCTCTCTCTTTCCTATCCAAACTATAAATCAGGTTCGTGACTAAGAAAAATGATAAATAACGTGAAATTAGCATACATCAAGCGACAACAGCAAGGGCACACCACAGTTAACGTGCAGTAAAAATACATGAATTCAGAAATTTCATCTGGGTTGTTCTGTCCAAATTAGCAACCCTTAAAATTTTGAAGGATTTGGAATTTACTACCAGCAGAGCATGATATAGTAGGAACAAGAAAATCTTATAATATAGTAGGAACAAGTCCAGACATCAAACTGGAAGCGAGTATATGGACTTATTTAGGATGCCTACGGGATAACGACCAATAATATTTGCCTCAGTTCTCAAGTAAACAGAAGAGCACAGAGAAGAATCTTGCAAGATATCTAGTTAATAAATTTTAGTAGATTCACTTAATAAATCAGAGTAGGAAGAGAATTGAGAAAAAAAAAAGCCAACAGCTAAACCATAGTGATTAATCTATCATTGAATGAGGTTACATGCTCACATATTAACTAGAACAATCAAGCTAAGGCATTACCTTATCAATGATGCTCTCTATCACATCATCCGAGAGATTCATACCAGATTCAGCAAGAGTCGCCACTACCATTTGCTTTACCTGTTAATTTTAAATTTAAGAATGAAATAATGTGGATAAGATCCTGAAAATTATAGAAATAACTCACATTTAAATCTCTTTCAAGAGAGTAAATTTAAAAGGGAATATAGAGAAAAATGCAGTCTAGATAAAAACGATAGAGAGAACACCAAACACAACTTAACCCACAAAACAATTTATCAAAAGGCTCCAACTTTATTCAAAAATATTAACCAATTTCTCTAAAAAGTAAATAAGAACCATCAATACCTCTTGCCTCTCAATGAAGCCTTGCTGTTTGAGATCATAAAGCTGGAAAGAAACTGCATTGCCAATGTTCATTAGTAACATCAACTTATGTGACCAGAGTATTTAAGACTAAGCTATAAGAAATAAACAAAAACTATGGCAGAATATATTAAATAGCTATTTCCAAACATCCACAAGAAACTGGCTCCCCTTCCTCCTAACGGAAGCGTTCAACAAATTCTTAAACCAGCCTCCTTTTACATTTTTACTTCCCTCTTTTTATTTTATTGTTTTTCCCTGTTAGTTCAGGGTAGGGAGACTGGGGAGTGGGGCATAGATTTAAAGCTTAACATGCAACCTTATTTCCAGAAACGAACAAGACTTACAATCAATCTTATCCTCAAGTGGCGCATGCGGGTGAAAGACAGAGAGAGCTCTTGCAAACTCTTCAAAATCTAGTATTCCATTGTGCTTTGAGTCGAACAAGTCAAATACCTACAAGGTTGAAGATACAGATGGATGTAAATAGTCTAGGAACTTCTTTAAGTGCAAATGAATAGCATGATTATATGCATGGTATGCCTGCTTGTGACCACAATCAACAGTACCCAAAATGTATGATACCGAAAAAGAAATGAAACCCAGCTAAAAATTCTCAAGGGTTTGAGTGTTTTGCCATATATACCCGATCTGCAAAAAGGCTCTCCTTCTTGTTTGTCTTAAACAATGCTAACTGAAATTCTTCCTGTAAAGTAAAATTTTGAAAATTTCAAAAGAGTATAAATCGGAGTTAGATACACATAGCTAAAGCATATTAACGTAAGAAACCAAAGATAAAGTAGGGAATAGGTAAATAATATAAAGAGTAAAGATTGTAAAGTTTATACAGTGATAGCTTTGTCTTTTCATTAGAACAAATTAGGGTCAGAGTTAGGTGAATAAGAAACAGAAAAACAGAAAATTGAGGGAAAGATCCTGGCCATCCGATCCTCAGTCTGAAAATGTGGACAACGATCTCCAGTGGTATTTAAGACAAATTACGATTAGGGTTTGGGAATTGGCCAGTTCATCCTGCCGATTAGAGTTCTCCCTTGTTTTGACTCTCATGTTTTACGGAACAATGGTAAATTCAGAGCATTTTTTGCTCTCTTTTCTGTATATAATCGCATATTTTCAAATATGTAAGCATGGAATGAATTATTTGAGTATATTTCCATTATCTCCCTAAAATTTTTTCTCTCTCTCTCTTTCACTGTTTTTATTCTCTCGGCCTTCTAACTTTCTCTCCCTCTCTCTTGTTCTCTCTCCCTTTCTCTTAAACCTGAAGTAGTTATCTTCCAGATCTGAACCATGTATCAGGTTCGTGACAATTAAACATTGAGAAACTGATATTTGAATTAAAATAAGTTTCATGCCACAACAAGATTATGTTAAGATAAAATGAAAAAAAAAACATTCTGCATTTATGATACAAGAATTGTGGTAGTCAAATTACCATTAAAAGACAACTCACAACAATAGCTTCTCTTACCTTGTTGATCAATCCGTCATCAATTACAGCACTGCTAATCTTCTTAAACAGCTCATACAGAGCTTCAATTTCACTTACACTAACTGCAATGGATGCAAAGAAGATGGTGATAAAGCAAATAAAACTTAGAAAGCCCAATGGGTATATTTAAGATAAAGTACACATATCAAGCAATCATTATATGAACAATGAGGGGCTGTAAAGGCCATAGTAGACCTCTTTTCCTAAAAGATGAAACCACTCATGTAGAATGATGACTTATTTTCCCCAAGAATCACAAGACTGTAGTATGCATGTAAGAATGCAAATACAGCTTCTTTCACTTTTAAGTCATTGGTCATGACATCTAAAACCAGATATAAAATAAAGGGAACATACAGACTGTTGCCCTAGCAATCACTTCTGGATCTTCCAGACCCTTGGGTTGCTTGTATAATTCGGTATCACAACAATTCACCACACTAGCACACAAATGCTTTAATCCGTCTAAGCACTGAACCATGATCTTCTCCGAACAGCAAAACACTCCATAACTACATATATGGAAAAGAACCCAAATCTTAAGTTTAGAACAATCTGTTTAAAAAGAAACTAAAAACAAATATAGTTAACTAATTGCTTCTCCAAAAGATGCATGCATTGATTAGTCCTTGACAGAAATGGGCACATGAGAAATTCTCAAGCAATAGTAAGGATAAGTAGTTTGAAATCTCTAAAATTGCAAAGAAGAATCCCCAAATTTTAAAAGCCCGAACATATCACAGAGAATTTTATACTGCAAGTCACGGCAAACTGTCATGTAACACAACCCAAAAGAGAAAAAATTGCATTGTTGCGTTGGATTTTCTTGGGAGGTAAAGTCTAAATAATTAAAAAAATGGAAACTGATGTCTGTTAAATCTTGAAAGCAGTAAACTCAGAATAACTTTTTGCAAGACAAATATATAGGTAAATTAATTGCATTCTACATCATGTTAAATGTATGTCCTGTTTATAGACTCAGACTAATATAGACAAAGTTGAAATATAATTTTGTTGCTGTCAAGTTGGCACATTCAAAGGACAGCCAATGGAAGTTTAAAAAATTAAGAAAATATGGAATTCTCAGAGAAATTTTCCCCAGAAGTCGTAAAACTCTATTCGAAATACACTGGTATTTCATTCCATTACCCGTATATATATAATAGTTTTGTTAACTGTATTTTCATTCCAAGCAAAAAATATTATAAGAGAGGGAAAAAGAAGAGATATCAGAACATCACAGCTTCGATCAAAACCTGAATGGCTGTAAGAATCTCTTACTTTTCCATCTTTTTTGTTTCTAGCTTCCCAGAGAGAAACATGGAACAAGAATGACGTTATCAACGGTTGGTTTGTCTTGCCTTTCCAAATTTATTATTCTTTTGTCGCCATCCAGTTAGTTAAAAGATAGGAAACGTCAGAATCTTACTAACATTGAATACTTATAAGATTGCAGAGATCCTTTCCTCTTCGCACGAGGCGACAAACAAACCAATTAATGAAAAACGACAAATTCCAGTAACATCCGAAAAGGAAAAAGAACCTAAGAGACATGCATGCATGCACGCAAACACTTTCAACCAACTTTTGCACTAAAAAAGATATAAAAATATAACACCAGGAAGTAAATGATACTGAAACAACATCTATTAAACTACGTAAGTCTGGCGATCGATTGATTACCAAAAAGTGGATTGCAGCAATCTCAAACCACCATCGTTTGCATAAGTTGAAACCAATCAATTTTATTCCATGTCGAGAGCTGTCTACATATCTTAACCACCATTGCAATTTATACAAATTCTATATCAACACAAACAAGAATGTCTAGGCCCCCCCTATCATAATCAAGATCTTGTAGCCCTAAACAATAATCCAATGTTAAATATCCAAAGTCATATCTAAAGCTTCAAAGGGTTCACAAACTTCATATCTTCATTCAAACATTTGAAAGGTTATTACTTTCTTCACAAACTTCATTTAAACATACAATTAATAATCAACCACTCACCATTAGACGCAGCCCAATTCAAGCTCAAAAATAAAATTAGTCATCTATAATGATCTATCAAGCCAAGCATTGTGTAAAGCCACCAAGATTAATGCAATCAAGAATCATACAAAACCCAAATTCTAACTTCAAACATATAATTCACTCATTAACACATACAAATATAATCAATCTTGCATGCGACACTAAGGGTTCAAACACGAAACGAAATTACAACTCGGACCACCAAAAAGCTCAATGCATTACAGAAACGGATCCATGAACCCGAATTCCCCTGTTCGATAACTCTCAAATGCCACCATCAAAATCGAAAAATTTAGATATAAACGAGGCAGATACATCAGACAAACCCTTAACCCATACTAGATCAATAAAAGCCATAAAAATTGTAACTTCAAACGAAAAAGGATCAATCTTTCAAATTGTAAAGATACGAAAATTTCACGAAGAGATTATAATTTACGGGAAGAAGCAAATTTGAAAGGAAAAACCGAATGAAAATGGAGAAAAGGCTTTACCTTTAGAAAAACCAGAGAGAGGAGAGGAGGAAGAGAAGGGAGTCAAGTTTCCGATACATTTCTGCCAATTTCTTTTTTGCTCTTTTAAAAAAAAGTTTAAAGCTTTTTCTTGTTATTGCAGAGTGCAGAGAAGGGGGTTTGGTTTTCTCCTAACGGGGGTGAATGATTGTGATTAGTCATATATATATACACACACACACACCCACACCCACACACATACTTGTATATATATGATGAAGCACAAAATGGCTGCTGCCAATGGCCAAGGAAATTGTGAAATTACAAAAGAAGGCAGGTTTTTTCTGTCAAGCTAAAAATGGAAGCCAAGGTGGGGGAAATCTCATGTACACGTGGCAGCTAGTGGATCCTGATTATCGGCTGTGATCGTTTTGATGGACGGTCATGATCATTCTAACGCATGTCTAAACGGTACTAAACATTTATACTCTAGCTGGTATCGATGTCTTCTTGTGCTGTGCTTTTCATGTGTTCTCACTCCAAAAAGAAACACGCGCACCCTGCTGCTTCTTATGAAGGCAGTTACATGGGTTTTTGTGTTTTGACCCTGTGACGTCAGCATGCCTTGCTGTGTGTATATAAATATGTACATACACACACATATATATATATATATATATATATATATATATAACCGTTGTATTTAAAGAATTGGAAGCTAATTTGTTAAGTAATTAAGTTATTTATTAATTAAATAAATTTAGTTTTTAGAAAATTTATTTGAAAAGTAATTAATTTTGTCTATATTTATTTTAATTTGAAAATTAATTATTATTATTTTTAAATATTTTACAATTACGTAATATTTTTATCTTTTTTATAAAAATTTAAATTTAAATCGAACTATTCTCTTATATTTAAGCGACTGATTATTATTATTTTTTTAAACATTCTTTGACTACATAATACTTTTGTTTTTTATTTTTTAAAAGAATGTAATTTTAAATCGAATTGTATTTCTATATTTATTTGTATTTTTATTTAATTGAATATTAATATTTTTATTTTTTTTATAAAAATATAAATTTAAATTGAATTATTTTTTTATATTTGTTTTTATTGAAATGTTAAGTATTTTTTTAAAAATATTTTTTATTGAATAGTTAGTATTTTTATTATTTTTATAAAAATATTAAGTTGAATCGAAATATATTATATAATTTTTTTAAATTGATTATATAATTATTTGATTTTGGGATTTCTACACTAATAATTCACAATGGGTTTGTTTTTCAATTGGTTTTACAAATTGAAAATTTATTAACACAAAGAAGAAAACCAGAATTGCAATTAGTACAAATTGCCAAAAAAAAAAAAAAAGTAAAACAGAAGGGTTATTTGTTGTTCAATTTATACTATCTGTCTCTGCCTTTTTCATGGCCCTGGTCTGATCTATTTCCCCTCTGTAATATCTTCTTTGGGTCCAATTTGATCCCAGAATTACCTTCTCCTCTACTTTCTCTTACTCCCTTTTCAAACTCAATCTCATCAATCTCTCCTCTCATCATCTTTCTTTCCATTTCTACCAGCAGCATCTTCTCATCACTTCTCTTCATTCTGTGATGATTGTCTCTTGCACTGGTTTCAGGAACTGAACTTCTCCTTGTTCCATCTGCCTTGTTGGTTCTTTCATCTGAACCCAATTGCAGCCTACTTATATCATGTTCGACACCCGGTTTGTCTGTCTGTTTTCCTCTGGACAAGAGCTCCATTGCCGGCTGCTTTTGGCTAGGAGCTCTAGAACTGCCTTCTTGGTCGAAAAACAGGACCTGGACAACTGTTCTCAATGGCAGCCTTTCGTTTTTCACAGCGTGAGCACGTACTTCGGAAGAGAGTTTCTGGCAGTCTAGACCTCTGCAAAGACGCTTCTTATCTGCTTTGCTTATCTCAGGATGCTCCTGCTTGGAAGTACTGACATGTGAGTTATATATATATATATATGTTAAGAAAATAAATCATCAATATGCATACAATCAGACAAAGTAAGGAGTAAAATAAGAAAATACAAAATATTTAACGTAGTTCAGTAAAAATGCCAACGTTTATAAGTAAGATCAGAAAGAAACTTTTCACTATGATGAAAAATAAGTATATCATCATTAGAATTGTAAATCCTTATATAAACAAAATATTAGGTTTTTTTTTTTTTTCAAAATATTCCGAAAATATGTACATAGTATTCTTCAGAATATACACAAAATCAAGTCATGTCAATATGTATATATACATTAATATTATCTTTAAAAAAACTATACTGCATTGACAGCAGAATGTCATGAGAAGAATAGTAGGCATACCTTGAGATATATGTTAATTGCTTTGTAAAGGCCATCATGATCCTGCCTTGCAATATCTGGCAAAGTTTCAGCAAGAAACACAAATCTTGAAACTGGCATCTTGAAATCCTTGGCAACCACTTGGAGATAAGAGTCAATTAGCCTCCCGACCTTTCTAATTGATCTTATAAATTGATTATTTTCTGCAGGTGCTGGGGAATGTCTTCTCCATAACTGCAAGTAACTTTCTAACACTGCCACAACCAATTCTATATCATAAAAGGGCTGATCCGAGGAGGAGCATGAAGGAAATAGTAGCTCTTCTACACTTGCCTCCTCAAATTGCAAACTAGCTTTCCTTATGAGTTCTGTCTTGGTCAATGAAGAAGCTCCCAAATAATTAGCAATACTAAGAAGTCTTAGCAAGAATCCTACTGAAACTGATCCTCGATCCGAAGGAATCAGACCCACAATGGCTTCAAGAATCTTTCGATGCTTTTCCATAGTGTCTTCGCTTTGGGAAACTGAACTCTCTGGTCGCCTAGACCTTTTAGTTTCTGGTAGCCAACGGCAAGCATATACATGCAGAGCTTCACCAATAAGTTGCGGTGGTAGCAAAAATGTTGATCTGACTGCAGAGATTATACATCGAAATAATTCTAAATCAAGATCGGAAATGTCCTCCGTCCACCAATCCTTCGGAACAGATTGATGCTGCTTCTTGTCAAATCCTGGTCTAGTATATTTATAAGACCATGAGACCTACAGGAGAATCATAAATTTCAAATGAAGAAAAGGGCTTTGTCTGATAGAAGAGAGGTACTATACAAAGTATAAAAATAGCTCTCTGGTGGAATGAATGAATCATGAATAATAGATATCAATCTGATAACCTTGGCAGGAGGTGTGAGTATTTTCTCAACAACTGAATCTATGCACCTTCTGATGATTCCAAGATTTTCAGACCATTCAGGTAACTTGGCAGTCATTTGTAGCGTGACAATTGTGTCCTTCCAACCTTCTAGGATGCATGATGTGAAGAAAGCCTCAAGCTTTAGCACAAAATTTCCCTTCTCAATCGACTCAGTCATCCGAAGAAACTTGGCAGCACAAAATGCAGCCACAAAGTTATGAGCACTGAGATTGATTGCTATCCCGTAGCAGAATTTGGCACACAGCTCAAAAGCATCTTCCCCTCCGGGAATATCATGGAGATCAATAGTAACATTTTCAGAATCATCAGAATCCGAGCAAAGTCTTTGCAGGAGGCCACACTTCGGAAGAAGTGGAAACTGCAGCTAAGAGCAGCAAAATTAACAAGAGTTTAAGTTTCCTTTGACTGATAAAAAGCTATCTGCACAATGATTATGCTATTTTCCCTCTGAATTAGCCATTGCAGAACCATGATTTCAAATCTAGTTGTCACAGATATAATTCTCATTTTTCAGAAGGAACAAGACAGGTTACTTCTTATAGGACTTTTCTACTAAGCACCTTCAACGCGAAGTATGGCTATATCAACCTGTTCCATAAGACATGATTCTATCATTTTCTCTTCATTTCTTTTCTCATCATGTCCTTACTGTTATCCACTTCGAAAAACTTACTATCAACTAATCGAAATAAAACTATTGAGAAGATAAATATCCAACATACACACAATCACACATAATAAAGAGCAAAATGAGAAAAAACATAAAATTTAACGTGATTCAGCAGAGATGTGTACATCACTGGGTAAGACCAAGAAGAAACTTTCTATTATGATGAAAATTGAAAGTACATCATTGATAGAGTTGTAGGCCCTTATATAAACAAACTACTAGAATTTTCATGGAAATATTCTCAAAATACACTCAGAATATTTCCAAAATCAAATCGCATTAACAAAAATCATATTGTCGAAAGTATGCATCAATGAAGAAAATAACTGGGAAGTTTTTTGTACAAACTCATACCTTGTGCAGAAGATAACTAATATTATTAATTCGTATAACAAGATCACTTGGTATCTCTGATATCAAAGTCCTGCATCACCAATTAACTAATTAACCATTTGCTTGGGCGTATAATAACAATAACAGCATAAAAATTGCAGAACAGAACAAGGTACCTGGTAGCCTCTTCTGTGTAAAATGTGTCGGGCTTTGTCCCAAGTTTCATAAACTTCATTTTTACTTCTTCTGATCACAAGGACATGACCAAGTTTCACTTCATCAGTATGCAACATACCCTGCTCTTATACTGTCTGAAAAAGAAAAAGAATTTCATGAATGAAATTTTTAGTAGATGAACCTCTGAGCCACAGTTTGCGGATGAACAAGGAAGATACAAAGCATGGTTTAAATTGAAAGAAATGTCAAAATTAAAATTTAAACCAGGAAAAAGAGAAGAAGCAATTCTCAGGAGTGAGGACATACTTACAAGTGAAAGATTTCTAAGAGGGCAAAAGGTAAATCTAACAGCTATAACATTTGACAAACATGGGTAAATGACTTAAACCCCATCATCCTGTTGTAATCAGTGACATTTCTTTTTGCTTCTTTTCACTTCAGATGACCAACAAGAAGCAAAAAATAAAATAAAACGAAGAAGAAGAAGAAGAAGAAGACGAAGAAGAAGAGAAAAGAAGGAGAAGGGAGAAGAAGAAGAAGAGAATAGAAGAGAAGGAGACGGGTGAAGAAAGGAGAGGGTTTGCTGAAACCAATTTGCAGAAGAGCAGGACAAAGCATTCCTCAATGTATAGATAAAATTAGGAAATAGGCTCCTCACCTCACCTTTTGTCCTACAAGGGTCCCATCACCCTCCCTGCTGTTTCCTCTGTGTAACCCTACAAGCCTTTAAATATGGAAGAAGGTATCTGAGCCTGAACAATGGAAATGGGAAAAAGAGAAAGAGAGAACCCAAAAAAAAAAGAAAGAAAGAAAGAAACAAGGAAAAGAAAAGAAAAGAAATCACAAAACTTTTTCCTGTCAAGCACTGGAGAAAGAGGTGAAGATAGAGGACATCAGCAGTTTATTTTCTCTCTTCTTTAAGAGTCTATCCTACAACCCATGCAAATTTGACTGTAACGTTCTTAGGAGTTCAACGAGAGTTAATTAAGCAGTTGAAGTTCATTATGATATCAGCCTTTTGGCATAAAGTCCTATTTAATAATTTTTTTTTCCAAAGCCAAATCCCTGACACCTTTTTACTAAGAAGAAACTGAACAAACCTGAGAATCTGGATTTCAATCAAAAAGATTTCATGAAAAGCCCTCCTTAGATAATCATCATTAATTGAGAGTTAATGTCAAATCCAGCCCAGATCTGCTTTCATATACAATCATATATATCCCTAGTCGTACTAACAAGCCAAGCCTAAAGAGAATGGCATCAGAGAGAAAAAGCCGAGTAAATAGCAATAAATACCAATAAAACTCTTCCAAGTTCGAGTTATATATATTTTTTTTTTCTGTGAACTTTTGTCAAGGAGATTGTATTATGATTAGTGTCTATATGTTACCTAATAATGAATTACATGAATGTCCCCTAAAAACCTTTTCTTTAAGTATGTGGCAGGGACAACAACAACCCTCTTACCAGATCCATAGTGCAACACTGGTTAGATGATGGTGAGAACCAGAAAGCAAGCTTTCACATTTTCAACAGCTTTTAGACTAGAGTAAAAAGGAATCCTAATTATGTATAAATAAAAACAGGTATTGTTAATTAATGAGTTTTATCTCATGGTACATGTGCAAACTAGCTGCTGATCTCATAATATAAAGGTCAACAGCTATGGCACATGGTCAACAGCATTACCATTTGGCTCTGTCTTATTTTTTCTGGATATAGTTGAATTAAATCTCAATTGAAGTTAATTTTCCAAATAGAAAAATCTTTCTACAGAAAGTTGAAAGTCACAAGTCTACGGTAAACAAAGCCATTAATGATCTACCTACGCTCCTACTGTCCTAAAAATGATAAACACGTTCACCCTATGCAATTCATAAACTTACCCATCTAAATTAACCCATGACAGTGATTTACTGTTCAAAAGAATTTTTTATCCATATCACCTTAACAGATCCCCTAATTCGTGTAGATACATAAATTGCAGAGCTTGTAAGTAAAAGATCCATTGTTAAATTCTCAGAATTAAGAAGTGAACCCCAAATTCGATGTGGGTTATCGATCATATTGATCATAAGGGTCACTGTTGCAACATCTAGGATTAAGTTTGACAGTAGTCAAGAAAAATCATTTCAAGTGGAAAGAGGCTGGGTTTTCAAAGTTAAAAACTCATCCAAAATCAAACAGCCAAATATGGTACATCACTATAACAAGATCATCAATTAGCTACTTGAATGTCTCCCTGTTGATATATATTAGCACATGAATAAGTAGTGAAATGCAAACCTAATTAAGCCCAGACTTTTCCTGAATGGTGAAACCCTTGCCAGAAATGATGGCGGTAGTATGAACAACGTAACCAAGTCTTTGAAATATAAAACAAAAAAAGACAGATAAACAGATAGAAAGAGAGAGAGAGAGAGAGAATGCAAAAAAATCAGTAAGATAACTTTAAACTTTGGTGAAATCAAATTATAGCAAAACCACAATGGTGCTTCGATTGCAACATTAATGATAAAGGATTCACCAAGGATAGAATCTGAATGCGCAGGAAGATTTTATACTAGAATTAGACTTTTACCCCGTGTGAAAAGATGAATGATGGCAAGAACCTATAATAAATATATTTACAATTTAACAATAGGAGTATCTGACTAAATCCTCTAAATGAGGAATCAAATCTCAATTAGATATAGGTGGATATAAGAATTGATTAACTTTCCTAACTAACCATCCAAATGTTCTTAATGCAATTGATGTACTACATTGAAAGGGAAAGCATAATATAGAAGTCTGACTAGTACATATTTCTTTCTATTTATTGTTACTGTTATTATTATTTCATGAAAAAAGATCTATAATAAGTGGCTTAGATCTGCTCACGTAGCTGTCACACATGCTTTTGAGATTAGAGTATCAGTATACACTTCTAATATATACCAAGAAAAATACAATAATATAAAAAAGATAAACAAAAAAGAAAAAGAAGGAAGAAGAAGATATGATCATTATGAATTCTTTCCTCTTGCTCATGAAAAGAAAAGCATTGCAGTAATGAGGAAAGAAATAATGGTGATGTTGGTCCAGTTGGGTTTGATCAGATTATTGAGTGGTTGAAAAATCTTACCTACTGGTCTATGCTTTCACAGGCAAATGGGGGAGAAAAGAAAAGGCAAAATAAAAGAGAGAAGCATATTGCCAATGTAGCATGGAATCAAAAGTACTTGTAGTAAAGGTTTTTGAGGTTCTTCTTCCTAACAAAAAAAATATAACAGAAACTTTTTCCCTAAAAAGCTGAAAGCTTACCTAGATCCCAACACCAACAATCGTCAAATATATATATATATATAATATAAATATATATACCATTCACCTATTTCAAGCTTTTTCTTTTTTCCCATTGAGAATCAAATCAATAGCCTCTCTACTCTTGTTGGTAATTGAATACACTCTTTCTTATGGCGCTCTAGGTTAACTACTTGTGTCAAAATTCACTTTTGAAATTTATAAAGAGCTCCTCACTATAACCCAGAAGGGTCCTAAGATTCTTCTTCTTGTCCAGATTCTCTTTGGAATTTTTCAATTAAAAAGCCTACAGCAAATGTTCCTTTTCATATGTATAGATGATGTATCACCTAGAAAGCAGAATCTCTAGATTATATAATATAAATATATATATATATATACTCACTCCACCATGACAAAATGGAAAAAGAAGCTTTTGTTGGGCTTTTTCATTTTAATACTGGCAAACAAAAACAAGTCAAGAAAAAGATCTCCTTGAATCAAAACCACTCCAATCAATATCATCCCCCTCATATACTAACAGAATCAAGCACCAACACGAGTGGGGCTCAGCTAAAGAAGATACACACACATATACAATCACTCGCACACAAACATCCAAAAGGAAAGAAGGTGAAACTGTAATAATTTCAAAGAGAGAAATGATTAACAACCTACCTACAAAATCTTGATGTTATTTTGTTTATCCAATCCCAAGCAGCATACAACTCCAACCTGCTCTTTTTCTCCCCCTAAAAAGCTGCAAATTTAGCCTTTAAATTCAACTGAGTGCAAGCTATTAGAAAGCAAAACAGGGCAGTGCAGGGCAGCAAACACTCTCTGAGACATTAAATCATATATGTTATAGGCACCGGCTTTTGAGCATCTACTTGGGTACACAAGGAAAATAGCGGTGGTCATTTCATGCATGTATATACATATATGTATGTGTTTATATGCTTATATGTGTGTGTATACAAATATGGCTGTATCTAAATCTTTTTAAAACACACAGAGAGAGAGAAAGAGAGATAGGAACAAAGGTTATGAATTGTGTTTAAAGAGGAAATGAAGCAGACAAACACATAAGTATAGGTAACTGGATTTACCTGTGTTCCAACATAGATAGAGATAGATATAGAGAGAGAGAGAGAGAGAGAGAGTGGTTGGTTGTAATTATTCAACATGTAATTTGTCTTAAGAGCATGCTATCATAAAATTCCTCATTACAAATTCAATAAAACACCAAATTAATTTATAAAAAAATAACCCAAATATATTTTCTCAAATCATTACTCAGATTTTAACCCGATATATTTTTTTATCGTAACAAGAGATAAATCATAATCTATTTCTTGTGATAAAATACTCGATTTGCACTATGATGAATGAAATTTCTTATTCAATTTTATTATAATTTGAATAAAATGAAAGGATTTAATAATTTTAATAAAAAAATTTAACCGTAATATTTAAAAATAAATTAAATTAAAGAAATATTTATAAAAATTTAAAAAAAAAGAAAAAAATTATGTAATCTATTCGTGATTATTTCAAATTTTTCTATTACCACAAAACGTTTTCTTTGTTCTTTTCCAAACTATACAAAATTTTTTAAAAATATATTTAATAATATTTTTATAAATAGATCTTATATATAATAATATAATAAAGTATTACATGAATGATCGTAAATATCATGACTTATTATAATATTCAATATTATAAAACGATCACTGTTAACTCGTTAGAAACTTATAAAATATCATAAAAATTTTAATAACTAAACTATCGTATTAACAGTAAAATATTTGTCGATCAATTTTTAATGGTGATTCCTAGCATATTTGACCTATATAAATATATATATATATATAAAGGGGGAGAAGAAAAATTAAGGAGCAGCCTGTTGTCTAGAGATATCTAAAGAGATGATTATATTGAAAATGGTGGTGTATGATTGAAAGGCATGCAATGCAAGTGGGAAGTGGCCTTCACAGGAGGAGGTAAGTCAGTGTAATGGTAGTATTGGGGGTTTGTGGGTCCCCATAAAGGAAGATGATGATCATCATAGCAATCCCCACTACCTTGGGTATATTCTTCTTGACCTGTAAGTGAAATGGTAGCCTTTGATTTTCATTGCCGGCCACGTGTCTTGTCGTGTACCGTTGGTTGGGGTGCTCCCACATCAACTCTGATGGGACTGGTCTCCTTGTTGTTGTTTTCCAGTTTACGTGCGTGCGCGTGCATTTACACGTGTGTCGCTGTTGTGGGTCCCGTTTTGATTTTGAAGGGCAGAAGAGAGAGAGAGAGAGAGAGGCTTCGAGTTCAAGCCCCCCTTCGAAAGGGATGTTTCAACCGCCGGTAAAAATTAGTTACTAAAATATTCAAAAGTATTATATGCTTCAAAGTTAAATAATATACGGTTTTACTCGTGGTAAAATTTAATTTTTAAAAATTTACTAGTTAAATATTTTTAAAATAATTTACTCTTAGAATTAATATTGTGTCTCGAATATGCCAAATACTTTCTTGTCTGACCCAAGAGTTTAAATTTCTCTACCGTAAATTTTATATGGTACCCAATTCTTCTCCCTGATTTATTAATCTTTAACCGTGTATTTACGTAACGTTACTTTATAGGTAAGCTTAGTATCTTGTCATTTATTTTTGAAAAGAAGAAAACAACATGACTGGTTAAGATGATCAAAAGACTAAAAGTTTCGTTGGATGAGAAAATGCATGGTTTTATCAAAAAATATTAACATTTCCAATACATAATACTATAATGTAATACTATATAAAGTATTTAATAGTCAAAGTTATTTCTGAGGTTAGTTATCTAAATCTTACCTTTTATCACTTAATTTACTCATTTTTTAGAAGATATTTTTGATCTCGCCTTTTTACTCCTTACACTTATTCATAATGTACGTCGAACCATTATAAAAGACAATATTTTGATATATTTAGTTTGTTATTTGATCTTTAGTTGTGGAGATTATTCGATAAAACTATTATTCTCAATCTATATTAGGATTTAAGAATGAAATATGTTCAATGGGTTATAGTATATTATTTCTTTGGGTGCTTATAGACTTAGTGTTTCGCACAAGAATTTGTCTATCCTTCCTCGTTTGGCATCTCCTTTGTCCCTAAGGCTAAATTTCACATTCTCTACTCTCTTTTATATAAGTTCTCACTTTTTAACTATAAGAACATCATACTTTTTACGTTCATGTATTTCTTCTAGTGTAAGTCTTCTCATATTCCTAGCCAATGCCTAGTATTAGTGTAATACCCAAGCTCGAAATTTGATCTGAGATCAAATTTTAGTATAAAAAAATAAATAAAAAATTATTTTTTAAATCAATTTAACTTAATTTATTAATTAATTGAAAAAAATATGTTATGAATATAATTGAAAGCAATTTTACAAGAAATGGGTGAAAATTTAAATTTAGGATGTATTTTTTTAAAAAAAATTAAAAATATAGAGTAAAATTATAAATAAAAAAAGTTCGACCACGTAGAACTGTCCAGTCAGCAGTCCCGATGAACCGGAGCACTCCGCATGACAAGGTATGCTGACGTCGGTGCCATGCGGGAGGCCACGTGGGTGATACGTGTGCCCCGTGATCGGGCGGCCGTAGGATCGATCCTGTACGCTTGGACGATCCGGATTTATTTCTCTCTTAGGTGTGATTAGACGGTCGAGATTAATCGTGATGAACGATCTAGATTTATTTTCTCTTTAGGCACAATCGGATGAACGAATATCAATCGCGATGAACGATATCTATATCGACGCATGATGGGTATAAATATTTTGTGTTACACAGAAATCCAAACCCTATCTGCTAGCCCCAACCGGAGAAGAAGAACTAGGCACTGAAGAAGGAGGCCGACTATCGGCCGCCAAAAAAGATAAAAATTCTTTCTATCCACTCGAAATTCGATTCCGAGCACCCATGTGGCTAAATCAGAGTAAAAGAGACAGTGGGTGAGCCAGAAACTGCGAGCAAAATCCGACGGAGCTGCCGCGACCAAACTCCAAAATTCCTCCGACGAGCCCCTTTTCGTTTCTCATTTTACGCGATTTTTCAATCATTGTACTCACTGTTCTTTTCTGTGCAAGTTAGCTGAATAAAAAATTCCAGCCATAAAGGAGGACCGGTGGAGCCGCCGCACTCAGTGAACCCCCATCGGTAGGTTTGGTGTTTTTATTGATTTTTTGGCCAATTGAGGCCCCATAATATTTTTTTATAGGGATACGTGTAAAGCCGACCAAAATTAGCAAAAAATCGGCCTAGCCGAGGTAGACTGCCGCCATGGGCGGCGGAGCCGATGCTGAAACACGACGGCATCGTCGTTCCGGAACTCCAAATTTGCCCAGAAAGAGTTTTGGACACTTATTTTTTATTTTTGATATATTTTTATATACGTGATGAGTGTTTTGAATTCCACATGAAAAGTTCAGAAAACTCGGTACCTATTAGGAGGCGTGGTAGACAGCGCAACGTATCGAAACACCGATCTCAATAAGGATCCCTCACTCTATTCTCTGCTACGGTAAATTGAGGCTTAACAATATATAATTTCGTATTTTTGTAAAAATTTAAAAAATTCTAAAAATAATTATAGTTTACTAGTGGAGGCGGAACTGGTTAGTTCACAATTGTCTTTATTTTATGTTTATTTTCTTGTACTATCCTACTTGCTTGATTTTCCATAGTACATGTTATTAATTTATAGTTTCAATGATCTTATCGACTTATCTGTTTATTTTGATTGTATACCGTTAGCATGAATGTAGTTTAATTGATCTGTAAATATAATATGAGATATTAGTATGCATTTGTTGGTTGTTTGTTGATGAAAATCTATATGTGAAAGACTTGCTGGTTACCAAAAGAAAGGATGGACGAGCCCGGTACATAGGAGACCATATCGTAAACATTATCTTAGTTGGATAGGACTGGGAAGTTTCTTACCGGAAAGATTTAAGAGATATGGTTCACCATCATACCAGACGGGATATTGATACGATGAAATATTTGGTGCCCATTACTGGACGGGGTATGAGACGACCGGTTAATTGTAAAATGAGATATTAGGTTCACGAATAGGAGAGACATCCCTATGAACCTCCATTGGTACTAGTAAGTAGATAAGAAATAAAAGTTATTGTCTCTCGTTCTTTTATGTATAAAAGTAAAAAGTGATATGGATATGAGCTTTCATAGGTTACTTTTGGAAAACTTGTTACAGTAACTATCAAACAAACATCTTCAAGTTTAAGGGATTTAAATAAGTAAGGGCTCCATTAGTTTTTTTATTTTATTTTTACCAATATTCAGTTTTCTGTATTTGTGATTAGTGTGATATTCTTACTGGGTTAGTGTAACTCACTCTTTCATTAATTATTTCATATCAAGAGGATTAGGATCCAGATCCCGATCAGTAAGAAGGTTGTGAGTAATTCATCACCCGAACTCTCATCAAATATTAGTGAAGGTTGTCATAGAATACTTTTGTATTCGCTCTTCTTTTTATTTCTTTAATTACCATTTGACTTTTAGAAGAGACATGCTCATAACCCTATCAGACATTCTAAATTATTATATAAAGAATGTAAACTCTAAGTCTGTTAATCGTTTTCGCATTTCATTTTATAAATTAATTTTTCTTTAAAGTTCCGAACTTTTACAATTAGTATGTGATTTGCTTACGCTCATGTACTTCTTCTAGTGTAAGTCTTCTCACATTCCTAGCCAACGCCTAGTATTAGTATGTGATTTGTTACTTTTAGAATTGTTATGCTATTTTCTTTTTCTGATCATAATAATCTATTAATTATCTTTAAAAAAAAAAACAATACTAAAATATTATGCATAAACTATGTTCTTGGTGCGTCACAAAAAAAAAAAAAGTTGAATCGACTTCAATTCACATTTAAATTAAAAATCTACATTGAAATATATATATATATATATTTTTTAAAAATAAGAAGTTTTCATTTAGAAAATAATTATAAATATCAAACATATTTCTCTCTTATATATGATATTATTCTCTTTTTTGAAATTGAAGGTAAACAAAATTATTTGTGTTCATATTCTTGTCTAATATAAACACTATAATAATATATGATGATGAGGGCATTAATGATGATGATGTCCATCCATCATGATGTTAATAACATGAATTATCATCATCATCATCATCATCATTACCACTAATGGCTTTTTCAGTTTCTAAAATCAGATTGTGCCATCATTACTAAACATCTATTAATTAAACTAATCTCTTTTTGGAAAAAGATGTGCATCATTTTTTATTCTAACTCCCCCCTATTTTTTAGTACTTCATCAAGGTTAAAATATTATTATTTTTTCAATAATTCTGGATTAAAGTTGTGTAATTTAATAAGTTAATTTAAAATTAAAATAATTAAGTAGATAAACTTTATTTAGTTCAATTAATCTAGATTTTACGAAGTACAATATTAAATTTCTCTATCTCAAACCCAAATTTTATTTGCATAAATCACATAAAATAAAATATCATAAGAAAAAAATCTCGCGTTAGATATATTAAGTTTGATAAGTTTTTAAAAAATAAAATTACATACTGTTATTTAGTCATATAAAATAGATTTAGTCAAATTTTTAACTTGTTATGGTTGCTCTAACAAAGAAATTTAATAATTATTTATTATTATTTTTATTTAAAAATATGATAAATTCGTTGTTGAGATTTAATCAACTTAGTCATTATAACTTTATAAATATATTAGTGAATTAATAAATTTCAGTTCTACTAAATTAAATATTATATACCGATTATCTTCAACTCATAATACTTTTGTAAAGTTATAAATTTTACGTTAAATTGAAATACAATATAACATTAGATTATATTTAAACATGTAATTATTATTATTTTTTTAAATAAACACACAAATTTTTCTAAATAAATAAATAAAATAACATCATAAGAAAATTACACTTTTTTTTTTTATAACTATTTCAAACACTCTTTTATAAAATGTGATTGCAAGAAAGTTCACTTATTGCTTGGTAGCCCAAATCTTGTTCCCAAACTTTGACTGCTTTTCCCTTTGTCTAAGGTTATATATATATATATATATGTGTTTACAATACAAAGCTGTAATAATTGAGTGTAAGACAGTAAGGTTTCATGAAGTAATTATGTAGCTATTTCCTTAATTTGACTTTTGCAAAAACTCCCATCTCATTTCCTTCATTGGAAGAAAACAATGTGAAACCTAAGATTGTAATCTTATTTTTTTTATACTAGAGAATGTATATATTATATATTAATCAATTAAGTTATAAATATACAATAATTATAACATAATATAAATAACGTTTAAATAAGAATATACACGAAAATAAAGTTTGACTCGAACCAATAATCTTTTATAAAAAAAATAAAAAAATTGCATCAACTATTCAAATAAACAGTTGTTAGGTTAAAGTGCATCTTTTATTTTTCTTAATATAAAAACTCCCTTAAATACATATATATGTATACATATATGTAACATGTTTCATTCCTCCTTATAAACAATCAAAATCAACAAAAGTGGAACAAAAATAATGATTTTTACTAATTAAATTAAATTATTAAAAAATATTTACTATTGTGATTAATTTATTAATTAAATTATTTAATCAAAATTATACGTCAACAGTCCTAACACCGAATAACAAATATTGAGATTTATCGAACTTAGTTATGCTGTCGTGTAAACTAAATTAAAATATTTATTTAATTTAATTATCCCTATCAATGTAAATACTATTTTTAAATTATCATTATTATTATTCAATTTTTGAAGTAAATATTTATTAAATAATTAAATAATTTAATCTACGTGCACGCGGGAACGGACCTCAGTAGTTCGATCACGTGCACGTGGATCGCCTACGTGGCTCTCCCCGTGTGGTCTCCTGCATCAGCGTCTCTGCCACTTGGCGCGTCTTGATTGGTCAGGGCTGCTGACGTGTCAAAATTTTTTTAAATTATATTTTGACATCTGATTTTCAATTTTTTTAAAAAAAAAAATATCCTCCGACTAAATTTTCACCTATTTTTCTCAAAATTATTTTCAATTTAATTCTTAATAAAATTTACCTATTTTTTTATTAAAATAAAATATAATAAATTAATTTAAATAAATAAATAATTATATTTATTAATAAAAAATGGAAAAAAAAAAAAAAGTTTTGGTGGGTGTTACATGCTATGCACAATACTTGATTACAATTAATTATTTCAAAAGTTTAAAGTAACAAAAAAATCAACTAATTAAATTTGGGAATCATAAAATCAATATGTGTCAATCAAATTTAAGCTTAAGAACATAATGAAGATTGTTATAAGAAAACAATGTAAAGATGAGTGATGGAAAATTGGCATACAAGAAAACAAGGTTCACCCATGAAGAAGAAATGTATGAAGAAGACAATTGATGGAAGTTGTGGGCAACCAAAAGAGAAGTGATTAATGTCAATGCAATTAAGGTGATAGATGGGTAGCTCCTCAAGATGGGAATAGTCAAATCTCCACTCCATTAAGCATGGCATATGGATGGGCCTACAAAAAACCAACAACAAAAGACATTTGGTTGTGTTGGTTAATTGGGTATGCATGGAGTCTTAAGGGTTTTTAGTTGGTGACACCACATTGGCATTTAGACCCATATCTCTCTCTCTATCTCTATCTCCATTATATATAAATACACACGAGGAATTATTGTTCATACTCACTCTTGAAAACTCGAATGTGATTCGATTTAAATTCAATTGATTATTAGTTAAAACTTTTATTTTCTGGGTTTGGACGAATTAGATTGATCGATATTTAAATCGAAAAAGTTATTTGTATCTTAAATGATTATACATATATGTGTGTATGATTAGATTCTTTGGGAAGGTGAGGGATGGAGAGTGAGTGTTTGTTTCTTGGTTTCAAATGTTTTGCATTTTGGAACCAGCAGATGGTGTTTAAAACCAAGTCCATTCATAATTCATTTGGTTTGCAAATCCCACTTTAGGGGGAATCCAAAGGTGAAAAAAAAAAAACTCTTGAGAAAATTCTCTGCATAAAAAGGAGATGTTTTGCTTTTGTGAGTATAATATGCTGCAATTGCCAAATGGTCCACTTCTTGAGTAGGATTTTCATTTTGTCCCACCACCTCCCTTTCCACTTCCCTTATGGACCCATTCCTACCCTATTTCTCTTTTTCCACTCTTTTCCTATTTGGGAGGATTTTTTTTTTTTTTTTATTAACTTCGATATCTTGAATCTAAACATCATTTACTAAACCTTTTTTTTTTTGGTCGAATCACTGACTCTCAAAATTCAAGTTAATAGTAACGACATTCTATAAAACTCAATAAATACATATTTTGTAATGTAAAATTTGAGTATTACAGTAACAATCTATTAAATGTACCAGATCTAACCAATTTTGAAAGATTAAACTCAACCCTAAACTCTTATTTTGACGAAAAAAGTTGTATTGAATTCGATTTAAGAGTAACTTACTTCATATATAAAATATTATACCTAATTTTTGAATAATACAGTTTCATCTAAAATGGTAAATGAGCGAAACCAAATAAAAACCATAAATTAGTAAAAGAGAAAGAACTAATTTGGAAATTCTCTCCTTGCTGTTTTGTGTGTGACAAACATATAGCTTTTCAAACAGGAAAGATTCCTCTATCTAATCAAACTTCAAAAAATCTTATGGCCTGAGTAGGTGTATTTGCAAAAAAAAAAAGTTAATTCATAACTTTTTTATTGAATTCGCCGTTGTAATTCTGCTGAAATGTGAGTGGTGTAATTTCTCGAAGTAAAAATTTTATTTAAAAAAGTTGTAGTTAAAAAGAATAAGAAAACTCTCTCGACTAATTGTTGAATTCGATATCTCATTATTAGAACACTGACTATAAATATATAATTATTAACCACAAGATCACTAAAATATAAGTGATCCAATCAATCTTCTAAATGGTTTTCTATTTAAGAAATCTATGTAACTAATTGAAAATTTTAGATTGAATTTCATGCTTAGTCTTTCGACTGTCGAATTCACAATTCATACTGAGGCAAGATTTTAATAATTAAAAGAGATGTTCTTACATTGAAACACTCTTGGAGTTTGTCTGAGTGACAAACTTGATTGACACCAATCAACCTGGATAAATTCTTGGGCCATGAAATAATCAAATCAAAGGAAGCAAAAGTTGAGGAGTCAGGAGATTGTGGTAAGGGAGATTGAGAGATTCTTCGATTTCCATTTCGCAATTGAGTGTTTCAAGAAATTTGCGATAATGATGATGATAGTATCAATCAATGGTAACATCGTTCTTAAAATACTCAATTGCGAAATTGGAAGTCAAAGAAATGTCAGCTGAGAATGGAGGGGTGGTGTATTCTTATATCCTAATGAATGTTTTGAGGAATGTTTGGAGAGAGTGTCAACAGATGGGTGACAAGAAGAATAAAGATAGTAAAAAGGATTCTGCAGAAGTTGCTTGCAGAAATGAGAGATTCCGGAATCAAGAACCGCGAGGCTGCTGTGAAACCAATTGCCAAGAAAACAGGTTTCTTAGTTACAGATTATCTTGAGCTATAAGGTTAGGAGCAAAAAGTAACAAAATCAATAGCATTAAAATTGAGAATATAATAAATTATTTATCGATTTGATGGTTGATATTTTTCTCTTTTTATAAAAAATTGTGAGTTTGAATCGGATTATGTGTTTTTGTACATATTTTTTAAAAATTTATTTTGTGATAGATATGTACGTAGACTTGAGTTTACTTGAATGTTTTTGTATGTATCCGTTAAAATTTTATGGTATGACTAAGAAGATAACAAATTATTCCGATTGTTAGTATTTAATTTTTTTTATAAGAAATTGTAGATTTGAGTCGGACTTTATATTTCTGTATGTATTTGTTAAAACTTTATGTTGTGACTGACGTGTATGTGTAACTTAATTTAATAATTTGCATGAATTTCTACTTTAAACATCACATACATCATATAAATGACTGCAGATTCTCATATCAGACATGACCGAAGCATGAAGCAGAGAAACAGGATCATATTTGTGTAACATGTTAGATTATGTTATATTAGTACATAGATAATTATGAATCCTCATATATGCATATATATATATATATAGGGGTGTATATCTAATAGATGGTTTTGGTGATGGGATGAAGAAGTCATCAAAATGAATGATTGGAGGAGAAAATTTGAGCATGTTTTGTTGAATGAGTGAGTAATGGAGAAAGAAAAGGTACTAATGTCTGTTCATGTTTTGCAAGGTGTTGAATTCAAAGGGCCACCTGAGCTGGCTTCAAATTGGACATGAAACTGTTCATGATTCCCAGCAGATTTCATTTCAGCCATAGTTGAATCTTACTCAGCTAGCTACTGAATCATCTCTTTTCTTCTTCTTCTGAAAATATTTAGAACAAGTTTTATTTACATATGTAATATATATATATATATATATATCAAATGATCTGATTTTACAGCTCACTTACAGTCCCTTTGATTTAAAGTTTTCAAATAATAGGTATGTATATATGTGTGTATGCAGACACTCTTATTACTTAATGTACAATAAACTTAAAAGTAGATTAAAGTCAAAAGCCAAGTTTTTAAGCAATAATAATACTAATAATAATAATAATGTCATTCCAAGCACGCTTAAAAAAGAGAGAGGTTTTGACTGAGAATTGTTTACCATATAAAACATTACATATATAAATACATTTTTAAGCATAACATTTCAAAATATACAAACCTATATATTCAATTCATGTTAAACATATGATTTGTTCATGATTTTACTTCAAGTAATTAACTTTGTTTAAGGGTGGAAAAGAGTTATTTATTTATTTAAAAGAAATTTTAAGTAGAAGCTTGGTGATTAACTTCATATTCATTGGCTCCCAGAGCAGTTGACAACCAGAGTTTGATAATCCAATAACCAGTTAAACAAAATCTTGGCTACTTGTTCCAATTTCCTCCAGGGTAACACAGGATTTTCAAGCCAATCCTCATTTTGGTTGAGGTTAAAAACCCCTAATTGGGTAAGTCATTACAAAAAAAACGAATGCCAGTAAAATACAACCAAAAAAAAAAAAATCTCATTTACAAAGGAAACAAAAGTTTGCTGCACCCACAATATTGCGGCTTCTCACTGTTTCTATTCCACTCATCCCCCCCCCCCCCCCCCCTGCACATTCAGAGTGTAGTTTTGGCACAAGTATTTCGGCTTGCTTCAACTAGTCACCAAATAAATCATCATCGTCTTCATCATAAGACCTGGTGTTATTTTCACCTGAGGCATCATCATTCTTTCCTTCTCCATCTTTCGTTGGTGAAGCCGGTTTGCCCTCAGAACCAACGGTATGATATGCCCACGAAGAACCCACTTGGCCAGAAAGTGGTTCTCCATAAAGATCATCGTAGATCCCACTTTTTGTTGGAGTAGATTTAACCTTATTCAGGACCTGTTGTAGTTTATCAGTCACACCTCTTTGTGGAGCATTTTCATCCTTTGTTGAGGCTTGTTCCTTACCTTTGGGTATTATTGTGACTTGCACAAGAGATTCATATTTTCCAACAAGACTCCCTTCTTTCACGCCTAATGGACCAGGTTCTGTTTCTACATCAGCCCCGTCTGAAAATCCAACAACTTCAACCAGTTCTCCCCCAGCTTGATCCTTGAAGGTAACTCTTTGTTTCCTTATCCTCTTAGCAGCTCTCTCTGATTGCTGGTCATCGACTTTGTGATCTGACGAACCCCTAGATGCAGTGGATTTTCCCAGTAGGTCTGGCATGGTCAGACCATAACGATTGAGAAGTGTGTTATAGTTCACGACAGCTTCCTCATCAGAAGGATCAGGAGGTGAGGGTATATCAATCTCTGTGGGTGGAGGGGTACGAGGGAAGAGAGCTGCATTGTTCTTTCTTAAGATGTAAGTTCTTGTTGATGCAGCAAACCGCAGAGACTGCCCTACTTCAAGCTCAACAGGGGTGTCTTTGGTCAAACGCTCATTTGCAACAAATGTTCCATGTGCCGATCCCAAATCAATCACATATATGCTGTGGAAATGATTAAAAGGTTGTAAATTACACGTGGTTTATCAAAGAGCTCCTAAAACTAAAACAGCCAAATCATGTGTTACAAAAAAAATAATATATATGTTTTTGCCAAGCAGCACGATTAGGTCACTTCTTAAGCTGATAATCTAACCATTAACCTAGTGTCTTCATCAGCACTGATTACAAGGGGAGAAACCCCACTCTGGAGTCATAGAAAATAACAAGGTCCTGACAATATGGAAGTCATTTCTCATCTCTACTTTTCATTTCATTCCTTCGTACTTCTATGAGATCACATAACACAACTGGCAGATATGATCACTCATCCTAACCATTCAACAAGTTTCTTAGTCAACATTGACTATATCCAAAAAATTTCTAGTCTTAGGCATAGAAAGTAATAACGGTGCATTTTTGTTCAAATCTATTATCCTTTTAAACTCCTATATCTTAGTAATTTGTTCTGCAGAAGTTAGTCATAATTCACATATTTGATATATAAATTAGAACAAATTCAGTCTTATCTTCAATTCCATAACCATGGATTTTACATTCTCACTAGTAAAAAAAAAATGAGCCACAGGAACACATAGTTTAAATTGGATATGAAATTGCCTCAAAATTAGACTACTATTTTCATTTAAATTTCTATCATATTTGTATTATATTCCTATTTCAATTATATAGAACTATAATTTGAGACAAATTCAACAGAAGGGAACTACAATATGAAAGAGACTTATGATGCATTTTTGTTCTTTTCATTTCTCCCTTTTTCTATGAGATCACCTTACACAACTTGGCCATATGATCACCAAGGGGCCATAGAATCACCAACCCTAATATGACTGCCGAGGGATGGAATATAGTAAGGGGGTTGAATTATGGAAGTGGTTTCTAAAATTCTGTTATATTTCTAAAATACTATGAGATCATCAACAAGTACATCTAGATCATTAAACTGCACACAAGCTTGCTATTTCGATTCATCTTCTTATCACTTTGATACATACTGTAACGTGACAGTTTACATTCATTATTGTTATCAGTTAAGTCAGGGCGGGCAGAAACTGTTACATAGTAATAAGTCAACACCGCATAAAAAGAGTCAAATAATAAGACCAATAAATGAAACTAACCTCCCATTTTTGTGAGGAATTACAGCAGCATGCTGGCGTGAAACAGACTGATGATCAAGCACAAAATCACACGTCTGATATTGCCTCCCGAATAGATGCCTTCGCCTATCCAGATTAATCCGATCAAGAATTTCTCCATCCTTCAACACCTCAAGATAATAAACACCTACCCGAGGCTCGATAGCCCAATCTGGAGGCTGCCACGTAGACTGCCCTGCTCCAACCTGAGTCACCTGCTGAGCTTGCCCCACCAAAGGAGCTGCCTCAGGGACCGCAGGTTTTTGCGGAACTTGATGCTGATGCTGATACTGGGTTTGCTGTGGGTAAGTCTGAGATTGTGAGTACTGAATTACAGGATGTGAAACTGCCTTAGCAGCAGATTGGCTAGTAGCTCTCGGAGCAGAATTGACCGTCACTGCAAATGGTTCCAAGGATTGACCTTTCTTAAACCGTTCAAGGCCTGCTCTTCCGTACATTATATTTATACCTTCTTTATCTTTCAAATAGGCTCCCTCAACAATAATTTACAAGCAACGCCAGCAGAACAAGACATCAGCCCCTAAGAAAAGAACACATTACGGTATCCTCCTATCAAAACCCTGAAGGAGTTCAACAAGCAAAAATATTCCAATTAAAATTACTCGAAAAAGAAGAATAAATTTTGCCTAAGGCCCAAACATAGTAAACAGATAGAACGGAAATATCAACAGAACACTGAACTAAACATATCGAGAAAGCGATCCAATTGTCATATTGTGTAACAATCACCAGCAAACCACAGTAAGTATTAGCTTCATTCTGTAACTAAATGCACGCAATAATCCGGTAGTTACCGGAAGAAACAAGTTTTATTTATAAAAAAAAAAAAATAAGGAAAAACAAAACTCGAGGCAAATAATGATGAGAAAGAAAAAACGAAAATGGTAAGATCAAACAAAGAAACTGAAAGTTAAATAAGGAAAGATTGAGTATTGGAAGGTAGAAAAGAGTACCTTTGATTAGGGTTTTAAGTGGGAGAGAAGAAAGAGCTGGGCCATCATCACCCAAAATCGCAGACGCCGAAAAGAAGCGGAATCCCCAATTCCCTTGACACACCGGATTTGCTCCCTCTACGATAAAAGGAAATATTTTTCGTGCAGGATCCCTCTTGGCTTTTTTATATTTTCGACCAAAATCTCCCTCTGTTTTCTCAGTTTTACGAAAATATCCTCACCTGCTGCAATTTAGGTTATTGTTAATTTATAAATTGTATGGTATATTTTTATTATTAATAAAGTATATTAGTAAAAAGATATATATATATGTAAATATAATAATAAAATAACATAAATACAAAATTTACATAATATAAATATAATATATATAAGTTAAAAGTCTATTTTTAAAAAATAATAATATAAAGGTTAAAAGTCCAACTCCACTATTATATGAAAATCTTTGTATGAACATCGAAATAAAATTCGTGTTTAATTAAATTAGGAAGTTTCGAATTGTGTTTGAATCAGTTTTTATATAACGAAAAATATACAAATATTTTCGAATCTATTAATTTTATTTATTTTTGTTAACTTGATCGATCGTATAAAATATTTTACATTCGAACTAATATTCTAAAAAATCAACGAGAACTTGTCATTGAACTGAACATGGATGTTAACTTCAATGGTAAAAAATGAAAATCAATCAATCAAATTTAATATCAGTCTGATGAACAATTTTACATATTTGAATCAGCTTACATACTTGAAGCGCTTAACACGCATACAGGAGACATTGTTTTTGTAATTCCAATTAAAATGTTGGATTACAACAGCAGCACATATATTTCGTGCTCAAAGAATACTCTACTTTTTCGATTATCAGTGTAGAGACAACTTATACAAAAGAGATACAATACTTATACAATTCCTAGAAAGAATGTCGTTTCAGTTTTCAACTATCGGTACACCCATGTTACTGAGGATCCGAACTATTCCCAGACCTGTCTGCACCAAGGGTTCTGCTCTTTACAACTATGGAAGGAAGGAATCAGTCATGATCCCATTGTTCAAAGAAGAGTTTCCTCATTCTGACGAATGTTGCTGGCACTTTTGTCCCCGTTGAGCATGTTAGGATTGCATCCGGTAAATCATGGCTGCAGACCTAAACAAGACCTTACATAGCATATTGCGATCCATCCCAAAACTATGGAATATCAAATCGTATAGGTCAGCAGCACTAACTCATGGAAATGGAGAGAATATGATCAAAATTGGAAGGTGGTATATTAGCATCACCTCTTGCCAATCCAGTTACCTCAGACAATACCACTTTTATCCACTTCATCTGTTGGCAAATTCCTTCTCCACCACACCAAATACCACCTTCAGCCGGTCTTGCAGACTGGAAAGGATGTTTTTTGCAATTCTTTTCTGATGTTTCGTACTTTTCAGCCATGCAACTCCACAGAACACGCGTACGTGACAGCCCTTCGATCTTGAGGGTAAATCCTCAACTTGGTATCTAAGCTGAAGCTGCAAATGATCAACAAACCAATTAATTTCTTTAACAAACCAACAGAAACAAAGTTACAAGGGTGACAATAACGCAAGCATAAAACTCTAGTAGTCTTCTTACATTAAAATAATCGTCAAGTGGAACCCCATGGAGAGTCATGACCTCTTCAACAAGCCAACCATTCTTATCAGGCAGTGGAGATCTTTGCTGTGTACTGGTTACCTCTCCTCTGTACCGGGATATACGCTTGTCAAAACGGTAATATATTTGCCTCCCATATACATCAGAATTCTCAGATTCCCATGGACTGCAAGAATAGTTATGACAACCAGCTCTCTCCATAGCTTTATGGTCCAAATCACCCCCATTGAATAACTCCATGCAGAAACTAGTCTAAAGTCACCAATAAGATACAGCTCTCATAATCACATACGAATAGATAGTGGCAAAATATATGAACTGAAGCTAATAAAGCTCAAAATTTAAATTCAGATGTGCAAGTGCATGCCCTTCATATGATATGCAGCCATAAACATACATGAGCAATTGTCCATGTCCATATGAATGCTCCAGTATGAGCACATGGACGTATGGACATGTGCATATGCCTACACATGTGCTTCCATACATTAACACATGCGCGAAGAGAAATAGATAGATACAGAGAGAGAGAGAGAGAGAGAGATAGAGAGAGAGAGGGCGAGTGAGTAAACTTACAGGAACAGGGAGAGATGACGAATAAACCTCAGACATGCTGACATCCTCAAGATCCAAGAAAGAACCACTCTCTTCATTTTGGAGTTTGGCCTCTGATTCTTCTTCAACTATACGCACTTTCTGCTCAGGAGTCAATGATCTAGCCTTCCACAGAGCCATGATTGTCCTTTTTAAAAGATAACAAATTTCTTGAAGTCAAAGATCTTCACAATTCTAAAAAGCCAGGTTTCTGTCATAGACCTCGGCTATATTACCAAACCAAACTCCCATTAAACATTTGAGTACTCATGGCAATTTGCAGCTTTTGAGATGGCTTAGTTATACAAATCAAAAGAAAATCCTATAGTATAACCAGTACAGTACAAGGATGTTGATGTAAGTGAGTAGCAAGTAGTTTCATTAAATCTATCTGGAAATTTCTCAAATGAATATCCCCTCCCCACTAGAATGAAACATAACAAAGTTGAGTTATTTGGACAGAAAACCAAAATGGAATTTACACAATATGCACTTCCTTTGTGCTACATTGAAAGACATTCTTTTTAAGTTTACTAAAATTACATAAAGAACTGAACAGATAATTTCAGCAAAACTTCTAAAAAGATATCTTATAGTAATCCACACAACATGCACTTCCTTCACTCCGATCAAAATAGAAAGTAAAGAAACAAATTCTTCATAGGTCTACCCAAAATCTAAACAACAGAATAGATAATCAGAAATGAAAACAAATCAAATGAAGGGTGTCAGTGTCACTGTTTAGGCAAAAGGTTTTCAACTCATAAAGATATTAAGACTTAACAAAATTCAAGGAAAAAATTACATATCTTATAGTAATTATATTAAGTAGTGACATTGCAGAAGAAGAGAGAGAGAGAGAGAGAGAGAGAGAGAGAGCTGAGTCATTACCGATGTGCTACATTGAAAGACACAAAAGAATGGAAATGGAACTTCAGCCTGCCTTCCTCATCTTGTGTCTTGGCACCATGCCTTGCTTCCAGGCCTCTACCTGGCCTGAGAGTCATAACAATAATTGGACTTCCCATTGAAGCCAGAGTAGGAGCTAGGACTTGAATGTCCTCTATGTCCTCCCAAAGAAAGAAGAATTTTGTCTTGTGCCCAAATAAGTTCGCATGAAATCCAATGATCCTTGCTGATAGAAACAAGCGACCCTGCAGAAGTGCATTTCAAAATCAGTAGAATAGAATTAAGGACATATCATTCGATCAATTAATTGACAACTGTTGCACAGAATAATTTTCAAGTGCTACTTAAGGAAAGACAGTGATAACAGTTTTGACAGCATATAACCACGTAACAGCACCTGCAAAGGCATTTTTCTCCTTAAATGACATGTAAAATCATTGATGAGAAATTCTTCTGGCGGAAGCCCAAAGAGTTTTTGGAATGCTGAATTTGTTTGAGGAGAACGCACATTAATCTACATATATTCCATTAGGAAAAGGAAAATATATAAGAAAGCAAGAAGAAAACCATAAGACATATAAGAAACTGTCAAAAAGAATTTTCGAGGGCAGGATGTCCACAATTTACCTTCTTCCCGACCTCTTTCTCCATTTTACTTAAATATTCTCTAACAACATTCCCACCTCTTGTATTTTCCAAGAAAATTCTCAAATTCAGCCTAGACTGGCATGCCTGCGCCAACTTTCCCTGAAGAGGAATCCACACATCTGCCAGATCTGATATATTACATCTTACGAAGTTAATTTCAGCATGGCCTAAAGACGTTGCTTCATCGAAAGGTCCATCAAAATCATAAACTTCAACTTCCAAAACAGATGGAGGGTCATCCATTGCATCAAATTCAAAAATTTCTGGAAATGTCAAAAATAACTCATTGAGCTGATTGATCAAGTAAACGTTCAAACCTGTTTAGGGCAAAAACTATAGGAAATTTGATAAAACATTTGTAAGATTACCAAAATTGTTTGCTTAAGGACTTTGTAACTTTACCATTCCACTGAGGACTAGATTTTTGGAACTTGATAGAACTAGTCTTGGTCTTCCCATTACAGGTAAACACCACATATGGATCACAGAATCCACTTGAATCAACTGCTGCTAAATTGCTTCCTTCAATCAAAGCAACAGTTAGCAACCACCCATCCCCATGTGCTTTAACTCCATGGTCTCCACCTGTTATTGAATATAATAGGAATCGAAATAAGCAGCATAAGAAATAGAACATAAATTTGCAGATAAAACACTAAATGGGGAAAAAAAAATTTGTTCTACTGAAACGGAATTAACAAAAATCATGCAGAAGATGCAGCACAACCAAATAAAAAAGGATAGATAGAAAAACCAATAGTTATCCAGACGAAGCAATAATTAATGAAACTATGTATCTGACACTCAACTAACTTTGCACAAAAAGCCAAGAGAAAAGTCATGTGAGTCCACTTGATTTCATACAAATAAAAAAGTGTACAAGTAATTTATAAGGGAATATAAGGCTCTAACGGCAGACAGTACTGTTGTAGGGTGTTTGGAAAACTGCAATTATCATATGTAAATCTTACCCTTTTGCCTTCTAGCCTGCAGGAAACGTGATATCATCATTAGTACCCTTTCAGCTTGAAGAACTAGGACTCCACACACAATGAATTCGCCAATCGAATCAGGTAAATCAAGCCCAAGAAACTCAAGCCCTTGAATTGTGCTAGGCAAGGCAAGCAATATGTGGACAAGCACGTAAATTCCCATAAAAACTGTGGAAACCACAGTGAAGTTAGCGAAGTACTGTGCTATAAGTTTCCAGTCTGATTGTGGCTGTGCCTGTAATGTAGCTAAAACTTGATCCTTATTTAACCCAATATCCTTTGAATCAACTTTCTTTACATTCTGGGATAGCAAATTGGCATACTGCTCATAGCTGTCCTTAAGGCCCTGTCTTGCACCATTCTCTATCATACCTTTCATCATGGTGCTCTGCAGAAAGTTCATTCGCCATGATATCACCAAATGTGAACACTGTTCTCCAGATGGCAGTTCAGGCCCAGGGGTGATGCAGTAGAGCAACTCAGTTTTAAAGGTGCTACCATACATGACATCAGGTGTACTGACACTGGCTAAAACAGCATATGCCTTCCCATCAGCTTTTAGATACACCTGTTCCTCAGTTCCTTTGACAGCCTTAATTAACCTGGTTGCAGCCTTAATGTAAGTAAGCACTCTTTTCAAATTCTCACCTCCATTTTCAAATTTCCAAGGTCCCATCTGCAGTTCTGAAGTTCCTTGCACATCAGCCAATGATGCATAAAAACTTGAATCGGGTGAAAAAAGCAAAACATTTAGTTCAGAAGGCGTAATCATATACAATTGGTCCAGTAGGACCCCTCCAGGTAAATTGCTTGGAATTTCAGAACCCGAATCTTTAGACTCCATGGTTTTAACCAATTCTTCAAAAGAGCAAGAAGAGGACTGATCTTCACTTCTGTCATCAGAAACCTCAGGTTTAGTATCTTCCAGTAGCTCTGATGTCTCTATGCCTTTAGCAGAAGTGGTTGCCAGTGTATCTAAATTTTTGTTAAACATCTGAACAATTCGACCTGCAAAGGTTTTTTGTGAACAAGACCTCTCTTCCCTTGAATACGAATCTTCTTGTCTCACCGGAGAGAGACAAGTTGATGTGACATTTGAAAACCTGGCAGAAGATTCTAAAGTTACATCTGCCAGCTTCCCCATGCTTTGTGCATGATCACCATTACAACTGAAGTCCACGAATGAATTGTTTTGAGAAAAAGATATATTTAAGAGAATCTCCCCTGCAGTAAAGATTAAAAAGAAAAAGAATTCATGTTTCAATAATTTATTACACAAGCTACTCTAACCATGCCCATAAAACACTCATAATGTAGAGACGGCAGGAGATTGCAGAAAGAACTCCCAAATCCAAATATATAAGACAATCCATACCCAAGCAACAAGACCACTAAAATCCAGAACAAGAAGACGTATTTTCAAAGGCGACCTACCATCTAACTTGAGAAAATAACTTGAACAGGGGACATAATTGAGCTAAAAACTCAAGCACCCAATTAAGAGAAATACAACCAGAGAACAGAACTAACTAAGGAACAGAAAGACACATACCACAGTCCTTCTTGGACTTCTTATTCTTTGGCTGTAAAGGGTACCAAACAGTGCCAAGAGACTTGTTTTCCGCATCAAAAACCTGCGAAACTGGAATCTTAATCTGCCCAACAAAGTCATCATTGAAGTACTTATCCTCATCCAAAACAGAAATCACAAGTTCTTCATTCAAATCCTCGACCCGGAAAGAGAATTCCTCTCCCCAAGTTGGGTTTAAGCACTTCTTCACCACTTTGGTCCTCGACCTGTTTTTTCCCAACTGTAACCTCACGTACGGATCACTAAACCCGTTTAGATCCATCGCCGGTAGATTCCGCGCCTCTATTACTCGAACCTGAAGCTTCATGTCTTTAGACCCCACTAATTTTCTCACCAATTACTGACAATCCTTTAATCAATAAGGACACCAGAAGAACTAGAAGAGTAAACGAGATAAAGATTCGCAAGAACCAGAGGCCATGGTCACCATAGCTTAAAGAATGGCGATCACTCTGTTCCCACAATTAACAGAACGACATTATCTCTAAAGAAACGAAGGTTTAGCTAAAAGGAATAAAAAAGTAGACAACGGTGTTTGTTTGGGAATAATGAATATACTAATCTGATTGAGAAGTCAAAAGAGATCAATGGCATTGAGGAATAATACTTCAACGCAGAGCTTACCAGAAGAGAATCGGAACTGAAAATTCGAATACGGAGAAAAATATTCTTTCAACTAAAATAGCAAGAAGAAATTATTATTGAAGAAGGATAACTTAATTTTGCAAATAAATCAAGAAGAAACAGTGATTGATGATGACGCAATGAATTTATTTAGATTCAACAGTAATCGAAAAGACGCGCACGTTATGGAATGAAAATAATATACACATATATATATGGCAATCAAGAATGGAAAATTGGGAGATCAGGCACGATAGAGGGTTTCAAACAAAAAATGAGTGGCGGATTTGATGATTCCTTAGACCCAAAAACCCTGTAATGGAAAATATTCAGAAACAGATACGATTTAACTGTGTGTGTGTGTGTATATATATATATATATACATGGATGTGTGTATATTTGCATTGAAACGCAAGGAACTAAAATGGAAACTGAAAATACTATATAAAATTAAGAAAATCGTAAGGGAAAAGGAGGTGCGACTTTTTTAATTGTAACTGAACTGCGCGTATAAGGATTGACTTTTTGACTTTTATAAACTCTGAAATCAAATCCACTTTCTCTCTGAATTTTTATTTTTATTTTTTATTTTTTTGTTTCTTTTCGTGTGATATCAATTACGTGCAATAAATAATTCATTTATTTTAGTATTAAAAAATTATTTTATACAATAGAAAAAAATTTCATATTAATAATTTATCAAAATCTTATAATATAATTTTATTCAATAAAATCCACCTGATTCAAAATAATTACAAAGTTTAGTATTATTTAATTTATTTCTAAATATTTAATTTTTTATATTTTTAATAAAAAATTTACTTTAAAAATAATTCAAAAAAATAATTTTAATTAGTTAATTAAATTAGTTGTTAATAATAACAAATTGACATGATTAATCTATTAATTTAACTTTTTTTAAAAAATTATTATTAGTCCGTTGATTTAATCAATTAATCTAAATTACGGTATTAATATTTTACTAAATTAGTTTTTGAATAAATTTTCTTTTAACAGAAATAAAAATAGATGTTTGAATAAATAAATAAAAAGTGCAACGGCTTTAACACTGATTTGAACAAGTTATAACATATAACTAAACTCCAGAAAAGAGAACAAAAAAGGAAACTAACAGCAGTTAATGTCTGAAGATCAAGTATGAACTCTGTTCATTCAAAGCCAAAAAATAACACAACATTAAAATGTTTGAATGAGATCCAAGAATCCTAGATATTGTAAGCTTTACTTTTGCCGCTTGTATATTTTTGCCAAGAAAGATTTCAACACAGCTTGAATTTCTTTCTTCGGATGTGCATCGATGGCAGCTATTAATTTCTGATAACTCTGGCTCTCATACTCAGCAAACACACTCTGTCAAGTTGAAAGTTTAAAATATAGTAAAATTGTGTGATCATGTTCTGGTAATTTTCACTTCAACTGTCCCGTATCATGTCCTATCAAATGATCAAAACGGCATTATTAAGATCCGGGTTCATACCTGGAGATCAAGTTCGTTGTAGAGCGCCTTTACTTTAGCAACATTAGCCGGATCAGGTTTACCATAGTTCTCCTGGAATAGGACAAGTACATCAAGGTGCAAATTTTTCCCAAGTCTGGAAAATATTCAAGTAGTTCTAACAAAGTAATAATAGACTGAAAAAACAAGGGTTTTCGAGTGGTGAAGTAAAGAGAATAAGTAAAAGAAAAAGCGTGTTTTGCTCTTACATATAACACTTTCTTTTGGTCTTCATTGCATCTTTCCAATGCTTTAACCACCAACCAAGAGCACTTAAAATCTTCTATATCTGTTCCTATCTGATTATACAAGGAACTCAAGTTGAAAATTGAGAAAGAGAAGCTTTAAATATTTAATTCCACGGTCAAATTTTCTGCCAATTAAATTGGGGCTCACCTTACCAAGTGCCTCAGGATCAGCAAAACAATCCAAATAATCGTCCTGCAAAGAGCATGAAACAGAGTAAATTGCATAAACAATCAGCCATATATATTCCAGCTAGGAAATCAAGATAGATATATTCCCGCTGGGAAATTATAACTCAAACCAAAAAGATTCAGTCCGGGTGTCCAAAGACTTGGCTAGAGATACACAGCGGAGCTAGATATACTCCTGCTAAGAAATCCCTTAGTTTGAGTTATAATTTATGTCCAGAATACTGAACAAGATAGATTACCTGTACTTGAAAGTAGATCCCCATATCAATAAGAACGTTCTTTACATCAACATGATTATCCAGATTCTCGCCCGCCATCAACAATGCACAAGCAACCTAAGTAGATGTTGCAAGGGTCATCAATAAATAGTCAATACAACACATCAGCTTTCAATAGTCAGAAACTGGATAAGGTCATAGAAAAGATTAACATCATATTTCATCTAATTATAGAACATATGTAGAAGAACAACGTAAATAGTACTAAAAATCTATCGAGCCATAAAGTTTGGCAAAGATTTCAAAGTAGAAGTCAATGCTACTTTTAAAGGAACTAGAGAATTTATAAGGGGACAAGGAACATTTCTTACATCAGAAAAAGCAACAGCATATACAAATGGCAAGAACAGCAAGAAAGTAAAGATGATTACTACTTTTACAAGGCGTATCTTAGACGGTAAAAATTATCTATGATTTATACTCACAGGGAGGTAAAATGAGTAATAGGCAGTTTTGTACTGGACAATTTGTCGGTGTCTGCATAAAATTCAAAACAATTTCTAGATTAATAGACAAAACATAGTTTTATACAGAATTATAACCACACGGGATGGGTAGATTTTATCATCCACCAGAAAGAATTTAAATCTGACTCTCTAGAATATTTTAGAATTTGAATGGCTTATATACTCCCAATAGTTTTACATCATTAACCTGTACTTATTACACTTTTAGGTACTTAAAGCTAATATTTGTTGCCACCCTAGCAGCCAATTTTTCCATTTACATAGATATAGCCATATAAGGAACACAGATAATCCCATCTCTGGTTTATTGAGCCGTCATTACCAGCACATCTGGAGACCATAACAACCCATTTATTCTAATCAATACGGTGTGGAGTACCTTGTCTAACAACCTAGACTAAAACGGGTCTCCTATGTTATTCATGTCAATTAAAATATTTAAATGGATTGACAATTTACATTATCATGAATCATGTAGCTCCATACTTGCTTCTTCGTGGACGAATATATGTTATAAAATGTTTCACTCACAGTGACAATGCGTATTTGGACAAATCTTTTTCTCCTTCAATTGTTGTAATTAGATCTATCATCTGTCCTGAAGCTGTTTGAAATTCCACCTATGTAAACATGACAATCAAAATTTAGCATGCTTTTATATTGACAACTGAGCAAATCAAAGTTATAAAGGGAAGTACCTCATTAAACAAATCAAGCAGATCTACATAGTAAGGCTTTCCTCGGAAGTGTTTTCTAAGAATCCTGGGAATGTGATTGCGAAGAAGAATCCCATCATTTGCCGCAATCAGACCAACCTATGACATAAAGTACAAGCCAATTTAATTCATTAACCAAGAGAAGAGCAACAGAACATGTCAATTTTAGCACAGACCTTGGGCACTCGAAACCAGCAAGGTTGACCACGACGAGTGTGAGAGCCATCCATAATGTCATCAAGTACAAGAAAATATGCTTGAAGCTGCACATATTATAATTAGAAATCATAAGGTTCTGTCATAGTTTAGCAATGAGATTATCGAAACAATATGCATGACCATCCGACAAATAATCAAATCCTGGACAACCTTACCCATTCAATGCACCAACCAAGTGCACATGAAAGGAAAATTTCATCTTCAGATAATTCATTTCCTTGTTTCAACAGTTTATAACTATCAACCACAGAGAGCCCCCTATTCAGCTTGCCTGAAAAATAAAAGATGGCCCAGAAATATTTTCACTAACATGTGATTGAATAGGAAGTTCCCCTAGTTGCATGTTTTACTCCTTTGTTTTGATGGTTTACTTTACTCCCCCTTTGATGCTAGAAGATTATGGCCATTTAATGATTTACAAGAATACTAACATTAAGAAAAATATATTTTTTAAAAGAAGATGTCAGTTCTCACCTCCAGGAACATTGTAGTCCAGCATCTATAACAATAGAGCAAATAACATTGTCAGAAAAGCCATTATTAACAACCAAATAATAAGGAAGAGTGTAACCACAAAATCATCTCCACCATATATATTAGGGTAATATCAGGCTATCCGCATTAATACTACATAAAACATTTTCAGGGACAAGCTATAGCAACTGCCAATCATTGTAGAACCTCAAACTGCATAAAGGCAACCAGACTGGAAAAAGCATGAATTAGCAGGTAATAGTCAATAGCACACGCTATAGCAACAACTACTATATTTGTTCAGAAATTTCCCTCTTTCACTATTATTTAATTACTATGAACACTGTAAAATCCGCAAGAGGACACCTCATAATAAAGGGCAACGTTCACTGGAAATCCTCATCTTGGAAGGCATGAAACTAGATGTTCAAGATCAATCCCATTAAAATAGAAAGATAACCATTCCTAGCATCCATACAGAAGAGAAGAGATCCTTTGGCAAAACCTCCAGAGATTTAAAATGAAAACCCAATAACACAATCAATTGATTAGCAATTTTAATCAACTTAACCAATAAAAAACTTCAACATTATACAAAATCTTATTCAAAAGCATATTATCAAACAACTTGAGCTCACGCCTTTTACATTGGTTTTCTCACCGTCCACCAAAATGTAAGAAAGCCAGTAAAGTAATGATGGATCAGGAAAATAGAAGAAGAACAAAATTAACAATCAGAACAATGATAATGTCAAGAAGATAGTTGGAATATATCACAGATCAAGAAACGTGAGCTGAAAAAGAAGAAAATGAGGAAAGGAAAGCAAGTTACTCGCTCGACCCATTGACGGGAAACATCGGTGAACTCGAAAGCAGGATCGTCAAGGAGCTCCGATTTCAAAGTGGAATACACCTTGAGAAACGTTGACTTGAGATCCGCCATTGATTTGTTCAGAGAGAAAGAGAGGAGATGGTAGGTAAGAGATAGTTATCACTCAAACGAGGTAGAACTCCAGATGCCTGTCTTTACAGACAGCGATGGAGAGAGAGAGAGAGAGAGAGAGAGAGAGAGAGAGAGTGCTGGAGTGTTCAGATATTGTAGGAGAGGGAGAGCAAGGAGATGCTTAATTCCACACTGACATTGTATTTGTACAGCTCTTTTTCCCAAAATAGGTACCGTAATTCAACAAAATTACAATATTTGCCATCATAATTAACTTTTAATATGTTGATTAACAATTAAAATTCGCAATTAAAAGTAATAATTAACAATTAGAATTCACAATTAAAAAATATGTGAATTTACATATAGAAAATATCAAATATTTTTCACTAATTAAATTTATTGCGTAATAAATTATGATAAAATTTAATTATTTTAATTAATAATGTTTTTTTTACTCATTTTTTTATTACTTTAAAACATAAATTCAATTAAACACAAAATTATTCCATTTCAATATTATTTAAATTTATATTATAAGTTATTGTTCGCGTGGAGAAAAAGAAAATAATTAAAGACATTAGATCCTACTTTATAGCTGACCTGGCAAAATCAGGAAACACTTTTGGACCCTACAAAACTTTCGTAACCGATGTCAGCCAAACGACGACGTTTCGATCTTCATCTACCTACCAAACCACGTCCACGAGTGTCGGCCAGACGACTCTGGGCTGCTGCAAAAACCTACTTCAATGGTTGGGTGTGAAACATATGCGAATATAAAAAAAGAAAACGACAAAAAGAAAGGAATACGATTCCAGATTCATATAGCTTTTTATTTTCGCACGTTGGTCAATTGTATGAGTAAAACGGAGGATGATGAACGGCGCAAGGAGAGTTTCGCAGCTTCTGTCTCGCAACAATGTGAGATCGCTCTTCGATTCCGTCGAGGCTTTCCTATTTGATTGTGATGGTACGAACTTCTGTAACATTTTCTCTGTCTTTGAAATGGATTAAATCGTGATTAGATTCGCTAATATTCATTAAATTGTAATTATTGATCAGGTGTCATTTGGAAGGGCGATAAGCTCATTGATGGCGTCGCTCAGACCATAGACATGCTTCGCTCAAAGGTGCTTCATTGGTTATAGTTCCTTTTCTGTTTTCTCATTTCCTTCTTTTCTTAGATTTTATTATATGTATGTATCCATATGTGTATGTGTGTGTAATCTGAGTAACAATGCTTGCTTGTGTTTTTTCATTTTGTTGTTTGGAATCAGGGGAAGAAGATAGTCTTTGTGACCAATAACTCGACGAAATCAAGGAGTCAATACAGTAAAAAACTACAGTCTCTTGGTGTTTCTTCAGTTACTGAGGTACTGAGATTCGATCTTTTCCCAATTGAAACTTTTCTATTTGCTAGAATTTGAATTCTGGTTGTAGCACATTTGAAGCTAATTATATGGTTGTCTGGTTAAACGTTTATAGGATGAGATATTCTCTTCATCATTTGCAGCTGCAATGTATCTCAAGGTCAATAATTTTCCTAACGACAAGAAGGTTTGTCACTCATCCTTCTAGCAAATCAAAGATAATATTGTACTCACTGCTGTCTTCTCTGCTTGTCTATATTTCCTTGATTATTTTTCTGCCGTTGGTTAGATGAATAGTCTGATGCAGTATTTTATTTCACCGATTTCCCAAATATTTTCTTTTAACCTTTTCTTTGTGCGTTGAAGCCTGCAAACTTAATAACAAAATGCTGGAGTACAGACTCCGGTAGTCATGTTCAAGCTATAAGTCTGAGACTTGATCACCTGATCCTTTAATTTTAAGTTTCCCAAAAAACAGTCTCTATTGTTTGCTCTAAACTGCTTTTGATGTGTTAATTGAAATTTATGAGGGCAGTTCAATTCAGTTAATTTGTGACATACTTCTCCAAATCAACTAAACGAAATGGTTGAAGATTTGACTGTCAATGGTTATTCAGATCTTGGGATTCAAATTGCTTTAGAAAGATTTGTATTATGCCATTTGTGGTATGATAACTCTTTAAAGTATTGCAGCTAATCTATTCTTCCACAGGTGTATGTTATAGGCGGAGAAGGAATATTGGAGGAGCTCCGCCTTGCTGGATTTACCGGTCTTGGTGGCCCAGTAAGTCCAATTGTATTAAGAATGAGAGAGTAGCTTATTTTACTTAACCACTATGACTCAGTCCTGCAATTATTTCCCTCCCACTTTAATGGGATGGTGAGTGTTCAAATATCACATGCCCCGCGGAAGCAAAGCCCAAAAAAAAAAAAGAGTAGCTTATTGATGCATTTTGCACGGTTGGATTTGCTATTATAGGAAATTGCATCTAATGGAACCAGTAAGAAAGCTCGCTTTGGCCTGGCAATCCTATGTTTCTCTTTTCCTTTGCACATCAAATACAGCAGAAATTCATTTCGTGTTTCATGGTTTTCTTCTGGTCTTTTTGCTCCACTTAGGGCTTTAACAGTTAAGAAACCAACCTTGCTGTCCATCTTGGTTAATGTGGTTCTTGTCCCCTTCAGTTGATGATTTTAGACTTCAATTCTTTTTTATATTTATACAAAGCTTTCATTCAGTTAAAAGGCCAAGGTTCATTCTCTTGATCTGAGGTATGTTCCAAAGATAAAATTATTCAGCCAAAAGCTGAAGAAAAATCCCTGTTCTCTTCCTTTTCAATTTTGAACTGATCTCTAATTATCAAAATTTGTCCCGATCAAACAAAGTTATGGCTTTTATCTCTCCAACAGTGCATACATCCTTGAATGGTTAACAAAGTGTAGTGGTATTGAAGAATAGTATTTTAATGAATAACGACAATTGTGCATATCCCAAGTTACATGCTAGAGTTTTAAGGGTTAATTTTCAAATTGAACCCTGGGATTAGAAAGTAAAGTATGACCATCCTGCCCTTTTCCAATAATTTGTTCATTTTCTTTTTCTGGTTCTTACCAGTATTTTTATTGTGAAGAAATGGGTTTTTATGCTTTTTTTCCCTTTTCTTTCTTCCTCATCCCGTATTGGCAACAACCTGCTGCTTTGAGCAAAACTAATAGGAATTATTTATGGCAGGAAGATGCTGAGAAACGGGTGCAGCTGACATCAAATTTCTTCTTTGAATATGATAAAAATGTAATGTAACATCTACATGCAACCTTTAGAAGATTTTTAACTTATTCTTCTGTGCTTGATATTTATGTCAAAGTACCGCCTTTCTCCAGGTTGGAGCAGTTGTGGTTGGACTAGACCCAAATATTAATTATTACAAACTTCAGTAAGAAACCAAAATCAATCATTTGGAGTCATTATCAAACTGCATGCTTGCCATTATTTTGTTTCCTTATCAAGATCTCAACTTGCAGGTATGGAACCCTTTGCATACGTGAGAATCCAGGGTGCCTATTTGTCGCTACCAATCGCGATTCTGTGGGCAATATGACTGAATTACAAGAGTGGCCTGGTAAGCTAATTCCTACATAAGATGCAAGCCTGAGAGTTTTCTTCATCATATTATCAACTCCAGTCTAGTTTTCAGGTGCTGGATGTATGGTTGCTGCAATGTGTGGATCAACTGAAAGGGAGCCTACTGTTGTTGGAAAACCGTCAACATTCATGATGGATTTCTTACTTGAGAAGTAAGTTGGGAATGGTACATCCCTTTTTGGATTAATCGTCTCCAAAACGTAGTTTTTGAATTCACCTCCTGTATAGTCAAAGTATGATATGGCACTAGAGAAATATTGTACGTCATTATACCTTATGCTCACTCTATCCTCTTTTTTTCTTTTTTCAGATTTAACATTGAAACCTCCAAAATGTGTATGGTGGGTGACCGATTAGACACTGACATATTATTTGGACAGAATGCTGGCTGCAAAACTTTACTGGTTCTTTCAGGTACAAGGATTTCTATATATCTTTCCAGTGCGAGCTAAAATGACTAGCAAGCCGTTTTGTAACTTTGCCTATATTTTAAAACTTCAAAAATTACAGGTGTGACAACTGAATCAATTCTTCAAAGGCCCTCCAACACCATCATACCTGATTATTATACAAGCAAGATGTCTGACATTCTTAAACTATTGGGCGAATGATCAGGTCTTCTCTGTCGACTGTTGAGTCATTGTTTCATGCCTGTTCCGCAAAGCTACTGGTAAATTTGTATTTGAAACACACATACTATAGAAGTAATTTTTGTAACAGGGTATTCGAAACCTGATTAAATTCTATAGAATAATAGAACCTAGTTACAGTAGTTAATAGGACTAAGAACGGTCTTAATTATAATGACTGGTTCAAGCATGCAAGCACATACTCAGGAATCTTTTTGGAGAAATTTAAAGATCCCTTACCCCTATTGTCTTCTTCCTCTCCCCTCTCTCCTGCTTTCTGTATTTTCTAGTTTCTGGTCGGTCCTGCTTGCATCATATTACAGCTTAAGCTGTATCACATTACTTGGTTAAATTATTGAAATGGTTGAAATTTGGTATGAGAAGTTTAGAGATCAATGCATACTTTTCAAGTTTAATCCATTTGTTTTAAAAAAAATGTAAGCTGAAGTTATTAATAGTAAATGACTTGAATTTTTATATAATGGATAACAATTATATATTTTTACATATAAAATTAAGGTAGTACATGAGATCTATTACTAGACAGTTTTCAAAAAGTGTAGTTGGCTTAGCTTCACAACCAAAAAGCAAGCAACAAACTTTATCAGAGTAGAAAAGACAACAAGAGGGCTACATCCTTTTTGAACCAGAAATTTCCTAACCTTCAAAAAGAATGTTGGTTCAAGGAAAGCAACCTGTTTTAGACTTCAACTTGTTTCTGCTTGTTGGTTTCTGATTCCATACGTGGGTATTGAACTAGAACTTTAATTTAAGTCTGCTGGAACGAGGAAAAGATGCTTGAGAAATTGAAGACCCTGCATTCGTTACACGATTTCCCTACATCACTACAGGAGGTCCATAATCTTGATATTTGTCAGGTATCATTCAGATAGTCTTTATTAATTTATTTATTTTAATATAGACTAAGAGGGTGAAACTGGGGACCAGCTTGATGAGTTCACATGAAATTTGGATTGGTAAAATCTTTTGCACCCACTATATTAAATGCCTTCATACACTAAGCATTTAACTGTATTACCTATTGGAGGCAAGAATTTAAGAAGGCTGAGCTAGATTCAATGACCAAAATACCTAAAACTAAGGGATCTACTACATGGGTTTGAGGCACACCTCTTAGGATCAGAGGCGTGAAACCCCTACATGTTTGGTGCATGCCACAAGCCTGTGATATGCGCCAAACAAAGGAGGATACTGGTAGGCACGCTTGGTGTATGGCATGCACCAATTGTCTATGGAGCATGCCACTAACCAAGTGGGGTTTGGCACCTCATGGTGAACTCACCTTGTGTAGTGCGCCACTCGTCCTCTCATTTGCATTGATATACATGATGTATTCTGCATATCGTAGCATTTAGACCAGAATCAATGTGTTTAACACACTTTGGTATTTATATTTTGTTGGTTGCATTCGTTAAAACCCAGTCTATCTTGTTTCAATTCATAACTTTAGGTTATTTGATATGCAAAAGTTACTTATAATTGGCACGTTTGATGCATACTTGGGTTAGAGTAACATGTCTATCATAATTGTTCATGGTAGCCCAGCAAACACAAGAGGAAGAGGAATTTATTGAAAACTTCGTATGCCTTTTAATCTCAGGCTTCTCGACCAGAAATATAGTGCTCAATCATTACTTTTCAAGCACAAAAACGTTCGCGCATGCATATATACAAATAGATAGAAATATATAGATATAAAGCTGAGAATACTCCTCTACATCCACAAACACATAGATGATATATAAACCCTTTAAGCAGCAGTGGAAATAGTAGAGCGCAGAAGAATGTAAATGGGTTAAGCTAAAAGGAAAAGGAGAAGTTGCAGAGAGAGCAAAAGCTCAACGAGGAAGATAAACTTGGAAGAAGCAGCAGCACCCCATGAAGTTGATGAGGACCGAGAGGGTTGATGCACTCCCCTATATATACCGGAGAAGCCGCCGTATCTACCACCTCTACGACCGCCACCGCCACCGCCGCCGCCACCACGACCGCCACCTCCGGCAGCTGCCGTTGTTGCCAACAATGTAATCGCTGCAACCAAAAGGAGTAGAAGGATGCTCAATGAACTCCCTGATATCTTCATCTTCATCTTCATCTTCATCTTCATCTTCATCTTCTTAAACTGAATTCTTGGAAATTTTTTAGAGAAGAGCCCACGTGCCAGACAACATCATGTTTCTATGTACTGCTGGCTGAGAATACGTCTATATATAGATATATGATATAGGCCCGCAAAATGGAAATTTTTACTTTTAAAAGGGCAAGTACATGCTTAGCCATGGTCAGCAGCGGCAGTCACTTTAAGTTAGTTTTAGGAAAAGCCATATATATGTATGTATATGCGCTGTAATAGTAATATATATTATGCATATTATTAAATAGTATGTTTATGCATGTGATTATTGTGCTTTACATATTTAATATTTGATAAGAAATTAACTTTTATTACCTAATATACGGAACTTTAGTTATTAAAATCTTTATTATTTTCTTAAAAATCATGAATTTAAATATGAAAGGTAGAATTTCTCATAGGTGTATTAAATGTTAGTATAATTTAAAATAATATTGTTGATATAAGTACTATTACCAAATATATATATATAATATATATATATACACACACAATTATTTATCAGGTAAAAATATTATACACAACAATATGGATACACAATCACGTGGCGTAACTCCTTGGTCTCTTCTACAAACAACTTCCAAGAATATAATGTATTAATCTAATTTAAAACGTGCAATAATCAGGGGTGGTGGTCGTGGCGGCGCTGCTAAAGGTGGTGGTGATGACAATGGCGCCTCGGCTACTTCATGGGTTGCTGCTGCTGCTTCTTCTTCTTCTTCCTCCAAGTCTACCCTCTTCGTTCAGCCTTTGCTCTATCTGCTTCTTCTACTTTCAGCTTAACCCATATAAATTCTTATGTATAATCCTGCTGCCTGTTTAGTTATATATGTTTGCATGTGTATATGCTTCTGTAAGTAGAGGATTCCCGGCTAAATTAAAGCCCCATTGTTTTGTAATTACGAAATTTACATATGTTCAATTGTCTGTATAGAAAGCTATTAGTGATTGAAGTATTGTATGATCATCTTCAGCCTAGCCAAAGACTAATACATTATAGAACTTACACATTGAACGACAATGAAACTTATATATTGAGAAGTAAATTTAGCTATCTATATATATATATATATATAAACTTGAACCCTGAAGTTTTTAATTTGCTCAATGTATAGCTGTCCCCCTCGCCGGAGACTTGATTATAGATATGGTTATTATGTGATCGTGTTAATGAAAAACAGGACACCCATCAACCGCTATACCAGGAGCTGTGGGGCAACGTGCAAGAGGGCAATGATCCAAATCCAAACCCCACCAGCCAGGTCCATTGATGTTCTTAATTTGAAGAGTGAAATAGCAGAGAATAGCCATGAAAGCAACCCCAGCATCCAACCCAGCTGATAGAATGTAATTATGTCTAGCCCACCATGCTTTATATCTCCTATACACAAATAAGTTGAATAGAAGTCCCACAGTCCCCCAGCAGATGTAATTCACAGTTCTGGCTGCTGGCAAGGCCAGTGCACCTCCTAAAATGACTGGCATGTTAACGAGTCTTAGCCATTTTTGCTTGGGAAATATGCGCAAAAGCACCCAGACAGGAACTGGTGCCAGAATACCAATTAGGAAAAAGTAGTTCATCTTTGAGTACAATCCAAGAGGACCAAACATTCGTTTCGGTCCAACCACACCCCAGATGATCGAGGCGTTGTAGAAAACATCATCTCCCGGACATGTCCATGCACTTCCAGGCGGTAATTTATCCGGATCACAGATGTATTCGATTGTTGTGAGAAGCCACCATGATGTGCCAAAGTAGACTGAAGATGCAATCACCGTTCCTACTAACTTCATTTCAATTAATTCATTAATTAGAATCGATAGTAGCCTTCTTTTTCGATGCAATTTCTTGTTTGTCAAGAAACAAAAGGCTACAATGATTCAACCGAAGAGGTTACCTGAACAAGAAACATTGATTTTGGAGGAATTTTCATGTAATGTCCAAGCTTGAAGTCTGACAGAAACATCAATGCCTGTGACATGCTTACATAGCCATAGGTCTTAAAAGCAACATTCGCATAAGGCTTCCCGGGATACATGTAACCGATAATTAGTTCAGTGATGACATTTAATCCGGGTGTCTGCACAAAGATACACATATACACGGACAACATAAATACTCATTATTTTTTATTATGCAACGAGTCTTGTAATGAACGAAAAAAAGAAGAAAAAAAAAAAAAAAAGCAAAAGACTTCGAAGCTATATACCGCGTTCGTCGTAGCTGCAATAACACCAACTGGGAGAGTGAAAAAGAAGGCTAAGCCTATTGCTAGTAGGACTCCCCAGTAAGGGAGTTGAAGTTGCTTGCCAAAGCCTTCACAGGCAAGAATGGCAAGTCCTGTCACTAGTATCAAGATTGTAAGGAACCACCATTGAGGAACAGCTTCATAGTTTTTCTTCATTAACCTGGCATGAACGTCATCAAATTTATTGCTCATGGCTGCTTTTGTCTGCTGCCAAATCGATCTGCAAATAGATGTATAACAATTAGGATTAACCAGTACATACACGATCATTATTGTTTAAGATGAAGAATTATAGGGACATGAATATACCTCCCATGGAAGAGTACAACATGTGACACTGTAGCAGCCAAGACAGCGAAACTTAGACCATAAACGTACACGAAAAAGATACTGAGATTGATTTTGCTGTAGTTATCATAGCCTTGTTGATTGAACACGAAGGTTTCCCTATTCAGGACTCGAGAAACATTGTATGGTTGGCCATTAGCGTCAAAGACATGTGCTGAAAGAATGGGAAACCTCCTGGCATTGTATGAATTGGTCCAATAAGCTATGGGGAGTAATATGTAGACTACTATGACAAATCCAGCTAGTACGTTTACGATGGCAAATGCAGGGGTGGCTAAAGGAGAACCTAAGAAGCCAGCCACTGTCGACCAGTCAAGTGCAAACGAGCCAATTCCGAGACCATGAGTGCCAGAACCAATTATTTGGGCTGTCACAGAGTCTTGCCATATCCAACAGGCAAAGGACAAGGCACTTATGGATGGAAACAAATAGTTTGGGACAATATAGTATGAGAAACTACTTATCAGTACTAGAATAAAGAATTGCAGCCTTGTTAGACCTCCTTTAGGCCGTTCTTCCTTCTCATGGAGTGCCCTACATGTTCGAAAACACAATAGATAAGCCTTGAAAAGTATAACTGACAACGGATTATAACTTTTGAGGATCAATAGTTTAGGTTTGAAAAAATTGTTTCCTGCAAAGTGATAGTTTATACCTGAAGAGGGAGACTTGAACTAGATTAGAAGGCCACCACATGTAGGGTGATTCAACTAGAAACTTTCTAAAAATCCCAGCCCATCCATAGCCAAGCATCTGGTTATTCCATATTAAAGATTCAGCAAGATGTATGTATATATCCTTTTTTTTCTATATACGTCATAGCATAAGATTCAGCAAGATGTGGTGTGATCATCACCTGAGTTGTATGTGTCAGCAACAATGCTACTAAAGGATGGATTGCCCCATGATAGAATGCCTTGACAATAGTAATTATGTTCACAGCATAAACACTGCTTGAACCAGCATTGGCAAATATGGTGATAAGAGCATGTTCTTTCAAGTTGAAAGGACCCGAATTTAGCGAAAACGACCACTTGGTTCCCGGAATCCGAATGAGTTTATTCGGTAAAGATGCTGCCATTAGTTTTCCTGCTGGAAGAACCAGAATCTGAGCTGAAACAGATGATACATACAGAAGATTTTGTCGATAACCGAAGAATTGGTTCACAAATGCTAATAAACTGCAAGAAATGATTCCGAGAACCCATGTCCGAAATGTCAAGCATTGAATTGTTGGATCATCTGTGATTGGAACTGTCAATCTCACTTCTTCAATTGGAGAATCATTTGCTTCCTCTGCACAAAATCAGTAAGACTTCAAGAACATGACCATGGTTTTCTACTTTCATTAGTTTCTTATATATTTTTAAACGTTGTGCTAAAATGATTAATGTATGTTACTTTAAATGTAAAGGTTTTATTCATATATTAATGAAAATCCACACACACACACATATATATATATTAGGAATGATAAAAATAACCTTCATTCTTTCTTCTTTAATTAAAAAAAAACATAAATTAGATGTATTAAACAAAACATAATCTTATTCAATGTCCTTTTTTTTTAATTGTTTAAAAAATTTAATTAGAGTGATATTAAGATATGATTCATCTAAAAACTAAGAAATAAAACTTAAATTTACCATCAAAAATAAAATATTTATGGTAATAAAATTAACATCTAAATTTATCAACACATGAAAAATATTATAATAAAAAATATGAATTTTGTATGTAAATAATAAAATGTAGGCATGTTTGTATTATGTAAGTATAGATCTTTTCGTAATGACAGAAGAGATTTTCTACCTTCTCAAAATCATTAAGCAAATACCTCAGCAAACAAAGTAAAAGGTCGTTAAGTACATTTCTTCATTGTATGGAAATCATTCTGAATCTTGTTTGATTATCACTACTAATCACCAAGTTAATTACCAGATCCTTAACCTTTATCTGCATATATACATATACGCATATATATACACACACACACAGCATACTGGCATGCAAAAGAAGCTGAGAGAAGAAAAGGGTACCAGCTGAATCAATCTTCTTTAGATTATCTGAGGGATCATGGAGCCCATTAGCTTCCAACTTCTCCATATTCTTCTTCTTCTTCTCCTTCTTCTTCTTCTTCTTCTTCTTCTTCTATGTCTGTGGGATTTCAAAGTTCAGAATCCGGAGAAGCCATGACTGGTTTATTGTATAATCTTTACAGCTTCATCGTTCTCGCCTTCATTATCATCTTGCCTTTATAAAAAACTTGTGATACATTTCTTGTTCGCTTGTGAATTCCCATGCCAGAACACCAGAAGACTACAAACAGACAAATATAAAACAGATTCTTTGAAAGCTCAAATGGAATTTCTGATGACGACCACCAGATTCCCTCTGTTTGGATTATGAGCAAAATGGATATGCTTGCCGCTCCCAGCTGTTCATATATATATATACACACACACACACATACACACATATATAGACACCTTATATGAGCATCCGGTTGGGTTTTGCTGATGCAGAGATGTCGTACAAAATAATTTTTATACTACATACACAAATTAATTATTAAATTTCGAATTTGTAATTTTGAATTCGTAACTTTTGAATAAAATATTAAAATTTTAACTATTAAACGAGTATATCAGTATTATTTACTGTTACATTATTATAATTTTTTATTATTATTATTTTGAAAAATAAATAGTGATAATAGTTTTAAGATGATTTTGCCTTGGGATGAAAACAATATAGTGGAACTATATATGTATGTATATATATATATATATGTTATTTTTGTCATGGGAGGTTTTAGTTGCTTTAACTTTCTCTTGGGTATTTATTGCTATATATCTTTTTTTTTTTTCCTACCTTATTTGGATGGTAATAAATGTGAAGTATGTTTTAGAACATTGGATGTCTATGTAGTTTTGAAAATTAAATTAAATAATGTACACTTTTAGGGAGTCTCTATAGGTGGAATATCAAAGTGGAAAAATAGTTAATTTCTTTAAGATCTAGACCTAATTTTCAACAATGCATGGGAGATCACATGGAAGATATATATATATATATATTAATTAGATGATATACATACATTAATTATAACATAATATAAATAATTTCTAAATAATATATATACGAGAGTATAGTTTGATTTAAATTTATTATATGTAATAGAAAAGTGATATATCAATTATTGAAATCATACATATCGAATTAGAATACTAATAGTTGCGTATAATTTATATTTTAATCTATTAATATGCAACGTAAATAATATCTCGTACTTTCTTATCTTATACTATTTGAGATATCAAACTTATAATTATTCAATTAATAATTATTTAAGTTGTGCATTTTTCTATAATCCAGTACTAATTTAGTAAAAAAAAAAATTCTTCACTACCCGTACGAGAGAACATGTAATAAAATCATGTTTTATATTCAAAATGATGTCTTTATCGATTATGTTATTTTGTAGAAAAATTAAAGATTTTTTATAGCTCGTACAGCATAGCACTCTTATAGCTAGACTTTGATGACTTAATATTTCGACTCTTTCCCATTTTTCTTTCTCAAAAAATTGACGATTTGGTCACAAAGATGTAAACATAATGAACACTAAAGAATCCTTGTTTGCTTTAAAGAAACCCAAAGCTTTATTTGGACCACTATGAGTGAAAACCCTTGAATGGCTACAATTGAAGATCCTAACAACTCTTACTTTTTTTTTTCAACTAACATTTTAAAAAGTGTTCATACACAAATTTCCGCCCCAAAAAAAAAATATAAATTCGAATAGAAATCAAGTTGGTATCTTATAAAAAGTTTAAAATAATATTAATTAACTTGTTCGTTATTTCTTATTGTAAACTTATTGGTACCTCCGTCTTAGTTAAGACATAATTTACAACAAAAATAACTTCGTTTACATAAATAAAATTGAACATTTGTTATTTATTGACAAACTGACCATTATGATCGAACAAATATTTCTCTAAACTCCGTGAAATATGGTAATTAATTAAAGAACGGGAGAGTATAGGTCATTATATATGTAATTAATTGTAGTTTAAGAATGCTTTGAATTGAGGGTGATTTATTGCAAATTTGTAAGTGGGAAATGGTGGTGGTTCTAGTATAGACATTAAGTTAGGTGGACCAACTTTGGCTAAGGAAAGAGATTTTTGGGTGAACATATTAATGTTTGATAAGAAAATTTTTGCACTTAGTTGGAGACTTTGATTTTTAAGAAGAAGAAAAAAAAAATTTAATGGTGTTTGTTGATCATTCACAATCAAATTGGTGAATTCAAAAACACTTAATTGTGCTACAAATTTTGAATTTTGAGTTTTAAAAATATTATTAATTAAATTACTTTTAAATAAAAATTATTTAATATTTAATAAAAATTTTTAATCTAAAAGTTCAACGAAACGTCTCGCTAACTTCGTTCGTTAATTATTTTATATGTATATATATATGTCAATCGTGCGAATGTAAAAAACGAGTTTGTTATTTTTACGGGTATGAAAATATTAAATTAAGTTACAATATTTTATAAATTTTATTAATTTATTTATTTTTTATTTAAAAAATAGTGTGAATTAAATTAAAAAATTATTTATAAATGTGATTAATTATAAAAATAAAATTTTTGAAGTAAATTAATTGCGTTTAATTCGTACTATTTAAATACTTAATAATTATATGTATATATTTTTTTTATAAGAAAAAAAAAAGGACAGTTAATGTAAGTGGACAAAAAATATTGAATAGAGCAATAATCTAGTGGGGTGGTCTGCAGGTCATTAATTTTGTGCCCTCGGTGAAGATAACGTAATAATTTGTCCTGGCCCACATCCTTCACCTAAATTTCTGGGATCCGATCACAGCCCGTCAATCTACCAACTCCCATATTTGGCCTTCTAATTTAATTGCATTTAATAGGTTCAATTAATTAAAACTAAAAAAATTGGATAATCAATTTATTAATTTAGAAATTTAAAATATTACGAGACTTTTATCGATTAATGAAAAATTTACTTCTTTTTATTTTCCTAATAAGTTATGAATTGTTGAGATAAAATTTAATTTGGTCACTACTAATTTATTAATGCACTAAAAATTATTTTTTAAATTTTATTAAATTAAATATTATGAATTTATTAAAATCATCTCGTAATATATTCAAAAAGTAATAAATTATAAGTTTTTAGTAAATTTGAACTCGTAATTTTTTTATATAAAAAAAAACAAAAATTATTTTCTTCCATCATTTTTTTTTTTTAACTCTCGTGGGTTTGATCTTATAGAATCTAAATTTATTTTTTTGTTGAGCGAATGTTACGAAATAAATTAAATCAAATTAATTTTTCGATCAAAAGCGCTACGTGAAATCTAAGATTTTTTTTTTTTTGGAGAGCCAAAGAAAATGAAAGTTTGGAATTTTCTGGGTTCTCAAAACACGTTATAGAAAATGCAAGTTAGAAGTGTTTGTAGAAAAAATATAAATGACATTTTTAATGGTGAAATCATATACATACATACATATATATATATATATATACATACATACACGCACAAAGTAATACTGAAAACATGTGTTTAGGCTAAAGGGAGAATGGGCTTCATTGGGCCTTGGCCCTGGACAAGATACTTGGGCCAAGATGGAATTGGTCTTTGGGCTTTGAGCATGAGATTGGCCGAGGAATTAGCTTCGAAAAAATGGATTGAAGTGACGGGCTTGATGTTCGGTTTCTAAAGAAAAGGAATCGGGCCAATGATTACGATGATTTAGTAGTTAATAAGCGTGTTACGAACTAACAGTGATCGACTTATAATATTTGATTTAATCAAAATAAAATTTTAATTTATTAATTTTTATGAAAATAGATTCCACTCAAGGAAAGTTCTCCAATATATATATATATATATATATTTTATGGTTTTCCAAGAAGCCCAGTACAAGGCCCATCCCATCTTCAAAAAGTGATTAGATGGCCGAATGCCACATAATTATTAATTAATATTAATGGGCCACCCACTAATCAATATTAGCTACCCATTTACTTATATAAAATCGCACACATATATAAATAACATTACATATATATATATATATATACATATACATATATGTATATGTGTGTGTATCGTGAAATGGGCTTTTATTATTAAAGTGCCAGCGCAATTAGTGCCGGAAATTGTTTTGTATCTTTTTGCATGGGTAACAAAGCCCAAGGAATACAACTATATATATATCTATATATATATACATATAAAGAAAATCACTGTTTTCTAAACTTTTTTTTACCGTAATATGACGTCAAAATGTTTAATAAAATTTAAAGTTTATTACTGTATGATATATATATATATATAAA